>NW_017306567.1:239284-247077 GCF_000935625.1 Nanorana parkeri
CCCCCCATCTCTGCAAAGACTAAAAATTTGTTTCAGACTAAATGAACGGCAACTACAAATGTTTTCATTAGTTTCGTCAAAAGAAACCCATTTTTATGCTATTTTGGATTTGGTCACCTGCCCATTCTCCGCATGCGCTCCGCCATCCTGGAGGTGGGGCGCATGATATCACATATCGCACAGGTCTGTTGGGGGGCACAATTTTCTGTCCTTGCCTCGGGCGCAAAAGGAGCTAGCTACAGCTCTGGATGATGTGTTGCCACAAAACCAAACTGAATGTGATAAAGCTGAAAATGAAGCAATACGCCCTGTGACACGTACAATGAAACAACTGCCTTTATATGCTGGCTCTGTACATGCGTGGCTTTTCAACTTTTATTGCTTTCACTGTTGTCATTGCCTTGATTTTCCCTTCCTATCTTTTCCCTCTGACAGCTGATCTGGACGACTGGAAAAGAAAGTGAGGCAATATGTCTCCAATATGGAAACAAACAGTATAGGTTGTTTTTGACATGAAGCTTTGAACAAAGACAACCTCAGCATTTGCATATGCGGGAGAGAAGTGCCGTACCATTGTTTTGCTTTGGACTACAAATCCCAAAGATCAGCCCATAAATGTAGAGCTTATGATGAGCCCAAATGTAAAGATGGCAAAACTTTATTTCTATTTGTTGTCTAGTTCTGCAGTTAAGCTCACGGAAACTGACCCCAGTAGCATTTAAAGTACTTTGCTTGGCAAAAATGCTGCGTGCACAAACTCAGTTACAGGAAAAGCAAAATAAAAAAAAAAACAAACATACAGGCTGCTACAAACAAACATACATACACATGCACTCACTACACTATCCTTTGTAGTACATGTAATGCTTTCTAAGAGAGGAAACACTAATAGTACTTAGCTTCCAGCTGCAGATTCTGTAAATTCCGCAAAGAACAGGACTTCTTGGCAATTAAGCGTTCACAGAAAAATGGCTTCTGGTTGCAGTCTCTGGTGTCTAAGTCCTTTGTATCAGAGTTCCATAGTAGGTCCTCTCATGATCAGAGTGATGTCCTCTCTTGCTCAAAGTTCTATTCTCAAGTCCCCTGTTGAAGTCCCACATTCACTTTCCAGCTACTCGTTTTTATTAACCCCTTCACGACCCATAACAGTATAATGCTGTCATTGGGCCTAAAGGGGTTAAACAGACTGGGACTCTGTTCAGATTTGTAGAGCTGGTGGCCGGCTTTACAGTAGAAGCAATGCTGGTGGCTCAGCTGCCGCCAGATCGCTTCTACGATCCAGTAAAGTGCCCCCCCCCCGCGCGCCGGACACTCCTGCCGTGTTTCCCGTGCTCCCCTGCCCCTCCTGCAGGCCCAGGCCCAGCATCTTGGGTGTCAGTGTAAAGCTGGAGAGGAGAGTGGCGAACGGCCGTTCACCAAACTCCTCCCTGTCTTATGGGACCGGGAGCGACACGTATTGCATTACTTTCGGCCCCTAAACTGTCATTGCTGGGCTCCTGAAGCCCAGCAATAAGCTATTAAAGTGCGATCTGCACTTCAATAGCTTATATAGAGTGTAAAGGTAATACTAGGGGTCTTTTGGGAGTGCTGTAACTCTGTTACATCTACTCCCGTTGATCATGGTCTGCCATTGTCACCATCAGGAAGCCTGCCCTCAACAATGAAATGCCGCCAGTGCTGGTGCAATGTGTGTAGACAGAAAGTGTCTGAGAGAGGCTTCAGATCAGCAGCAATGAGATTCAAAAAACAGGACCAAAAAAAAAATAAAAAAAATGGAAGCTATGTTTGACACACAGTGCTTCAGTGAAGTAAATATTATCCAGTTGGGGTTTAGATTGACTGTAAGATGCAAACATATACTTATTTCGTACCTGGAGTTAAATTTACTCATAGAGGGATTAGTGGCTTATAGCCCTCAGTTCAGGGGCGGACTGGGCCGGGGGGCAGGGTGGCAATTGCCCCCCGGGCCTCTCTGGTGACTCTAAAAACACCCCCCGCCGGCACAGCAACAATCGCTTACTTCATCTCTCCCGTCGGCCGCTCTGCTCCTGCAGCAGCCTGGGAGGAGAAGAAGCAACTCTTCGGCTGCCTTTGATCAGCCCGTGTAGTGCTCGAGCTCCTCAACAGCTTCCTCCACCCACTTCTTCTGTTATTGGCTGGAGGGAGACTGCACTCCTACTGCCTGTCTGCTGGGTCCTGAAGGGAGGACAGCAGGAAGTGGCTGGAATCACCTCCAAACGTGCAGGAAACCTTGCTGCTCCCCCCACCTACCGCCACCAGGAGAGGAAAAGAAGATGGCACAGCATCTGAAACAGGAGAGGAAAAGAGTAACTGTAAGTCCCTCTTCTTTCTGTGTGACCGTTGCACTGCGTTACTGACCGCTGCACTGCGTTACTGACCGCTGCACTGCATTACATGCTGCACTGCGCTACATGCTGACTGCTGCACTGCATTACATGCTGACTGTTGCACTGTGTTACATGCTGACTGCTGCACTGTGTGACATGCTGACCGCTGCACTGCGTTAGATGCTGACTGCTGCACTGTGTTACATACTGACCGCTGATTGCTGCACTGCATTACATGCTGATCACTGCACTGCGTTACATGCTGACCGTTGTACTGCGTTACATGCTGACCGCTGCACTGCCTTACATGCTGACCACTGTACTGCGTTACCTGCTGACTGCTGTACTCCGTTACATGCTGACCTGTGTAATGTGTTAAATGCTGACCGTTGCACTGAGTTAGATGCTGACTGCTGCACTGCATTACACGCTGACCGCTGCATTACACACTGACCGTTACATGCTGATCACTGCACTGCGTTAAATGATCGCTGCACTGCATTACATGCTCACCGCTGCACTGCATTAAATATTGACCGCTGACCTCTGCACTGCTTTATATACTGACTTCTGCACTGTGTTATATACTGTATGCTGCACTGCGTTACATGCTGACCGCTGCACTGCCTTATATCCTGACCGCTTCACTGCGTTACATGCTGACCGCTGTACTGCGTTACATGCTGACCGCTGCACTGTGTTACATGTTGACTTCTGCGCTGCGTTACATGCTGACTTCTGCACTGTGTTACATGACCTCTGCACTGCGTTACATACTGACCGCTGCACTGCCTTATATCCTGACCGCTTCACTGCGTTACATGCTGACCGCTGTACTGCGTTACATGCTGACCGCTGCACTACGTTACTGACTGCTGCACTGCGTTACTGACTGCTGAACTGCGTTACATACTGACTGCTGCACTGTGTTACATGCTAGCCTCTGCACTGCATTACATGCTGACTTCTGCGCTGCGTTACATGCTGACTTCTGCACTGTGTTACATGACCTCTGCACTGCGTTACATACTGAGCTCTGCACTGCATTTCATGCTGGCCTCTGCACTGCGTTACATGCTGACAGCTGCACTGCGTTACATGCTGACGGCTGCACTGTTACATGCTGACTGCTGCACTGTGTTACATGCTGATTGCTGCACTGCATTACATACTGGCCGCTGACCACGGCACTGCATTACATGCTGCACTGTGTAACATACTGAGCTCTGCACTGCGTTACATGCTGACTGCTGCACTGCATTACATACTAATCGCTGACCACGGCGTTGCGTTACATGCTGACCTCTGCACTGCGTTACATACTGACCTCTGCACTACGTAACATGCTGACCTCTGCACTGCGTTACATACTAAACTCTGCACTGTGTTACATGCTGATTGCTGCACTGCATTACATACTAATCGCTGACCACGGCGTTGCGTTACATGCTGACCGCTGTACTGCGTTACATGCTGACTGCTGCACTGCGTAACATGCTGACCTCTACATTACACTGCTGACCCCTGTACTGTGTGTTATTACTGACCTTTGTACGCTATGTCACAACACTGACCTCTGCACTCTATGTTATAAACTCTTCACAGAAAAAGCAGAAGGGGAGTGGAGCAAGACTGGGCACACATGCTGGTGACAGAGTCCTAGCTAGTGTTATTCAGAACCAGAGGTCTTGCTGCACTCCTTACCGGAAGAAACCCGTATGGGTGGGTGGGTGCTCGTAGTGACCACAGACGGCACCATGTATACCATAAATGAAGAAATAATGTCACCAGCACACCATAGTAGTACAGCAATAGTCCATTTAATGACACATTGCCATTCGATGCAAGTGCTTTCGGGGTCTCAGGGGGTCCCCTTCATCAGGCTCAGAATGACACATCACTTACAGAACCATCAACTTTATATAGACATCAAACTGTGAAATACAAACAGACCCATCCCATGGAGGCAGTGTCATCACTGAACACATTCCCGCCATAAGAGATTCAAAAATCAGCAACCGGGCCGTTGATTACCGAAGGCACGGGTGGTCGCCAAGGCAACCGGATGCCATGTCTGCTATAAGCGCTGCCCCCTCTGTCACACATCAATGGTGTGGAGCGCAGAGAGCTTCAGGCTTGCGCTCCAGCTTATGGCGGGAATGTGTTCAGTGATGACACTGCCTCCATGGGAGGGGTCTGTTTGTATTTCACAGTTTGATGTCTATATAAAGTTGATGGTTCTGTAAGTGATGTGTCATTCTGAGCCTGATGAAGAGGACCCCCTTCATCCCTTCAATTACGGTGGCCCCACCGTAATTGACATGGTCGAGAAAGTTTATGGGGTTGAGAAAAATTACGGAACACTGACTTTGACACTGTCCAGCTCCTCCCACTATCCTCCCACAGCTCACAGTCCAAAAGTACAGCGGCCTACAGTGGGTGAGAGTGCCTAAGTACCGGAGCGGAGTTAGGCCAGAACCATGTATGGAGCCCAGTGGGAGGAAGGCACCATCCCCCAACCAGTCACCCCTTTCATGGACTGACTAGTGAGTCTTCACATCACCCGACCGTTAACACTACCATAACATGGATGGCAAAATTGGCAAGTGGGGGCGGGGGAAGAGGCAGAGCGGGAGGGGGGCCAAGTCGCTGCACCATGGGCATCTGGGTTGTACTTGCCCCCTGGGCTAAAAGGTTGCCAGTCAGCCCCTGCCTCAGTTCCTTAAGTTTCCTAACCCCGATCGGAAATCAACCATTCTGAGATGCACTAGTTATTAGGGGGAGCTCATACTACATCATGTCAAGTCTAGTATCACTTAACTGAAAGTGTTACAGGTCACAAAGTCAACTTTGCTCTAACCTGCTAATTCAGCTTTTGGTGAAGACCCTAAGGTAAATTTTATTGTCAGATTCTTAGATCTCTCACGGCACACCAGTGGAGAGATCTTCAAATGGATGTTTGTGTTTTGGGTTGCCATATAACCATTATGAAGTTGTCACTTTCCTGTGGTTGGTGGGCAAATGATTTGTTCTACACTATGGAGAAGGAGTATTAGGTCATAATATGTCCTGGTGATATTTGTGGTCCCAAGAGATTGATATCAACCATGAAAAACGGTAACATTAATTTTTAGGAGTATCTTTAACTCGTTTCTGAGAACCACTGACGTACATTTCTCAGAATTTTTTTGCAGTCAACATTTTAACCTTTTTCCTTCCCTGTAGCTCTCACACATGAAGCCCATTAGTCATTGCTCACTATTTCATTATCCATATAATGAGGTCACGTGTTTTTTCGAAGGTCAATCATTTGCTAGTGTTCGTAGCACTTCTCACTCTCTGACTCAGAAAACTGTTAACTGATAATTACAAAAAGACTTTATACATTGCTTCAACAGATGGGAATAGTAATTAGTGCTCATTTTGGTGAGCATTGTTCTAGATGTTTTAGGTATAGTCTTCCGAAAGAAGTTTCTAATTAAACAAATGTCATGCATCCAAATGACAGAGAATTTGTACATGGATAATACTATTTTTAGGTATTAAAACAATGTTTTGCAATGTTAGTGAAATAAAATAGGATGTTGCCAACTGTAAGGTCATAGCCGGGAGCTTGCACGCTACTACACATGCACGGGTCCCAGTTTTCCAGGTTACTGGAAAACATGCATTAGCGCGCATGGGTTCACAACGGAATGTGGCACACAGGAAGTGACACAGTGGCGCACAGGAAATGACTCACGGCCCTCTAATAGATGTTCCTATTTTACCAGCTGGTCAAATGGGTCAGTGCTGAACAGTCTTTCAGCTTGTGCTGCTGCTGATCAGTTGTCTGTTACCTCGCCCTGGATTGCTGTTGACTTCCACTGATTGCTGCCTGCCCCTGACCTTTGCTTGTTATCTGGACTCTGCCTCTGCCTGCTCCTTCTGTACCGTGCTGACCGTGTGGCTTGACCCCTGGCTTGTTTGACCTCGCTCCAGTTTCTGCTGCAAACCTTGCTGGCATCACAGCTGTGCACCAGCCCTGCTCATCCTTCCAGGGATCCAGTTGCCAGACTTCTACCAGGCACCGTGTCTGAACACTTTGGCACCAGTGCTTCTTCTCTGTCTACTCGCTCCCTGTTTCCACATCCAGGGGTGTCAGACAAGAGCTGCAAGGGAGGCCTCCTCAGCTAATCGGTCCACCACCAGGTAAGTGATACCAACCTACAAGTGTGTCAGCCTTGGCTATATCATTCTACAAAACCAGGTCTACACTCCCTCTTCATTCTCAGGGCCATGGCTTGCGCCAGCTATAGCCACAGTATGCTGGGGGGGGGGTTCACATTTTCATACTAGAAAATATTTTTCCAAACAAATACACAGCAAAATTGTGGGTTAAATTAAAGGGAGTTCATAAGTAAGCTACTTTTCGTGTTTCGCTTAATCTTAACTGAACCCCCATCCTGCTGTAGGCCTTGAGGTTTCTGGGTCACCTGCTTATTAGTCTATGAATGGATCCTTTAATCCTGTAAGCACCTCGTTTTCAGCTCCCAGCACCTGATAAGTCAGACTAGACTTTCTCAACCATAGTCTCATGTAACCCTAATGTTTCTGCAGAGGTTGCTAGGGATTCCTTGCAACGTTAGCAATTTCAGCCTCAGTGATCACCAATGTAAGAAGCATTCTTCCAAGTAAGCACAGGTGTGAGAGGCATTCTTCCCGTTGACCATATGTGTATTACGTCCTTCTTCTATTGACCACCGGTATAAAGGGGCTCCTCTCTCAGTGATTACCAGTGTAAGGTGATCCTTCTCTCACTGACCACCAGTCTAATGGAGCCCTTCATTATTAGCCACCAATGTAGGGAGCCATTTACTGACCACCAATGTAAAGGAGCAGTACAATTCTCACTCTCCCGTTCTTGGTACTGCGTATTGTTATCATTTGTTTCATTTAATTATTATTGATAAAAATATGTTTGTTTTTTATAGAGACCAAGCCTGTGTGTGAAATATTTAAAGTATGCCACATTCCCTATTTTTTAATGTATTCTTATTTACCAACTTACTGTTTACATCAATGTACAGAGCTGTAGATTTAGTAATTATTTGCAGGGGTTCCTTGAGACCTGAAAGTCATTTCAGGAGGTTTCTCCATCATAAAAAGGTTGAGAAAGACTGTGTAAAGGTGCCCATACACCTGGCGATTATTGTGCGATAATGGCGGGAAATCCCGGGATCGTACGATAATCGGCAGGTGTTTGGAAGGCATGCAACCGTTTCTACTGTACGGTCGCACGTCTTTTGTCTCCCATGCAGGCTTGAAAACCCGCCGAGAATAATACGAGCTTTTAATTACTCAAGTCGTGCGATGGTTGTAAAGTGTATTGCCAGCTTTAGACTAATTAGACTGAGCAATGTAATTGAGACCTGACTGCCTAACAGAGCAGAACCGCCTACTCTC
>NW_017306567.1:247092-278523 GCF_000935625.1 Nanorana parkeri
TAGCTTTTATATATTGATTATAAAGGATTTTAAAAAAAATGCTATGCTATCGACGTAACTGTTTTTATGAGTCCACATGGTGTACTTTTATTGTGAGGAGGTAATTTGAGATATTACATTGTGGATGTAATATCACTATGTCCCTAACACAGTGATTGAGCAGGTTGTGTAACTGCTCACTGGAATAAAGTCTTTCCTCCTGGCCTGTGTCACCTTTGATAAATGCTGCCATTTGAAGTATCATAAATATTATATCCGAAGGCAGTACTAAATAACAGGAAGCACCATAATCTCTATCTCAGTAAATTTCCTTCCAGCCATGTGAGCTGGAGTGAGAAAATAATCGTCGTGTTCATTTTCAGGGAGGAAAAAGATATTGCACATATGACTCGGGCCCTGAAAACTCAGCTGACGTATTGTGTGTTGCGGGTCATGCTTCCTCTGTCTTGGTACCAATGTTCAAATTAGACTGTAAAGTGACTGTATCAAGTTTTTTTCAAAGTGTTTTTAGATAAACATTTAAATGAGATCGTCTTTAATAGGAGGAGATGACTAGGGAGCATGGTGCTGGCTTCCCTGCTAATCGGGAAGCCGGGTGGCGAGTCATTACATGACGCCTGGCTTTCTTAATGGCACTTCCAGCATCGGTATTTGGTATAGTTGAGTACAAAAAAAAAATAAAACATTACTTTTACTCAATACTGAAAAAACCAGTATTGGTGCATCCCCAGAGGTAGGTAGATAGTCCCATTCAACTGGACTTACAATTATGTATTTATATAGCACCACCATATTCTGCAGCGCTGTACAATCGTTTAGATAAGACAAGTAAGAAACACTGACAAGCATCATTGACAGTGGCGTAACAACCGGGGCCCCTGGCTCCCTCTCTCTGAGACGATCACCCGGCTGCCATCAGGCGGCTGCTCGCTCCTCCGAGGCCACTGCGAGCGGGCCTCTACAGTGCCTGATTGGAGGGCGCGTCTAAGCGCTTGTTGGTGGATCCAGGAATCAGGTGAGTATTGGGGGGAAAAAAAAGTTTTATTTTATGTTCTATTCTTAGTTCTATATTGTCATTGTAGTACTTTCAGGTGGAATACAGCTTCATAAGATATCAGCTAGGGAACTACAAGTCCCAGCATGCCCTCATTGCCCCTGTACAACAACCAGATATTGCCGTTCCCTGGGTGATATGTGTGTGTGTGTGTGGGGGGGGTGTACAGGGACAATGATGGCATGCTTGGACTTGTAGTTCCTTAGCTGATATATATGTGTGGGGGGTACAGTTCCAGTGGATGTTTATATAATATGGGGGGGGGGCGAAAAAAAATGTTCTGCCCCGGGCGCCCATAACTCTGGTTACGCCACTGATCATTGACATACAGAAACAGTAGGTGAGGAGAACCCTGCCCAAATGAGCTTAGAGTGTAAGAGAAAGGGGACCAAAGACAGAGTGGTGGAGAAGGGGAGGCTACCGATGTACACCAAATACAATAGGAGTGGATTTGGGAGTACTGTGAAACGGGAGCAGAAGGGAAGGTTGTATAGAGTGAGAAATCAAGGAGAATGGCTGATATGCTTCTCTAAAGAAGTGCGTTTTGAGGGATTTTTTTAAAGCCCTGTAGGGATGGTGAGAGCCTGATGTGGCGTGGGAGATAATTCCATAAGGTGGGAGCAGCCCTGGTGAGGTCCTATAGATTAGAGTTGGGTGTGCAGGAGAGTGAGCAGGATAGTCTCAGGTCATTAGTGGAGCGAAGGATTTGGAGTACATCTTCTAATTAGGGTGAAATGTAAGCCAGTGCGCAGGTTCTGCAATACTTTGTAGGAAAGGCTGAGACGTTTGAAGTGCATCCTAAAAGAAAGAGGAAGCCAGTGCATAGATTGACAGAGGGGTGATGTGCGAGAGTAGCGGGAGGTAAGGTAGATGAGTCTGGCTGAAGCGTTCATGATGCATTGAAGAGGGGCAATCTGGGCACGTTTCAGGCTCTGCAATGTGTTTTGCTTCTCATTCTTACTTCTAGCTTCCTCAGCTCTTAGGATTGTCAGGAACATAACCCAGCATGTTCCTCTTTAGAACTAAGGAAGTCGGGGGAGTAGTGAAATGTCTTCCACATTACAGTCCAATTGAATGCATCTAACTACTACTAGATATACCATGACCTGGATAAATTAGAATATTTGTGTATTTTAAGAACCTTACTACTGAGCAATAATGCAAATCTATCAATCACCTTATTGAAAACAACCCAGAAAGCAAGCAATTGAGCTGCAAGTTTGAAAATGACTTGCTAAAGTATTGCAGACTTGCCAAGCTTCACAATTTTGTTGCACAATTACAGCAAGTCATTGCATTGCAAGTCTCCAGATCAACGTGCTTTGCAAAAGTGCTGTACACTTGCAGAGCTCTTGATAAGACCTGCAGGACTCTTGCTAAAGACTTTCCAACCAAATCTGCTACAAATTCAAAAAGTGTCAACTAGAACTTGTGCTGCGAGTGTTCTGCAAGTCTACAACCTGCCAGGAATGTGTGCAGCAAGTTAGCAAGAATTACAATTTAACCCTGCCACAAGTTTGCTATCTGGGAATGCCCTCCCTGTGTGGCTAATACGGTATGTTATCTTAATCGTTTTTAAGCCGGGATAGCAGAGGCTAAACTACCATGGCTTTAGTGATAAATCTACAAGTGTTTGCATTCAATATAATCACAAAAACATGGAAAAAAATATCACACCAAAAATTATTCTTGCAAAAATAACACTATAGCTCAACAGGTTTTGTAAAAAAATAAAAAAAAGTAAAATAAACTGCACATCATATGTAAAAACAAAAAAATGTATATATGTTATGTAGGAAAACAAATGTAAATATTTAAACAATGCAAAATTATTAATCATAATTTAAATTTTCCAGAAATATAAGATATAAAGGAAATATATTTACAATGTAAAATTATTCCATTAGAAGTTTTAGATTATAAACTAACAAAGTTTATTATAAATTTAATTATAGGATAATTATTGAATTCATGAGTGGACAATTAGGAAGTCAAAATTAACTAACAATTCAAAACCACTTGCCAGTTATATTTATATTATGAACAGGGTGTGCAATTTGGGCAGGCAGGTGACGCTCTGCTCCCCTCTAAAGCTGACATCTTTTTCTCCTTTCAGATTGGCTTCTAACAGGTTACACAGCAGGGAAAGCCTCCCCACTGTGTAACCCGTCATGGACGGAGTGCTGCCTGTTCATTACAGGTGGCACTTTATCTGGCTTTTGACAGCTATGTTAGGTTACACAGCAGCAGGCTTCTCCACAGCTGTGTGCAATCTAAACCAGTGAATTCAGAGCTACAACAGCCTCTGACTTGGAGTCAGGGGCTTATACTCTGTGAATGACCATCCAATAAAAAAAAACCCCACTGCTGGCAAACATCTAGAATCCTCATCAGTGACAAGCAAGTGAGGGACAGGGAGGCTTCTCATTCCCTCCTCCCTCCCTTCTCCACACACAGCTCAGTGACCAGGGCAGGGGGTCGGCTGATTGGTGCCTCACCCGCCATGGACCTCACTGCTCATCTCTGATTACAATAATAATTATTATAATAAATATTAGTAGTAGTTATTATTATTATACAGGATTTATATAGCGCCAACAGTTTGCGCAGCGCTTTACAATATAAGGAAGACATTAAAATGACAATACAATTCAAGACAAGATGCTAAAGGAGGGCCCTGCCTGTGAGGGATTACAATCTAAAAGGGAGGGGCAAGTGATACATGAGGAGGTAGCTGTGTGGGGATGAATTGTTTTAGAATGTGATGGTTGAGTGGTTAGGTTGAATTGGGAAAAGCTTCCCTGAAGAGATGAGTCTTTAGGGATCGCCTAAAGGCAGTCAGAGTGGCAGATAGACGGATAGGTTGGGGTAAAGAGTTCCAGAGAATGGGAGAGATTCTAGAGAAGTCCAGGAGGCGAGCGTGGGAGGGGTTGACGAGGGAGCTGGAAAGAAGGAGGTCTTGGGAGGCTTACTATTATTATTATTGTTATTATTATTATTTTGTTAAGTCCATATTATTTATTTACTGATTACATTATTTAAATTGCTAGTCAATATTTATTAGTTATTGTAAATTTTCAGTTGTATTTATTCTGATAATAAATACTAAATAAATAAATACATACACTCATTCATACATAAATACATTGCCACCTTTTTACACATCCAAGGTATGCTTTTGTAGATACAATTTGCTTTTTCATTTTTTTTTCACCAAACTTTTGCAAATTACTTTGGACTTGCAGTTCAGTGTTTTTTGATTTTTTTTTTTTTTTTTTTTTTATAAGCAGACCTTGTAATCAGAGCTTTAGCAAAAGAATGGCAAAACATTGGGTAGATCCAGGTGAATCAAACTTGCCTGGATTCACCTTCTCTTTGTGAACAGACCCTCATCTCCTAGTACATTGCTTCATTAACTATGAAATGCCGATGCTGAGTGCATGCGTCACTTTAGAGGGCTTCGAAGGCAAAGAGGGCTTTGAGAGTCGCGGGCACATTGTTCAGTGACTACAGAACATCATTGCTATTCAAATAACTAAACGCAGACCTTTATATAATTTGTTATAAATAAGCAGCTGGGGGGCCGGGGTTGCCCACCCCCGGGTTAGATACTCGTTATTGGGCACCTGTTATGAGATAAATACATGGACTGCCATTCTGGTCTTATAAAATGATATCTACATGGCTATCCTGGTCTTTAGGCCTCATTCACACGGGAATCGGCTGGGCTGTACAGCTCCATGCTGCGTGCGTTGCTGTATCGGGCAGGTCCCAAGAAGGACAGGTGCTGCATGTGATTAGTACGCAGCCCCCGTCCTTCTCTATTGGAATACGCAGCCATATGCTCACTCGCCTTGCACGTCCGTGCGGGTGTCTGTAATCGTACAATGACAGGATGGATCCTGTCTGTGTCCGAGCTGGGACACCCACACCCATATTGACCTGCACTTGGGGTGAACGTCGGGCGGCGTACGGCTGCATACTCCCATAGAGAAGGATAGGGGCTGCGTACAAATCACACGCAGCATGGAGCTGTACGTGCCGGCCTTTTCTCGTGTGAATGAGGCCTAAATGTGTTAGGAGTTGCTGCAACTGAACTAGCATGCAGCAAGTGAAGTCAGCTGAGCAATTCACAGCAACGGCAGCTGATGTATCCCCCATGACAGTTGTGCCTTGAATATTCAAATTGACTGATTGTGGTGTCACCCCCTCTGAAAAGTCGGTACTTGGTCATGGACTGGGAGCCCAACAGTTGCACGAGAGAAGAGGGAACCCGCCGGCATACCTTATCTCACCCGGTGAACGTCCCCTCCTCTCTTTGCCGGTGTCCATCACCAGGATGGCTGACGGCAGTTAAGTGCGCGTGTCACCCGCTGGCCTCCCTCTTGGGAAAGTCAACATCTTTGTCCTGGTGGTGAAGTGTCACCGGGAAAGAAATGGACAAGTTGATGTTTAATTTCCCTGCCCCGGTTCCTCCTCTCCCCCCCAATCAAGATGTTCACACATTTTTAAATACTACCTTTCTGTTTTCATAACATGCCTTATTTTAGAGCCAGTGATGGGCCTCTGTGTTTCTCTGTACAATGCAGGCAGATCATGACTGGTGGGAGGGGCCATGTTTTGATGTCATCATTGGGTCTTTGTGCTTCTCTGTGTTGGGCAGGCAGATCATGGCTGGTGGAAGGGGCATCAGTACTCCTAAGAGCCCTCAGCTCTGATGCAAGTAGTGGGCTGGTACCCGGGAGGAGTTATGCAAATATCAAAAAGCCTTGATGTGCGGATATCCGTCTGGAGCAGTGAGCGTTCCCAGGCAGCTTGTTATGCTGATCCTCTAAGGGTGCCCACACACCTTACGATAATCGTACGATAATCGTGGGAAATCCCGCGATCGTACGATTATCGTAAGGTGTGTGGAAGCCGTGCGACCTTTACTACTGTAAGGTCGCACGACTTTTATCTTACGAACATGTTTGAAAACCCGCCGAGCATCGTACGATGTTCAGCGGGTGTGTAGCATGTTCGTAAGATAAAAGCCGTACGGGCCGGTGTGCGCAAGTGCACACTGACTGTTCGGCATTGCGGTCATCGGAAGCCTGTCCCTCAGGGGGCGTGGCTTGCGATAATCGCAAGTACGATCTGGCTATGCAAGATAGGCAGATCGTACATTACAACCACCGCAAGACAAAGGTCTTGCGATGGTTGTAAGGTGTGTGCCCAGCATAAGAAATACAATCTAAATGAAAGAAAGGGGCGAGCCAGGGACAGTCAGGCTGGGGAGGAAAGTGCTAGATGGTGCTGGATGCCCTCCAGCCAGGAAATGAGTCGGGCTCTATCTGACTTTCTGCAGCTTCTAATGCATATTGTGAGAAGCTCACAGTGTGCAGTTATATCAGAGGAGGCAGTCCAGGAGAGGAGCCGATACAACTGTGCAAGCCTGAAGGGAAGGTGGGAGATCAGATTTAACATGCGCATGGACACGCACAGACACGTGAACACACACTGTGGCGGAATATCATTATTCAACAAGTTGATAAGATGGGATGTCGGCCTTCCTGCTCGTGGAACCGCGGCGAGCGCACTGCTTGCAGTGGCTATTAATGAGACAATTCATTTTATTGAAATATTTTAATTGTCTTATATAAATAGTGTGATATGTATGATAACGAGGCAGAGACACGGCACCGCCGAAGCCTTCCATACTCCTCGGTTATTGTCAGACTTTTTCAGGGAGAGAAAGCTGCAGTGCTAACACCATCCGGCACCCAGAACATTCAATTTGGCTGTTTGCTCTTTGCAGAGAGGTTTAGTCCTGGCTGAGGGTCCTGCCGGTTCTCAAACACCCTTCTCTTGTAGACTGATGATTTTCTTCCCTGTCCCCGCCATACATTTCAGACGCACGTATACAGAGCAGAACAGATGTACGCTCTAAAGCTTGGAGTCGGCTCTTCTGACCCTTTTTATAAGAATAGATCCTGCTGAACAGCAAGTACCACAAGGATGCCTCTGTGCACCCCTCTGATTCTGGTTTCATGGAGCAAATCTGTGCCCCACCAATACTAAGGGGCTGATTTATAACACATTCACGCAGTGTATAGTTGTGCAAACACCCGCAGTTCATTACTGGCACTAGATGGAGCCGTGGAGCATAGGCATTCCTATACCCACCAATACTAAGGAGCTGATTTAGAACACATTTGCACAGTGTATAGCTGTGTGAACAATGCTCGCAGTTCATTACTGGCACTAGACGGAGCCTTAAAAGGGTGATATTCCTATGCCCACCAATACTAAGGGGCTGATTTATAACACATGCGCTCATTGTATAGCTGTGCACCCTCTGTGCCTCTGTCCATCCCTCTGATTCTGGTTTCATGGAGCAAATCTGTGCCCCACCAATACTAAGGAGCTGATTTATAACACATTTGTGCAGTGTATAGCTGTGCAAACAACACCCAAAGTTCATTACTGGTGCTAGATGGAGCTGCGAAGCATAGATTTTCCTATGCCCACCAATACTAAGGGGCTGATTTGTAACACATTTGCTCATTGTATAGCTGTGCAAACAACAGCCGCAGTTCATTACTGGCACTAGATGGAGCCATGGAGTGTAGGTATTCCTGTGCCCACCAATACTAAGGGGCTGATTTAAAATGCATTTGCACAGTGTATAGCTGTGTGAACAATGCTTGCAGTTTATTACCGGCAGTAGATGGAGCCTTGAAAGGGTAGAAATTCCTATGCCCACCAACACTAAGGGGCTGATTTATAACACATTTGCGCAGTGTATAGCTGTGCGAACAATGATCGCAATGCAATATTGACATTAGATGGAGCCGTAGGGCATAGTAATGCCTATGCCAACCAAAAATAAGGGGCTGATTTATAACACATGCTTTCATTGTATAGCTGTGTGAACAATGCTAACAGTTCATCACTAGCACTAGATGGAGTCGTATAGCGTTGGAATCCCTATGCTCACCAATGCTGATTTATAATGCATTTGCGCACTGTATAGCTGTGCGAACAACATTTGCAGTGCATTTCTGCCACTAGATGGAGCCATGAAGTGTAGGCATTCCTATGCCCACCAATACAAAGGAGCTGATTTATAATACATTCACGCAGTGTATAGCTGTGCAAACAACATTCACATTCTTATGCTCCTCTAGTGGCAGTATCGTGCTGCAAACACATTTTAAAGTGATTTTACATTCAAAATGTTTGAAGCTGTTTCAGAAACTGATGAAATCACTTACAATAGATCCTTGTTGTGTAAAGGTTTTAGTTTCCTGCAGAATCAGCTGGTCCCCTGAGCACTGGTCCTGATATCCTGGTTTAAGGTGGCTCCCTTCCCTTGCAGGGTCCTATGGAACCACCCTTGTGTGTGCTAGCAAGCCACTCCCCTTCTCCCCTCTGCTCCCTTCTCCACGCTCATAGATCAGCAAACTTCTCCCCTTTATTTTTTATGCTGAAGTGTAATCTGCTTATATTTTGCCTGCCCTGGTTCCTCCTTTTTCCTTTCATGAACATTAATTTTTTTAAAAATAAAACCTTTCCATTTTCATGACATACCTTATTTTAGACCCAGTGATGTCTGTGCTCCTCTATGCAATGCAGGTAGATAATGGCTATTGGGAGGGGCCAGCAGGGTGCTAAAGCCTCAATACTTCTCTCAAGAGCCCTCATCCCTGATGCAAGCAGTGGGCTGGTGTCTGGGAGGAGATATGCAAATATCAAAATGCCTCAATGAGTCTATGGCAGTCTGGAGGAGTGGCCGTTCCTAGGCAGGATGTGTTTGCATTGGATGCTGATCCTCCTCTCAAGAGCCCTCATCCCTGATACAAGCAGTGGGCTGGTATCTGGCAGGAGTTATGCAAATATCAAAATGCCTCGACGGGTCTATGGCAGCCTGGAGAAGTGGGCGTTCCTAGGCAGGATATATTTGCATTGGATGCTGATCCTCCATGATTGAAAGAACTGAAATCTGATGTATGAAAGGGGCGGTCCAAAGATAGCCATGATGAGGAGGGAAGAGCTAGATCAGGGGTAGGCGACCTCGGCACTCCAGCTGTGCTGAAACAGACAATCCCATCATTCTTCTGCCTCCTGGAGTCATGTCTATGGCAGTCAGAGTGTTGCAATGTCTCATGGGACTGGTAGTTGCACAACAGCTGGAGTGCTAAGGTTGCCGACTCCTGAACTAGATAATGCTGGACGCCCTCCAGAAAGCAAGTTCAGTCCAGGAGAGGAGCCGGTATAACTTTACACGACTGAAGGGAAGGCTGGAGTGCAGCTTTAATAGTATCTAGCTTGCTGTAGAAGCTGAATATCGGCGTTGCGCGGTGATACCAGGTCTTTGCTCCACCAACTTTTTTTCTGTATTGCGGTAATCAGCAACCCACCGTATATGAAGCGTCCGCACCATCAATCACCAAAAGGGAGCAGGGACTGGCCCTGACAGGATATAAAGCCTGGACTTGTTACTCCATCCTAAATACACTTCTCATTGTTTATGAAGCTGTCAGCAGGCCGCGTCTCGGAGGGGACGGCTGGAGTGATTTGCCGCGTTGGCGGCATTAGGAGACATTTTGGAGCGGTGGTGCAGTGACTGGCCATCATTCCCCAGGCGCTTCTCCCACTACTAAAATATAAATGAACTGACCTTTTCCAGGGAAATAACTTGTAATGCCCCATTGCAGCCTCTCAGAAAGTTAGCCAGGGATTCAACCTGAAGGCTCAGCTTTCCGTAGCCCGCAGGATATAAAAGCGCACTTAAATGTCGATTATTTCCTGCAAAGAGCAATGGCTGACAACAGAGCCATTTGTCTGCCGCAAACAGCTCCGAGTAGAAGGAATTACTGGATTAATGTGCCGTGGTAAATAATATGCAGGTACGGGGCGTGCTTAAAGGAAGAGTCCGGGTGGGAACAAAAAATTAATTTCAATCAAGTTATATGTTCATTAAAGGGCATGCATGGTCAAAAATAAAGATACATCTGTATATTTTATATTGAATTTCTATCATTTCTATCCAATTCCTAATAACCAGATCCATCTAGAAGTTTGTAAACTTAATTATTGATGTAAAATTACTTAGGAAATACTATCCTCAATGTACTGACACCATTGCACTCAGCTCTGTGGATATGAACTTCCTGGTGTCACCACTCTAAGCCTGCCGTCTGAACTTCACACAATGTAACATCGCCATTGCTAATAATAACTCTGTATTTTATATATTGAATTTCAAAGTTCTATCCCGCTCCTAATAACCAGATCCATCTATCAGTTTGTAAACTTACTTAGTGAAGATGCCCATAGAATGGACTTCCTCAATGCACTGACACGATTTCACTCAGCCCTGTGTTGTTTCATTCCAAATTGAAATTCTGATGAATTTCAGCAAATTCGGATGCATTTGGATGTCGAGTCGTGACATCATTGAACTTGTTTCTCACCCCTATTTGACATTCGGGAGCAGAGTTCTTATTATGACAGTTCTGCTCCCGAATGCTAACAAAGAGGCGGGACAAGTCTTCTCACATCATGACTCGCTCCCAGTTCGGCGTGTTCCGTTGTGGCGGCTGTTTTTTCTTTTGGTGAGTTGGCGCCCATCTTCCATCTTGATTGATGTGGGCTTACATCACTGGACAACATGATTGGCCTGTGGATTACATTGATGGACATTTTTCTTATAAAAGACTTGTCAAAAACTATTTATTTTTCACATTGTTTTTTATGGTGTGGTGTGTTTATGTACAATTTTACTGTATGTGCTGAATGAGTAGAGGTAACAACTACCCCTTACTCATTCACAAGGGGGAGTGATGTCATCTGGTTGCCCCCTTTATGATATTTACTTACACTGCATAACACACAACTACATTTAGTAATGTGTTAATAGATACAGAGCTCTGTCTTTCATATTTGTCTGAAGTTCAGCATTAAAAAAAATAGTTTTCTGTATACTGTGCAGGGGGGATTTTGGTGGTATTGGGTGGGGCGCACCACACTCTATGTTTTTCTTCTATTGTTATCAATGCACTTTTAAAAATTTAGGGGGTTATTCACAAAGCTGTCAAAGGCAGCCGAGTGAATAACACAGCCGAAGTGAAGTGAGCCGAACGCTGTTCGGCTATTCACTACTGGCTTGAAAAACTGATTTCAGAAGGACTTCGACTCAGCCGATCCAACATCTGGATCGGCTGAGCCGTAGCTCCGACAGCTTGCTCGCTGCCGTTCGTCCCTATTCTCATTGGAGCCGATCTGCAGTGAGTGAATACGGCTACTCTACTTGTACCGCTTGGCGGCATTCGACTTGGCTATTCTGCTCAGAACCTCCGTGGTACCGAGCAGAATAGAAAATCAATAAAAATAGTTGTTTTAAAAAAAATAAAATAAAAAGGTTGACAAATTATTTAAAAACATAAATAAATAGTCAAATAAAAAAAAAACAAATAAAGATGTTTTTAAAAGATTGGGCGGAGCTAGCAGTGACAGCTGTTTCCTATTGGCCGGCACCTGCTAGAGTCTTCTAGCATGTCCCAGCCAATGAATAACTGGACGGAGCCAGTCGTGACATCACAGCCGGCTCCACACAGTTGTTATTGTTTAATGACAGATCAGCATCCCCCGGTCATTTGGGGACGCTGATCTGTCATTACAACTGGGCGGAGCCCGTCATGAGATCACAGCTTGCTCCGCCCAGCTGTCATTTGTGGGGCTTACGGCCAGCCTTCAGCGGGACGTTCGCCCCGCTTTGGGTATCACTTCGGCTCAGTAGAGCCGAAGCATATGCCTTCGGCTCGGCTCCTTTGTGAAAAAAACATTGATTTTCTATCGTTATTGTTTTTCTTGTGAAAATGTAATAAAACATTTTTGAACTTGAAAAGAATTGTTTTGTGTTAAAACCATTATAGTTTCCTTTTAAAATTAATAAAACAAATAAAAAAATACCGACAATCCCTGCTACCAAAAAAAAGAATGCCAGCGTAGTTGACATAAGCCAATATCACCAATCTGGTAAGGTCTTTCACTTCTTTTTAATCATGGGCCATTCTTTATTTCATTGGGAATATTTTGTAGCTCTATTTTTACTACTAGTATCATGAGATGGAACGTTTCTTTCAATAACTCAATAGTGCCAGTGACACTTTCCGCCGTATTAATAATTTAGCCGTGCTGAATATTGTTTTTCCTCGGCTAGTGGCACGTAACCGCGCAGCAGAATAATTTGATTTGCTTCCATTTCTAATAATGTTTGTGCTAATAAGTACATTTCTTGTCTCCCTCCATCTCCATCCTTTCATGTGCAATTAATGTCACCACGTTTAATTAGATAGGTTTTATATTTTACATTCCATGCCGCAGAACATGCTCTTAATGCAGGCTGCTGCGGTGGAACGGTAATGTGTGGTTCATCTGAGGGAGAATTAAGTAAAAATATATTGTTAATCTATCTAAGGTCTTTTACAAAAGGGGAGACAAGTAAACCATCCAGCTGTCATTGCCACCACTGAAACAGAATTAAAGCCTAACTTGTAAATGTTACTATACAAAAAAAAAAAAAAAAAAAACACTGAGTACAGGGTGTACCCAAAAAACTGAAAATAAAACATGATGGGTTTTCTAAAGAGAGCATGCAGAAGGAGCCACTTGCTTTGAGACTGACTCTTTATAATTGAAACTCTTTAAAAAAGAACTCCAGGAATCTAAAAAAAATGAACCCTTGCAGTGGGGCTACCCTCGCACTGCAAGGATAAGTGCTAATTTTGGTCTAGGGGCTCAAATTAAAAAAAGTTACCTAACTCTTGATCGCGCCTGGCTGCTAGGGCATCTTTGCAGCCTCATCTTCCCTGTGCTCTGGTGGTCTAAGCCCCACTGACGTTATCACGTTTAATGCAGGTTCATTTAACTGCATTAGATGTGAGAATGCCTAGAGACACACCAGAGCTAGAGTTGGGGGGGGGCACTCACTGCCACAGACCCGCGGATAAGGCGAGTACATCTTCTGGATTTCAGCTCCTAGACCAAAATGAGCAGTTAAACCTCCTGCAAGGTTTATTTTTTTAAATAACTGAAGTTCCTTTTTAAGAGGTAATGAATACAAATAAAAAAAAAAAATGTTAAAGGGTAATTCCACTTTCCCAGGGGAATTTGGTAAAATGTGATTACCCCTCCAATCTGGCCCCCTCTCGCCCCCACCACTATACTTACCTTTGGGAGAACACTCCTACCCCTCCGCCTGTGTACTATCTGTACCCCATACTGTCATGTAGCACAGCCCTGCACTCTGTATTTTGCATGCAAGCACTCATTGGTCAGCGTGGTCCCAGGGGCCCCCATGATCAAGGGTAAGTTGCAACCTCTTCCAATTCCTTTTTGGCTGCCGCTACTAAGTAGGGAACAGAGACAGGTTGACTTTTTCCTCGGTACCCCCTGGCCCTGGTGTAACATGAATTCACTAGAGCAATGTTAAAGCACTCTATATATACACCGATGACCAGAAACTGCATGAGAAAGTGAAGGTCCTTTTAATGCTTCTTCTACTTAGTCTTTTTAAAGTAGTGCATGGTTGCTGTACACCTAAATAGTAAATTAGGACAAAGACCCATATTCATGGCGTTGCATCTCTGGAGCCTGAAGGCACAAAGCCTTTGGCCCCACAAAGCCACCCCTTCTGGTGGGATCATCTCTATTACACCAAACATGTTCTTGTATTGCGGGATATCCAGCCCTGCCCATTTTAAAGAAATAGTTTTCCAGGAGACAAAGTGACTTCCCTAAGGGCAGAAGGGCAAAACTGCTATGCTATGTCTTATAATGCTCCCATAATCCCATGCAATTATGGGATTATGGGAGCATATCTTCTTATGGTGACCCATCTTCTCTCCACTTCCTGTGGTAGAGGCAACCAGTCCTCAACTGCATAGACTTTTTGTTAAAACTGGATTTCCTGTTTGTGCTTATAAAAAAAGTAATTGAATACTATTTTTGTAATTTAGTGAGTATATTTTAATGCTACGTTGTCATTGCTCCAATGCCGTGGTTCTCAACTGGTGGGTTGTGACCCGAAAGTGGGTCGCAACCCCGTGTTCAGTGGGTCGCCTTCCAGTGTGCTATGTGAGAGGCTCCTCAGCCTCCCCCTAGTGCAGCACTGTCAGTTCTTGTGCCGAGCAGCCATACAAAATATGCTGCCCCGTGGCAAATGTCAGCTTGAGGTGTGGTGGGCTGGGGGTATAGCCACGAGGGAGCTCCATTCATACGTGCACTGCTTACAGCTCCCTCGTGTGTCCCGTAGAGATGCCTGGTCTGGAGTGTTGTCACATTCTAGCTACCAGCACCACTATAGGGTGCACAAGTGAGCTGTACCTGCACTGCACATATGAATGGAACTCCATCACAGCACAGACGCCCACACTGGACCCCAAGCTCAGGATCCACTCCAGTTCTCATAAGGTAGGGAGCTTGGGTGGATTTTGAGAAAAAAAAAGATTTTTTAGAGTGTGCATTTGTGTGTGTGAGAATGCCTGTGAGTGTGTGATATTGTGTCTATGGTTCTGTGTGTCTGTCAGTGTTTTTGAGGGCCCAGTCACATCAGTACAGTGTGTTAATTGCACAGTCCCATGCGATTAACGCACTGTACCACGCAATCGCACCTACCATGCATTCTGGTGTGGGAGGTGAGTTGCATTGCCATTCATTTGAATGGCACCCCAAACGCACCTCCCACTCAGTTCGATCTCCTGCACCAGAACGCATGGTACCCCAATGCCGTGTGTTCCAGGGAGGTGCGATTTGGGTTGTGACTTAATGACCAAGAACAGATGTGGGCCCTGAGGTTACATAGGTTGAGAACCACTGCACTAATGTAAAGCTGAGTTTGGTGTCACCCTAGTAAATTCTTATTTATATTACTCATGTCCAGTTACCTTGTGAAATGTTTGTTGAGTCCCAATAAATCCCATGCCGTTTCCTGTTGGACATGGGAACGTCTGAGACCATTGTGAACCACCCCCATCCCTCATCCATTGGTATATTTACAGGGCATGTACTGGGTGTTACTGAGTAGGCAGGGCATGTTTTCCTGAGTCCCTTTGCCAAAGCAGTGCCTGTAATACCACCCTGCATTCAAACTGCTTGGAAGGACCCCAGAAAAGGTAAACAACTAAGAATGGGAAGACATTTTCAGAAGGAAACACTGGACCATTGGCATTACATATAGAGTATGTTCGAGACAGCTACAGAGATCAGCTTTGTATAGAACCATTCCCCTGTACAGAACAATTAGGCTTGTGTTAGTGTTATAATTACTGTGACAATTAATTATCTGTACTACAAATTACAATTCTCTTAATGAGGTTGCTCTCTTTGGTCTTGGTGCTGAACAGTCAAATGATTGACATGGTGCAAAACAGGAACAAAGATCTTGTTTTCCTCTGGGCCATTACCCCATCTAGGCAGCGCAAGACAGTGCGTCAATCTGAACTATCTGTGTGTTGTGGTGCTTTGCATTGAATTAATGTGAATATTCATTTGTATCTCTGTGTTGTGGTGCATTGACAGCTCCTTCCATCATTTTTACTTCAACTAGTTTTTTTTTCCAATGTTTGTTTTATTTAAATGAGTGTCCATATTTTTTTTGTTACAAAGGTTTTTATTAATTTTTCAATAGAAAATAAACAAGGCACTTTACATGGTATTTGGGAGCATTCGATGTCGCTCATTCAGCAAGATATACACGTTAAAGTGTAATTACAGATACAAATAGCGTTACATCAACTAGATGTAATACACTTAAAAATAAAAAAAATGAAAAGAAAATCAGAAAGAAGGTCCACCAGATGGTCGGTATCACAGCTAGTTCTGATACAGTCCAGTTCTGATATAACCAGTTCCTCGTAAGATCCTCCCTCACCCCTTGTAACATGCCCAACCCTGTCATAGGGATACAACATTCTGCAACGGAAATTCAAATTTGTACACATTCTGATGCCCAATGTCCGCATTTTGGAAACTGTATACACATTTTGATTCAGAAAGAAACAAAGCGCACATGTCTAATACTAAGATAGAAGGTAGGAAATGACAGTGAAGCTATGCATGATACATCCTTTGGAGTGGCCTTTGATCCTTTTGTTCCAGAGTCCTTTTGGGAATTTGAACTGTCAAGAATAACCATGAAATTTGGATTTGGCTCCAGTGATCTAAATGAATTACACTTGTTCTGAATCTAACCTCATCCAAATTTTGAGATCAAGCCTACTTGTAAGATTGACCTCCTCTTGGTCATAGCGAACCAGGATACCTTTGGGGATGGAAGGGCTCCAAAAACTAATATCCAAGGGGTGCTGAAATTTCAGCACTTATTTATTTGGAAGGGTGGAGAAACCATATTTATTAAATGAGATCACTTGCTCTGAAAAGGTTGCTTACATGGAACAAGGTTCCTCCTTGGTGGGAACCAAATTGTGAAGTGGTCCATGTTGCTTGGATTGTTCACAATATGATCACACTATGAACAATTAAAACAATTAGAACTCCATCATTTAGTCTGGAGCTTGTGTTGTTAGGTTTATGTTTGGGGGGGAGGCTTAAAAAATATTGGATGTTGTTGACTTTGCACAAAGTCAGGAACAAAGAAAGAATCTTTTGTAAGCTGCTTGCATAAAAACATGTTTTCAGTTAGTAAACTCTTTCTGCACTTTTCTGACCTGTATACAATACTAAGTTTTAGTTGTACCTGTCTGAATCTGACCTTCCCTGAAAAAATAAAAACAAAATATGCCTGGAGCCTAAACAGCTTTACTTCTCCACACGGACAGGTCACTCACAATTCCCTCAACACCAAAACAGACAGGTCACACAGTCAGTATTCTGTAAAAGCAGATTCATTTTCTGTTCTTTTCTATCAGAAAGTTCAAGTTTGATAAGCACACAAGTACTGATATCCTAAAGGTGCTTAGAGCCATCTAAGAGCATTCACGGTCAGATTGAAGAACAGTTGTACGTCTGCAGGCTCTTCCCTGACTATAGTAGACATGTTCTGCCCAAGGTTTCTTGAGTCATAAATAATCTATCTGGATCTATACTGATCAAATGCTGTTGTTTTCCAGTACCAGGGATATGGATGTTTGTTCTTCCAGCAGCGAGATCATGCGGCAGCTGAACTGTAAAAATATCTGTAGAATTATAAAACTGAACTCCGGGATGAGCAAATATTGTCTAAATACAAGAGCCATGTGTATTTTTCCTTGAAATTGTTGAGCTTTGTGTATTTCTTCCGGGTCTGTGCAAAACGTGGAGCTTCCTGTAATAAAGACCGGTCACTGCTGCTAATCTTTTTATTGAAAGATTCAAGCAACTTTTATACAAAGGTAACAAAACATAAACGTAGTGTAAACTGTACAAAAATCAAAAATAAATAAAACAATACTCCCCCATATTATATACATGTTGTATACACAGACAAGCAATAAAGCCTCATCACTGTACAAAAGGACTCAAGCGTAAAGATCCACCAACTATTTACATAAAGCAGCAGAGAAGGCCTAAGAGGCACAACCCGTCACCTATGCACGCAGCCATTTTTCAAAAATCTTAAAGAACAAAAATCTAGGGTGATAAGAATGGGGTCTTGTCTCCGCCCCCTTCTGTAGTTTTCTGCAGGCAGCCTGCAGAGGGTGGGGTCTGCTGGGTCCATTCCACAGCTTCGCTCTCTGCACAGGTTATCTCCAGCACAGTGATGATGCCACTGCTACTTAAGTTTATTATTATTATAAGTAGTAGTAGTATTATAATATATTCATTTTATATTTAGGTTTATGGACGTTTTGTCAAAGGTACAGTCAAAAGTTTTGACTTTTAATTTTGGATATATAGCAGGCGAGGGTTAAAGTCTCTGTCAGGATTTATCTGTGTCTTTAATCCTATTGGGAAGATTCCTTCTTGTTTTTGTCAGCACAGGAAGTGATGAAAGATGTTTTCAAGGGAGACCCAAACAAAAGTAAAAATATATTTTTAAAAGTGTATATTCTCTCTTTTTTTTTTTTACTTCCTTTCCTTGCAGAAGGACTTCGACTCAACCGATCCAACATCTTGATTGGCTGAGCCGAATCTCCGGCAGCTCACTCTCTGCTGTTCGCCCCTTTTCTCATAGAGGCTGAACGGCAGTGAGTGAATAGCCGAATGTGGCCATTCAGCTCGGCTATTCTGCTTGGTACCTCCGTGATACCGAGCAGAATGGAAAATCAATGAAAAGAGTTTAAAAAAATTTAAAAAGGTTGAAAACATATTTTTAAAATGTAAATAAATAGTACAATAAAAAAAAAAATATTTAAAAATAAACAAATATTTTTTAAAAAACAATTAGGCGGAGCTAGCAGTGACAGCTAGCCCTACCCAACTGTTTCCTATTGGCCGGCACCTGCTAGAGTCTTCTAGCATGCCCCAGACAATGAATAACAACTGGGCGGAGCCGGCCATGTCATTAGCGGGGCTTACGACCGGCCTCAGGCAGGCCGTTCGCCCAGATTCGGCTGTCACTTCGGCTCAGTCGAGCCAAAGCATATGCCTTTGCCGCGGCTGTACGGGCTATTGTGAATAGCCTGCACAGCAGCCCTTTGACTGAACCAAAGGGCTCTGGCGGCCGAAGAGAGCCAAAAGATCAGCCGAAGCTACAGCTGGATCCTTTGGCTCCTTAGAAAACTTAGAACCTTAAAACACAAAACTTAGAACCTTTGGATACATTTGTAGGCTTGTTAGATGATGCTTGCAGACAGACAGTAAACGCATGTCACATGATGCTTGCACACAATGCATACAGTAAACTTATGTTATATAATGCTTGCACACAATGCATACAGTAAACTTATGTTATATGATGCTTGCACACAATGCATACAGTACATTTTCATTCTTGATGAGATCATCTTTTCCAGTGTATTGACCGAGAACATATCCAGCATACATGGTAAAACTCAGCCCAGTAGGAAATGCTTCTTATTGCAAATTTCTACAAAACCGTTGGAGAAGATTGATTAAAGTGGAACTCCAGGGGGAAAAAAAAACATTTTTCTTTTCTTATTGCTAGAGAAGAAAAAGCGCAGATTCAATTTTTATTGCTGTCCCTGTTGGGGGAGATTTCAGGGGCCTATTGAACAAGAAAAACGTGTTTTATTGCTAGTAGCAAATGTGTTCCCTAGAGTAGAAGAGAGACAGGAAGGATGTGTCCCAGGAACGGGGAATATTAGACTGTCTCACTCCTATGAATTAAATCTTCTATTACCATCAGGAGACAAGTGCTGTGCAGGCAGATGGCACAGGCTGCAGGCGCTACGTCTTTCTGTCTATAGAAATAAACTATCAATATGAAGACAGATACGGTCTTTTATGTCATGATTTGTTTGATTTATTTAGAAGGTGTTAGATATGATTAAAAAATGCAATATTATTATTAGGGATGCACCAATACCAATACTAGCATCTGTATCAGTGCCGATACTGAGTATTTGGGCGAGGACTCGTACTCGCCCAAATGCTCCGATACTTACCCCCGATACCGGAACTCCTGGTCAGAGGGAGATTTCCTCTGACCAGCAGTGCCGCGAGAAAACATGGAGCCGGCTTCCCGGTCAATCCGGAAGCCGAGTCCTGGGTAATGACTTGCAGCCCGGCTTCGTGATTGGCCGGGAAGCTGGCTCCATGCTGATTGGCTGGCTTTTGTGATCTTGTACTGGACAAGAAGTTCAGGGAAGCTGAGCTGAGAGATTTGGAGCTGTTTGTAAACATGATGGGCATAAGTGCTGGGGAAAAATGTAAATAAATACTTTGCTGGGCAATATATATTTGATCTGGAGCCATTATTGAAAAAAGTTTGAGAGTTTAATACTACTTCAATGTGTGCTTTCAGTGGTGACCTGGGTGTGCAGGTATTTGGTCTTGTCTCCGCCCCCTTCTGTAGTTTTCTGCAGGCAGCCTGTAGGGGGTGGGGTCTGCTGGGTCCCTCCCACAGCTCTCTCTCTGCACAGGTTATATATAGCACTATGAGGATGTCACTGTTACTTAAGGTATAATATCTGTGTTTGCAAATACATTTAGAGCACACAGAGTGGGAATCTATTATTATTATTATTCTATTTATGGATAATTTGTTGTCAGCAGTTTGACTTTAACGCCCAACCCTGGCCAAAGGATTTTGCTGTGGGTTGCAGGCAAGCGTGGACCAACCCAGAGCAGTAATAATTGTTTTCTACAAAAGTTATTCTTCAATGTCTGGACATGTCAGGGTTAGCTGACACTTTAAGAGTACCATCCCTTTAAAGCACCTAATCCGAGCCTGCTTGCAGCGGTAAATACATCTGGGTCCGTCGCGGTTATGATCCAGCAAAATCTCTTCCATTTGTATCCACCACAGCGCGCTTCTGGACGTATTGAGGTCAGCAGATTTTCTATGGTGTGCGCTGCTGTTGGCTCAGCAAGTCTCTGTGTTCGAAGGATTACTTCATATTGCTTGCAGAGCGGCTCATCAGCAAACCATGGATGAATCAATTCTGCTTCACCCGAGTTCAAAGCACTTTTATACCCTCTCATGGTCAACGAGATGTTTCTGAAAACTTTTCCAAGCCGAGAGGATATTTGCTTACAGCCCGGCCGCTATCTCTTGTTGCTCACTCAATGTAAAAGCCAAACTGTGCCCTTTTATTGAACTGAGTGTAATTTAGGACGGACTCAGAAGATGATCGCAAAACACGCAGCTGGAGAAGCATTTTGTCAGTCACTGTTCTAGAGGTAAAATACAAAGTAATGGAACACCCAACCATATACACTGAGCAGCCATTACATTATGACCACTGAGAGGTGAAGTGAATAGCATTGATTATCTGGTTACATTGGCACCTGGAAGTGGGGGGTATACTGTTTTAGGCAGTAAGAGAACGTTTTGTCCCTGAGGGTGATGAAAGTGGTGAAAAAATGGGCAAGAGTGAGGATTTTATTGACTTTGACAAGAAACAAAATTCTGATGGGTCTGAGCAGAGCAACTCCAAAATTGCAGCTCTTGTGGGATGCTCCCAGTCTGCAGTGGTCAGGACCTACCAAAAGAGGTCCAAGAGAGGAAAACCAGCAACAGGGTCACAGGGGGCCAAAGCTCATTGATGCACGCAGGGAGTTAAAGCTGCCACATTTAGTCTGATTCATGGAGGCCCCCACCTTGCAACTTAGAGGAATTAAAGAATCTACTGCTGACGGCATGGTGCCAGATACCACAGCATAGCTCCAGGGGTCTAGTGGAGTCCATGCCTCACTGGGTCAGGGCTGTTTTGTCAGCAAAAGGGGGGTCTACTCAATATTAGGTGGGTGGTCCTAATGTTATGGCTGTTTGGTGTATATCAGTGATAAGTTAATAGCAGGTGTAGTTTTGCCAGCAAAAGGGAGACCTACTCAATATTAGGTGGGTGATCCTAATGTTATGACTGTTTGGTGTATATCAGTGATAAGGTAATAGCAGGTGTAAAGCTGGCCATACACGGGTCAACGTTCATATGCAGAATATTCAATACCATCAGAGACTTGACAAATGGCGTTCAAAAATGCATTTATTTTCAGCATTCACAGGGTTCATTGTTCACTTCTCCTGCCTCCTCCAAACTATTCACCCTTTTGTGAATAAACCTGTTAATTTGGGAACTAAAGTAATTTCCCAAATGAAAACCACATTCACTAGTAGAATTTGGGGAACAAAAACAAAAACCTTCTATTTTTTTTAGGCACGGCGGTCGATTTAGCCCCATTAACTATTAGAAAATCAAACAAACGTTCTGAAAAAAAAAATATTTAGGTCAAGTTTACTGTTTACTGTTGTATGTCCAAATGAAAGAGGAACTTCAACTACCGATTTAGGAAAATCAAAGACTTACACTTGCAGTGGGGCTACCCCTGCAAGGGTTAAGTGTTTGTTTTGTCTAGGGGGCTCAACTAATACAGACTTACTCACCTTATCCTCAGTCTCGCCAACTCCCTCCAGGCTACTGGACCGGCCCCCGCAGCCTCTTTTCCCCCGCGCTTTAGCGGTCTAGGGCAGTGGTGTCACAAGGGGGGTGCGGCCTGCACCCGGGTGTCACAATTGCAGGGGTATAAGAAGTTATGGACACCGGCACTCCAAAGTAGAAAAACGTCTCTTTATTGACGTTTCATGCAACAGTAAACAGTGCACTTATTGCAACGTTTCGGGGTCACACAGGATCCCCTTCATCAGGCAGAACAAGTTGCAGGGGTGACTGACAGTCATTTTGGTGTCACCCCCCCTCTAAAAAGTCAGGCACTTGGTCATGGACCAAGAGCCCGACTGTCTCATCCCGCCGGGTGAATGTCCCCTCCTCTCTCTGCTGGGGTCCATCACCAAGATGGCCACCGGCAGGTATCAATTAGATGGTCGTGCATGCGCGATGACGAAACGGCGGGGTGTCATCCGGTCTAGAGACTGGGTGACACCCGACCTCGGGGCGCCCCTGTTCTAGGGCCTGCTGATGTCATCAAATCTAATGCAGGTCCATTGACTTGCATTAGATGCGAGGATGCCAAGGGACATTCCATAACCAGAGCGGAGGGGCAGAGAGGTGAGTGCTGACTGCCACAGGAGAATGAGATATGATTGAAGATCACAGGAGAATGAGTGAAGAATGAGAGATCACAGGACAATGAGATTTAGTTCTGTGGTCATCTGAAGGCTTTAATAACTACCTGGTACTGAGACTGCTGACCTTTCCTTCTTTGTTGTTAAGTAGACTTTAGTCATTGGCCATACAAGTCCCCCATCCATACCAAACAGCATGGACGGAGGAATCTCCCCTGCTGGCTACTGTATTCAGACAGTCGTAGAATCATGGCTTTTTTAAAGTGTATCTATTATCAAACACTCAAAATACATGTATATTTATATAGAATTTCCATCAGTCCTATTGCACTCCTAATAACCTGATCCATCTAGAAATGTAGAAACATACTATTTTGAAGATGTCCATAGGATGTACTTCCTCAATGCACTGACAAAATTTTACTGCGCCCTGTGAATATGAACTTCCTTGGGTCACAACTCTCACAGACCTGCCTTCTGAACTACAACTCAACGTCTGAACAATGTAACATTATCATTGCTTTCTGGAAGCAATGCATGGTGGGATATGTAGTCTTGAGAAATGGAGATTGCATCACATCAAGCAGCAGGCAGAGAGACGCAAAGCACACTGGGAATGCAGGTAGTTGATAAAAACGATGGGCCAACTGGAGGCAGCACTCACTACATAAAAGGGATTTTTTTCAAATAAGCTTTGATTGTATTATCAAAAACAACTCTAGTATGTATTCCTTTTACAATGCTGATGTTATAATAGGATATGCTGGGACTTTACAACTCCTTTAATACCTGAATGGCAAATGATGGGCTGTAGTCACTGTTCGGCTGACAATTTTCCATCTGGCCCCCTCACTTTTTAATTAAAGTTTGTCAAATCGGATTGAGGCAACAGGGCCACCTATGGCTTGAATTGCATCCGTATCACTGTAATCGGCTGAAATCTGAGCCATGTATGGCCAGCTTTACGGTATTCAAAGCATGCATGCATGCAGATCAGGAGTTCTGACTTGCTATAAACTTAATGTGTCTGTGACTTAGATTAGGGCAGCCAGCCAACTACTATTTTCAGAAGGAGGTTAGCAACAGCACCCTAAATATTCCTCTGACTGATTAATTAATTTAAGATAATATTTTGGTTATTTTTTTTCAATACTGCGTTTATTAGCACAAAAAACAGACAATTGTACACAGAACATTTCAATGTATTACAACAGAAAGCTATTTTGGTTATTTTTGTATTTAATTCTGATATTTAATTAAAGAAAAACAAGTGGCTGCTGTGGCCTTTGAACTCCATACACGTCTGGTGTGATTTATTTGGTAAAGTGTGGGTTGTGTGGAGATCACAGCAAGTTAGTGGGTGACTGGTGTTAAAATGGGATTCCTCTGAAATACCCATGTCATGAATTGGATTTGTCCACACATTCACAGAAGACATTGGGGACTGGTTGGAAGAGTTTCCAGAGGTGGCTTTCTAGTTCCATGGTGCATTTTTTGTCCTTTTTGCCTATACAGGTGAAACTGGAATAATTAGAATATCATGCAAAAGTAATTGCAGTAAGTGCTGCAAAAGAGGCCCAAACCAAGTACTGAGTACATATGCATCCTTGTACTTTTCAGAGGTCCGATATTGTTCTATGTACAATCCTTGTTTTATTGATTGCATGTAATATTCTACTTTTTTGAGGTTGTGGATTTGGGGTTTTCATGACCTGTAAGCCATAATCATCACAATTATGACAAATCACGGCTTGAATTATCTTGCTTTGCATGTAATGAGTCTATCTCATATATTAGTTTCACCTTTAAGTTGCATTAGTGAAATAAATGAACTTTGCACGATATTCTAATTATTCGAGTTTCACCTGTATGAGTCCGAATTTTTGGGACTGTTTTCCTAGACACCTAAAATAGTTATTAATTTATTTATTAGTGATGCACTGACTATATTACGCTACTTTTTAACTTTGTTGGCTTCAGAGACTTTGGAACATATCAAAGCGCTCCTTGACATTTTTTAGCTCACATATACTTCTAACTGCTAATCAAACTAAATGGAACTTTGCAACTATATTTTTACATGACATAAAAGGGAGTCTATTTATAGATATTTTCACACAAGATTCACAAATTTCTTCTAATTGCATTCAATTAGGAGTTTAGGTTGTGTGAATCCAATTTGAGATGATTTATAAATAGACCCCTTAGTTACTGCAAGGGTAAACTCACGTTTCCAATTTTGTGTCCGTCCGCTGTAGTTTTAGTGGAACGGTTTTCCTGAAAGCAATATTCACTGAGGCGTTATTGTTTTTAGGTATTTTTATTATTTTAGATACAGAGCCACAGTTTAGATCCTTCATATAGGGTGGCCTTTGTCAACCAGGGTGCCTTGGCAGAATTAGTATTTAGTGTTTACTTACCTGAAAGCATGCTCCCACACCAAGCTCTAGGTTCCAGTCCAGCTGGCACTATAGTTCTACTGACAGGGAAAGATCGCCCATTGCTTCTCTGCATGCTGCTAGTGGCCCCCTCTTATCTTTAACCTAAAAAACCTTTGTCAACAGGTAAGAAAATCCAAGATTTTGGGAAAAGAAATGGAGAGAAATTTGTCAATGGGGACACTTTTTCCAAGAGGTCCCACTCACCCTCTGCTGATAGATCATGATCCATGCTGATTGGAGAGTCTACTCTGACTTAGCAGGGGGTATGTCAGATCTCTGAGGATAGACTACTGCTTCCGCACAGAGAGGACACAGGTTCTTCTACTCTGGCTGTTTTCTCACCTTTTGTATTGATAGACCTGTGTTTCCAGAGCACCAATTTACCAGCAATTAAGAGATTTAAACAGAGGTGGACTCTGACAGCATTCTGATGACTAATTTTCAATTTTCAGTGTTGTGTCCCCTTTAAGCTTTATGGAACATTATATACACATAGATGGCCTAATTTAAATGACCGCATTCATTTCCTCCCACTATACTATAGCAGCATATAAAGTCTCAGTATCATCTAGAAAATAATAATCATTAAATCTCCTCTTTGTTTTAAGAAGTGGGAAGGCAGGATGTTATGAGATTGAACAATTTAACCAGTTAGAAGTCAGTGACCCGTGCTCAATTGTGCCTGCAATATGTAATTAAGACTACGAAACGTGAACTTTAATGGCCGATGCAGTAATGAAAAAGTCGGGAAGGTTTTTTGCTTTGTGATACGGCGGAGAAGGATGAACATTTTGGATGAGACCTATTTGTAAGTCTTCACACATCAGCGGTTTCTGGACGGGGTAAGTCAGTCACCTTGTCTGGTTTATCAGTTATGTTCAGCTATGGATAGCGCCGAGGCAATTCTGCTTATGAGAGAACAGCTCAACGTAAATAACATCATTTTTCATAAAGCGCTTTATGTTAAATAATTTTTAATAAGGCCTTTTGGATAAATGTGTTAGCGTTTCATGGGATTATCAGAAGAGAAGATATGTGAAATACAGGTAGGGAGTTTCATTTTCTTGTCTGTTATATAAAGTAAACCCGTTGCCAAAGAAATACGTTAGATGACCTCATCTCAAAATACTAGTTTCTTGGCTAGTATGGCTTTAAATCCCATCTCTCAACAAATATTACCCTCTCCTCCCCCCACACACGCACACACACACACACACACACCTCTACCCTCCCATGTCCCTTCATCTCCTGACTATTAGGCAAGGTATTTTGTGGTAAAAAAGGAGTGGAGACCATTGAGCCAGCACTGCAGTCAGGCCCTTCTGGTGACTGATGGTGCCACCCCTCATCATCATGCCACAACAGTCTTCTGAACTCTTATAGGACCTTGTTGCTGGACAGCCAATGGACAGCAATGTGCGCACCCAAAGAACAGTCCCCCTATTCTGCAGCTCAGAAGACTCATGACCTGACACGTCATGTGATGGGGCATTTCAGTTACTGCAACCATTATTTAAAAGGGGGGACAGTTGGGCGATGCTAGTATTGATGTCACCGCTAGCTCCGCCCAATTGTTTTCATTTTGTCGGCATCTGTCAGATTTGACATTATGCAGCGGGAGTTCATCGCGTGCGGTCGGGTCGGCATGCATGATTTTTCAAAATGTATTTTTCTTTACTCTAAAATATTTTTTTTTCATTTAACTTTTTTACTATTCTGCTCGCTACCTCAAAGGTACCGAGCAGAACAGCTGAGCCGAATATAGCTTGGCGGCATTCGGCTATTCACTTACTGCCGTTCGGTCCTATGAGAATAGGGGTGAATGGCAGCGAGTGAGCTGCCAGAGCTTCGGCTCCAGATGTTGGATCGGTTGAGTCGAACTCCTTCCGCACTTCGGCTCAGCCGTACAAGGCTGAAGTGAATAGTCAAACAGTGTTCAGCTCACTTCACTTCGGCTCGGCTATTCACTCGGTTGCCTTCGGCAGCTAAGTGAATAACCCCCATAGAGTCGAGATGATAGATACCGTATGTATATAGTTGAAGAAGATGGTTTGGAAGAGAAAATATTTCCAACTGCTGTAGAACTTTTCCTCATGACTTTTAGATATTTTTATGACTGTAGAATGGAATATTAACACTCTGCTTTGTCTGTTCATACATTATTTGTGAGGCTGTGTTGGCGCTGAGTTTCTTATCGTCTCAGTATTCTCGGTGAACTTTTCCCTCCTCGCTCGCATACATTTCTTGTTTATAAATAAAACTGTTATTGTCTCCATGAAGCTGCTGAAGGAATAGCGCTGAATTGTGACTTTATAGACAAACAACTGTGTTTAGGTTAATACCTTATTAAATGTCTCCATAAACTGGTTGTGAGGCACGGGATGCATCCTGATGAAGAACAGAACTGTTCCAAGAATGTCAGAGTCTATTTAGAGACATGGGAAGGAAAAATAGTAATTCTGCTGATAGCAATGATAGCTACACTTCAGTTGCCAGGTTTCAGTTCAATTTCTAATTTGCATAAGAAAATACAATGGCAAAATGCACCCGTTGTGGATTATATTATTTTTATATATATATAAATTATGACTTTGTATATTTTATTTTAGAGAATGCATTACCTTATGCTGTGCAGGAAGAAGATAGGAAGAGAAAATTAAACTGCATTTGGTACTAGTGAATTTGCAAGGTATCACGTTTATAGAAGTCTCATGAGTTTACCAGGTGGTCTATCGAGTCGTGTGTTAATCATTCTATCTACTTGCAAAAACAAATGCTGATCGATTCTCAAGGAAATTAGATCTTTAAGCCTGTTATTATTGCATGTTTACTCAAACTCCCCATGAAGACAATTTGTGGGCTTTCTCATTGTGCAGCTCAAATTCTACTCCAACTACGGATGAGCTCAGGTTTAGAGATGAACTCGCTCCAAACCTAAGCTCCCCCTAACATGGGCACGTTCACCCAATTAGCTTCCCCATCCTGCCGATGATGTAAAACAAAGGGTGGGGTGTTTGTGCTGATGTCATATACCTTATATGGCCACATAGCCATATACGGTAAATGTAGTTTGCCAAATATGGCATGTAATCATATAAGGTCAATGTCATTGCATCCCACCCCTTTGATTCCCCACCTGCTGCTGATTGGGTGGCATGGAAGGAACTTCCGTCCATTTTTTGGAGGAGTTCCTTTTGGATTCAGAGGAGCTCAGGTTGGGACAAGGTTCGGCCCAAACCTGAGCTCATCCCTAGCTACCACCCTCTCTGCAGTGAGCTATGAGTCCTTTAATGTGCTCCACTTTGTTGAGGAGACTTGCACTTACCTGTCTCCTCCCCAACATAATAATTGACAGTACTGGCCTTGAGCAAGTGCCTGGTGCTTAAAACAAGCATTTTCAATCAAAAGTAACCAGATATTTGTCTCCTACTGAGCAGAGGGGTGTGCTGTCACCCACGCTAGCTCAGCATCAACAGCACCTATCAAATCAGGACAAAGTGCTACAACCGATTGGTGCAGAAGTAGAACAAGTTTATGATGAGGCTTCTTTTTAAAGCCCAATTCTACTCTGGGGAAAAGTGAACGTAAAGGATCTTCCATTTAAAGAAAAAAAGAAAAACAAAGTAGCTCCAGCTGCTCTACTCACCCTATCTCTGCCACTGCCCCCCTGCCCCCCTCCCTCTGCATGAACGGAACACTTTGACTCCCGGCGCTGATCCTTTTCTTGGTTATTACACCTACTTCCTGTAAGCTCAGGTAATCAAGGCTCAATCCCCCAGACTTGGAGGGCAATGCTACAGTTTGCCAGAAGAATGCTGTAGAGAGCGGCATCCAGAACCGTCCTGATAACGAGGCAGCCTCAGGAAGTATCTCATTGGGCCATGTGGGGGTGCCACCCCCTTTCTGGCCAGAGTGTCGCAAGTTGCTAAGAGCTCTTAACAACCTGTAATACTCTGGCTGGCATCCCGCCCAGCTCCTGGAAACCAGTGTCGTCAGTGGGACTCCAGACAGAGGTACCGTGCATGTGCGCCGACAACCTCCTCCCGTTAACGTGCCCTACCAGCACCCCCACCCCTCCCCCCGGTAATGTATCCTACCAGCACCCATCCCAACCCCAGCCTGCTGCATACAATTGGGGATTCCCTGAATTACTGTGTTGCATAACACAAAGATATTGCATAAAGGTAATAAATAAACGAACATTTCTACCCGTAGAAATTAAACATTCAATTAATTTTTTTTTTAACAGTGCTTTAAACATTTAACATTGATGTCAGGCAAATACATTGGTGGCATGAGGAAATAAGACTTATATTCACTTGTACAGAGATATTTTGGAACTCAAGGATACAATGGCTTTCACAGCCACACTTGACAGTACAAGGAGATATTGTCTTCGTAGAGATGAGCCCTTTTTAGTTGTATTATATGGCTAGGTAATAGACGCAGTTAGTACACCATTCAGAGCTTTTTATATTCATAGCCCTAGTGCACGTCTAATGTACATTTCAGCGGGTGCATAGCGGGCTGTGCTTATGTTGTGCTCCAGCGTTTTCAGAACAATGCACTCATGGGTACTTCCAGCAGTGCTCAGTAGGGGAATGATTACTGTGCTTTGTAATACAAGAGCTGCTGTGCCCCTTTCAGGCCTGAGTGCCAGAAATTGGTGCTCTTCAGTCATACGTGAACATTTGCAATTAACTCACATGCTCCATAAGCCGTCTACCACATAGCACGTCTAATTTACTCCCCTGTTTCTCTGTGACAGTCTGCCCCTATTTACAAATGCCCTCTGAAGGTCTTAGGTTTATGGGGCACCCTGTCTCAAGCCTGCCTGAAAACATGCACCCTAATAATTAATAAATTCCCAACTCCATCCACCTGAAAACAAAGAGGCGTGACATGTATATAATAGCGCCAGTACAAACGTGCCAGAAAAGCCTGTTCTAAATATAAACAATATCATAGAATAACCTCTTTGCAGGACTTGTAGGACCCGTTCTAAGTACCCAATCCTTTGCGAACAGGTGATTTACACTTACGATTAGCCTGTGTTTTTTGTAGTTTACTGAAAGGCAGATCACACAGCACAAAATAGAGAGAGTGTGATGCTGGGTTCTGTTGAAAACAACATACTCACCCACCCAGCAAATCCAGCATAATCCTACTGGCAGATGCTGCTCTGCCAACACAGGCCAGGTCTCGCTCCACCATCTTCCTCCACTTGGTCATTGGAGGTGGTTGTCTCTTCTGGGTCCAGGCAGCCAGCCCCCAATGACCCACTTTAGGATTGGCCCCATGGCTGCTTTGTTTCCCTGCAGCCTTCTGGGATATGTGATGTAGATGTCAATGGATCGCGGGTGCAATGATGTGGCTTCTGCAGATTCTTTCTCCCATTCGTGTCCATACCTTGGTGCAGACATTCAGTCACATGAATGGGAGAAATAATGAATGGACCACAAGTTAGACGAACTCACCTCACTTGTATTCCATTGAGAGCTAAAAGTCTGGGGGGTGGCTGATGGGATTTTAAGTCAAGAGAAAAAGAGTGAAGGTCCGCTTTAAGCCCGAGCTATGGCGACTCACATAACAGGTTTCCTTTAAGCTAAACTGAGTGGATATCCTGACTCGGGCACTTGGAGCATTTCCTGGATAGTGTTTAGAGTCTTCTGATTAATGTTACTTGCTGCCTGGAATTGCTGCGTAGACCACTTGGCTCTGGCAGAGATAATGAAAAGAGAAATAAATAGAAAGCATATGGTGTTTTATCAAAGAGATTGTCTGAAATAAACAGTGAATTATAACGATCTGGTCTCTGAGAAAAGGGGCCTCCAGTCACACTGCAGGCTAGAAGGGAATGGAGCTGTATTGGTGTGCAGGTGATACTTGTGTGATATAAGACAAGGCAGTGCTAGATGACTATATTGAGAAGAGCGTTGTACATAGAGCTGCAACAGTTAATCGATTTAGTCGATTAAAATCGACGATTGAAAACGTTACCAACGTTTTCGATCGTCGATTCGTCGGCTATCAATTGATTTCCCTGTTCGGGGCTCTACACGCGGCCTGAAGCACACGTCACACGCTGCTCACGTACCGCTGCGCCCGCCGTGCTCACAGGACACCTCCCACCGCACGCTGCTCCCGCCGTGCCCACAGGACGCATAAGCCACGCCCACCGCTGAAGCCTGTTCGCGGCTCCACACTCAAGCCCCGCACGCAGCGCACGCCACGCCCACCGAACGCGCACGCCGCAGCGGTCCAGCTCCCGACGCTCCTCACATCTAGCCGGGCCGATCACATGA
>NW_017306567.1:278895-290335 GCF_000935625.1 Nanorana parkeri
GTTGCCCTTGGTTTCTCCACACCCCCCATAGGATGGCCGACTGGGTTGTTGTACCCTGTTGCGCCCACCGGAAGACTTTGGTCTTCCCCTTAGGTTTGTCTATGCGTTGTATGTCTTCTCCTTTCCTCCCTAGTTTGTGGATCTTTTTCCTTTGCTTCTTCTGTCTCTTGTCTCTCTGTCTGCCGTCTCCCCCCTTCCCCTGCCTGGTGCTTCCCCGGATCGCAATTTGTGGTTGACTGTAGAGTGGCTCACTGCCCAATGTTGCCAATAACCTTTGTCTCCCTGAATGTGCACACAACTGGCCTACTCTATGCATAGGTCCTCTTCCTACAGGAGACTCACTTCAAAGACCCAGTGGACTGCCCTCTTTAAAATGGATATTTTACCCCGATTTTTGTACCTCTTCCAAACTCTCCCCCTTGTCCTGCCAGCTACTTTCTTCCGGCAAATGCGCTCTGCGTTGCTCCGCTTCATCTGGGCTGGTAAGTGCCCGCGTCTGGCATATCACATCATGACCCGACCCAAGGAATCAGGGGGCTTGGCCCTTCCCGACCTGAAGACCTACTACTACGCGACGCTCCTTGCCCAGATTCTTGACCGGAAACACCGCAGAGCACACAAACTTTGGGTTTCCCTGGAGTCATTAGTCTCACCGGTGCTTCCTTTCTCAGTACCATGGATTGCCCCGTCTCATCGCCCTCATTCATCGACTCTCCCTTTTGCTCTTCCTCCGCTTCTAAAAGCATGGGATCTACTTCTCAAGACATCGGCCCTGTCCTCCTATGTGGGCCCCATGACTCCCATTATGGGCAATCCGGCGTTTCCACCCGGCTGCACCTCATCTAGTTTCCTCTCTTGGTCAGCCACAGAGCCTTCACCCTTGGCCGAGGCCCTCGTGGGAGCGACCCTGAAACCCCTGGTCACCCTACTTGCGGACCGTCCCCACACGCCCGGAGCTTGGCTATCATATTTCCAATTACGTGCGTACTATACCGCGCTGGGGGACCTGGCCGCCCTACATCGCCCTCCTTCCTGGTTTGAGTCTCTATGTTGCCTGGATGACCCGCCTACACATGTTATGTCTCTCCTCTACTGTCAGTTGCTCCCGATGCGCTTTCAGGGACATTTACCGTTCATAACCAGATGGGAGGAGGACTTGGGGATTACCCTTACGGAGGAGGAGATTCGAACTGCCTGCATTACTACTCATAAGCTTACGGTGGCCTGCTCGGCTCAAGAAAAAGGCTATAAAATTTTAACCCGGTGGTACCGCAGCCCAACTCTCCTACATAGAATATTCCCTGACAGGCCCTCGCTATGTTGGCGATGCCTGGCTTCGGAAGGGACCCTCCTGCATATTTGGTGGGAATGCTCGCTCCTGCTACCATTTTGGGACAAGGTCTTCCATGTTTATAACCAGGTCATGGGGACGAACCTAGCAGCCTCACCTAAGATTGCTCTCCTCTCTGTTCTACCTGGCTCCATAGCCTCCGTTAAGAAGGATCTACTCCGCTTCTTCCTGGCTGCGGCCCGGAACGTGATACCACGCCATTGGAATACGGTGGTCGCCCCAACCTTGCAGGAGTGGATTGCCGAAGTGGGTTTGATCATGCGCTTTGAAGAGCTGACGGCCTCTCTACATGAGCGTCAATCTCAATGTGCAACCTTGTGGACCCCTTGGATTTTATATATGGACTCAGCAGCATTTAGAGCCCTGTAATATGACCAGTGGCCCCCTGATGGACTATTGACTAGTGCATTGCATATATTATGTCTCAGTACGCCATACCAAGAGATGAATGAGTCATTGGGTCCGGCGGAAACCCCTCCTCTCCTCCCCCTCTGCCCTCCCCACTAGACGTCTTTCCCTAAATGTTTCCCACCCCGGCTTGCCTCTCTATCTGGCAAGCCCCCCCCCCCCCACCAAAATGTTTTGTCCCCTTCGTCCTGTGATTTTTATGTGCTTCGTTCCTTGTCCTCTTCTCTTAATGTTGTCTGGTTGGATGGGAGACAATGCGATCATGTTACCCAGTCTTAAAGGGCTCCTGACCGAGTCATACATAGCTGTTACTGAAATATGACACCTACCATACAATACTTGATTCAATCTGTGTATCCCCGTGTTTTAGGAGCTGAATGTATCGATATGCATGCATATGCCTATCTCTCACGATGGAGTGTATTTACGTGACTCTGTATTACATTGATCTCCATGTTTACATGTCTTTCATGTTAATTGTGTTAAAACCCTTAATAAACACTTATTATTTAAAAATAATTTAAATCAGTCCCTGTAAGTTGATGACAGGGTCTTTTTATGGAACAAGCCCATAATAATGGTGCCTTGCACCTAGTGCAGCTAGTACTAGACCCAGGAGATGCAGAATGACAGCTTAAATCTGAGACATATCACACAGGTGTTTTGCTTCATGACAAATACATTGTTTCATTTCTTTAACAGTTTGGTCTGAACAGGGGAAGAGTAAAAAAATAGAATTGACTATGGTTTCTAAAATGCCTGTTTGTGTTTCACACAATTCTCCTGCGCTGAAGAGCTCGCACCAGGCGGTGTCAGCTTGGCTTTGTTATAAAGTAGCATGCTGACCTCACCCAGACAGCTAAATTCTTCAAATCGAGCCCTTGTCTTCTCAGGAGACCTTCCTAACTCTTGCTAGGTCAAAACAATCAGTCACCTCATTGTTAGCATTTACAATTCTGCAGTTCTATATAAGAGGGAGCCGAGCTTCCCCACATCAGGTAGCCACAGACTATCACAGTGGTGCATCACATACGCCCTGCCCGTTCCTTTGTTAGGCTACAACCCTACACAGGTTCCAATGAGCTTAGTATAGCATATCAGAATATGTAACTGACTTGTATCATCATTCTTTTGGCGCACTAATGCACATCCCTATCCCGCAAAATATTGACAAACTCATTTTCTGAACTATTATTTATTTTAGAGCAGATTGTGGACATTTTTGTGTGAGAAGTGGCACTTGGGACTTTTTCTAAAATTGGTACACTATTGGTACACAGGTTATAAACTTGTCCGTAAGATGATATTGACCATATACACTTCTCTTCATTCATACTTACCAATAGTTCCAGATATGCCGGGACAGTCCCACTTTTTAGTTAGATGTACCATGATGGCTGTGTCTCTGGCTGTGTCCAGTGATTAGGGCTATGGGCAAAGTTGCAGTGTCCTTCCGTAGCACCACTGATTTTTCACCCCTGATCCAATGCTGCTTTCCCCTGCTCCTCCCCCTTGATAGATATTGCTGTCTTCTTCTACTCACCCTCAATTCGACAGTGCTGTCTCCTGTTCCTCATCCATGATCCAACACTGCTGTATCCTGCTCCTCATTCCCGACCCCACACTGCTGTACCCTGCTACTCATACCCAACCCCCCACTGCTCCTCACCCACCAATACAACTCTGCTATTCCAGGCTCCACACTCCAATACAACACTACTGTCACCCCTGACCTGACACTGCTTCACCCCTGATCTGATATTGCTGTCCCTTGTTTCTCACTCTTATCCAACACTGCCACTCCTCACGCCACACTGAGTCCAATTCCAGGAAAGCTGCCACCCTCCCCTGCCTCTGAACTCTGAATTCAGTCATCCTGGAAAGGTACCACCCTCAAAGTATGCCCTTGTTCCTCAGAGTGCTGCCTGATGTGTGCAGTGATATCCTTCCATGCTCTGTGCTGCTGAAGTGCAAGGTAGGAGGTAACAGGTGCCTATCTGTTTAGTTGCTGGAGCTTGTAACACTGTGCTACTGCTTGCATGATCCCTGAACGGAGGCGTTTTGAAAACTCTGTGATTGTGTCAGCACATCTCCATTCATGCAGATTGCAGAAACTATCACAGTGTTACCAGTTTCAGCAACTATAGGGGTGCAAAAGCAAAGAATCCCTATCCCTACACTTTAGCAGTCCTTGTAAGAGCAGCTCCCAACCAACTCCCCTCACCTCCCTGGTAAGAGCACCACCATCCTACCCATCTTCCCCTTTCTTCAATACACTGCCTTTCTACCATACACCTCACCCCCACCTTGGGACAGCACCACCCCTACTTCTATTCCCCCCACCCTCCAGTCATAATGCCTCACTCTGTCCCCCCTTCCCCAGCAAACTTTTGTTTTTCTTAAGCCCCATAACTACAGTTCTCACACTTATTTGTAATATAAGTAAAAGTTAAATTAAAGTTCTTTCTCTGCCTACAATGGCCTTCTAGGCGCACAGCACAGTAAAGCACAGCAGTGTTTTGCAACTATTGCTGATGTTTATGACCTCTTAAAAGGAAATGATGGAAGTGAATTATGTTGTTAACGCCAAACATCAGTGGGAAGGGAACACTGGGAAAAGTTGTGCTAAATTTCTGGCAGGACAGAAAATTATGGGAAATGTCTCCAATGGGTACCAATTGTTACATAGACAGAAGCAAAAAAACAAAGTTTTAAGAGCGCAGATCGGTTAGAATGTCTGAAAATGTTTATATAGCTGTATTTCTCTTCAGACAACTGCTTGCACTGGTTATTTTATGGGTGCCCCCACACTATCCAAAATTAAAACTAAACATTATTTGTCTAGAGTTAAGCTTAAGATGGTTTATACATTTCAAGCTGCAAGATAAACTGTTGAAAAAAACATGCTATGAGGAAATACATGGAGATTACCATTCCTGACAACTTCTGAAAATACTAGTTGCAGGGTTATTATACTAATATTCTTACCTATGTATTTTAAAACGCTGACCAAGAATGAATATAATAATCAGGAATTTTGACTTTTATATACATACATTACATTATACATACAGTACATTATATGATATGCATGCTTGCTGTGGGTTAGTGATAGAGTATTGAAGCTTAGGACTTTTTTCTGTTCTGTCTATTAACATAACATATCTATTGGTCTTTACATGCTAGAGTTAAATATATTTCCCCCTCTGATCCCTGGACCTGTACCTGGTCCAGGGCCTTCTGGTGTCTAAAACATCCAAGGGGCTGTAAACCAATGTTCGGTATGGAGGCAAATCATAGATACTATGTAATTGAGTTTTAACTCAGTTACTAGATATTTCTTTGGTTATGTCATGTTTGTATGTGTTTTTACTAACTTTGTAACATATATTTGTGTTTCAGAAAAATGACATCAGCAACATCACCGATCATTCTAAAATGGGACCCTAAATGTTTGGAAATCCGAACTCTTACTGTGGAGGGGCTTCTGGAACCCCTGGTGACCCAGGTAAAATATCTAAAATATAATGGAGCATTGGTTAAAATGAAAGGCCAAGTCAGGACAATTTTTTTGTTTGTTTTTAATGCTGTCCTTGTCGACATTTATGAGATTGTACCTCACTGTGCCGTTCTGCCTGAACACCCATCAACCAGAAAGGAATTTAGGAGAAATTTGCAAAGGGAAGTTTCCGGCAACAGCAGAATAGAAGTTCTAGTGTTCCTTATGATGATTACTCCCTAGTCTGTCTGCCATTCTTCAAATAGAAAAGGAGTGTCCCCAAACAGGGGTCTAAAATAAGTTTTAAGCAGATGAAGTTTCTTTACATTGTGCTTTTTTATGTGCTGCTCAAGCCTGTTGATAAATGGATTTCTTTGGATAATTCTGTTATTGTTGAAGGATTCATTGATCAGATATCATTGCAGAAATTGGATTTTCTATCTGACAGATACTCATCTCTGAAACCCAGCTTAAGCAGTACTCATTATTTATATTCCCAGTGCATTATATCAAACGTTTCATGTATATCAGATCATAACAGCAGATCCATGATTTTTATATTTGTGCATGTAAATTAGATTGATCACTTGTCTGGTTGTGATGGAATTTTGCCTCCCGAGTATAAAGCTGCAGTGATCTAGATGGATTAGGATTATAAAGCTGGAAAGTTTGGAGTCAATATGTAGAACTGAGAAATCTATCAAATTAATCTGTTGCCAATATGTATAGTCAGCTGCGGGCACTAAAAAATATCCAACAATGTTATATGTTACATTATTTTCTAATAGTGTTATTAATTTAGCGTGGCACATTGGTCACTAGAACTGAGATATGTCTTAACTTTTGTAAAGAAAAATGTGCTTTCTTACCAGGCTCATTGGTTTAATAAAGTTTAATTATCAGGAAAGTCTTGGATTTGAGTCTCCGTTCCTTCAAACTAAGTTTGGTCATCAGGAAAATCTTCTCTGTTACTTTGAAGAAAATGTGGTTGCCTCGAAAGTCTTGAATAAGAGTCTCTGTACCTGCAAACTTTGGTTATCAGGAAAGCCTCTGTTCCTTTGATATCCATTTTTCTAGGAAAGTTTTGTATTAGATTTTCTATGTTTGATTGTTTGTAAAATCTGGAATATTGGTCCAGTTTTATTCGACAAAGAATTTCCAATCTTAAATGCTACTTTTTTTTCCAGCAACAGTAGCAACCAATCAGTTTCTATCTTGTACTGATCTGTCTTCAGGGATGTTCCTGTGTGGTTGTTATGCGTTACTGCAATTAAGTATACAAAGTGAGTTCAATAAGTCAATCTGTTACCTCAACTAAAAGACAGCTGAGGTGGTTTTGAGCATATTTACAGTGTGAATGCCTTTTAGCATATTTATGAATTACTTTATTAATGCGTTCTGGTGGGGATGTTTCCTGCTCATCCAAGCTGGAGAAGATACCAGGGCCATCTTCCAGCTGGCCTGTGGACATCCTGAATTTTCTCTGGAAAAGCCAAAGTCTGTGAGTGCTTAAAGGGAAATCTAAGCTGGGTTTTGTTAGCTGCCCCTGCAACCCAACTTAAAGTAGAACTGAAGCCAAAACTGTTTTTTTGTTCTGGATAGTGTAGGGAAGGATTATAATTAGGGATGCACTGATACCGGTTTTTCGGCATCGACTACGAGTACTGATACTTATATTTCGGTGCTCGTCAATACCGGTACTTCCGGTAGCATAGAGCCATCTTCCCAGGCAATCAGGAAGCCAGGAAGGCTTATTAATTGCCGGGGAAGCCGACTCCATTCTGTTTGGCCAGCTGGATGCTGATTGCCCAAGAAGCTGGCTTCCCAGCCAATCGGCATCGAGGCTGGCCAAACAGATCTGACTATATGGTGACACGACCCCCACCCTGCAGGCACCTGATTCCTCTCACATAGATCCTTAGCATTCTTTAACGTACCAGTCCCTGGACCAGCTGCACAGACACAGCATCTCCCGAATCTGCCCACGTCTCCTGTGTGTTCAGCGCCCACGTGATCGGCGCTCAGCCTGCTACTGCACATGCGCAGACTGCCCATCGCTCTCATTCAGAAATCCTGTGCATGCACAGTAGCAGGCTGAGCGCCGATCACGCGAGCGTTGTGCACACAGGAGACGACAGATCTGGTACGTTAAAGAATGCTAAGGATTTATGTGAGGGGAATTAGGTGCCTGCAGGGTGGGGGTCATGTCACTATATTATCAGATTTGTTTGCCGGCTTCCTGGCCAATCAGCATCCAGGCAGCCAAACCGCATAGAGTCGGCTTCCTGGCTCCATATTTCCTCGCGACACTGCCAGTTATAGGAAATCTCCCTCTGACCGGAAGTTCTAGTATCGGGAAAGATATCAGAGCATTTGGGCGAGTACGAGTACTTGCCCAAATACTCGGTATCGGCACAGATACCGATACTAGTATCGGTATCGGTGCATCCCTAATTATAACCCTCACCAGCAAATTTTTTTTTTTTTCTGTTTCAATATGTTTTTTATTGAGTAATACAAGTTACAATGTAAAAACATTAAGTCGTATATTAGGCATATAATAAGAACATATACATCCTGGAGTCACAATAATATATAAAGTAAACGTATCTTTCCCGCAGTGGAGACCTGGGGTCCGAACTGTGGGAAGGGGAAGAGGCCCAATAGGGTAGTAGATAATGCGGTAACAATACTATAGTCCAGGAATGTAGTCCTATGTATTCGAAAGACATCAAGCAAGTCGAATACGACCAAGTGAATAATGCGTAAGAGTGAAAAATATTTAAGGTTAGTTAGAAATAAGGAAGAGTACAGAGATTAGATAGAGGAAGAAAACATAGAAAAGGTGTGAAACCTTTGACTACAAGTAAGACCATCCATAATATCAGGAACACCATATGATCAAATTTTACATAGAGGGTGCAACACCAGCTAATTTTTTTCCATCTGTGTCACACTGGGGAGATTCCTCTTCACTTCCTGTCTGATGGCCACAAGCGGAAGTGATAGGGAATCCCCCAAAGTAATGGAAATCCCTGGTGCTGACCACCAGGGATTTCCCTACTTTGAAGAGATCAGCAGGGTCACCAGAAGACAACACAAAAATCGTGAATTTCTTTCACTTTCAGTGATACAAATTGAAAAGGTGAACGCAGACAGTAGTAAAAACCTGACATGTTCTAATCCATCTCCACTCTATCCAAAATGTTTTGTTTTGCCTTCAGTTGCACTTTAAGTGAATAGATTGCTTAAAAAAAGATCAGCAATACTGATAGTAATGCACAACCCAAAAATTAAATCAAAATGTATCTGTGAAGTGTTCCTGTTACATTCATATGAGGTATTTCTAGTATGTACTGAATTAAGAGAATGTAGTCTCTTGGTTTTTAATTAAATAAATGCTTAAAGTGGACCTGTGCCTAAACTATGAACATTAAACTATTTACATATTCTTAACAAGCAGTAACAGAGCTTTTGCTCAAGTCATCCCTGACCTCTCTAGCTGCTTTTAAAAAGGAACTTCACCCTTTATCTTAAAAATAACAACACAGGTACCTTTTAGAAATGTTTAGAGATACTTAGAGATATTTTCTGGCTTTTTATTCTTTGCATACCTTATTTTTCTCCCCATTCTTCTCACAGTGGCTGGTTTGATCTTGAATGTAAAATTAGAGTGCATTAAAGAAACAATAGCCACAAATATTGCTCAGATGCTGAACAGTAGGTAGGCAGCTTGGTTAGGCCATACTATAAGAGCAAGAGAAGAGGGGGTGTGATCTTGCATGCAAAATTACAGTGTATCATCAAAGAGTCAATAGCCACAAATATTGTTCAGTGGCTGGACAGTATGTAAGCAGCTTGATTAGGCTGCAAACTAGGAGGGAGAAATAAGGCAGGTTGTATCTCCAAATAGAAATTAGAGTTTATTATTTGAGAGACAAGAGCCACAAATGTTGTACACTGGCTCAATTAGTATGTAAGCAGATTGGTTAGCCCACAATAAAAGTGGTAGAGACAAGGCAGATTTATTTTGAAATAGGAGTATATTATATCATAGACAATAGTCACTGTAAGGCCGTAGCCAGAAGTTTGCACGCTACTGTGCATGTGCGAGTTCCAGTCTTCCAGGTTGCTGGATAACATGTGCTAGTGCATACGCGCTCACAGCGGAAATTGGCGCACAGGGAGTGGCACGTTGCTCTCTAATCTAATGTTCTATTTAAACCAGTTGACCCAATGGATCAGTGCTGAATGGTCTTGAACCAGTCCTCCTCCCTATCTAGGAAGCAAACTTGACTGTCTTCAAAGGAGTGACCTTTTTCCTTTAGGTGTAGGTACACTGCTGAATCCTGACCAGAGGGTTTGGCTCTTCTATGCTGTGCCATACGCTGGTTCAAAAGAGGTGTGAAAGAGGCCATTTATGTAAAAATTGAGAAGCCAAGTTTGAATAGAGGTGGGAGGGTGAGACATCTATTGTCTGCACCACGGTGGTGGCAAGCCTGAACTGTGTCCCTAATGTTTATAAATTAATTGCTGGTCAGAGCAAAAAAAAATTAAAATTTAGCTCAATTCAAATAGTTTCAGTAGGACCTAGTTAAGTGGAAAGTGGATTGGCGTAAGCAGCCTAATTGCGAAATATTCAGCTTGTAACTGCAGGGATGAATATCACTGAGGTTCTTATGAATTGTGATCGGTTTCATCTGTTACAGAATGAATTGCTATTTATCTGTGTTGGCTGCTCTTATGGTAACATCTGCTCCCCATCTTTTATAGCTTGTATTTTGCCAATATGATAAATTCTGGGCATCCTCTCTGTGTAAGACCATATACGGCTTAAAGAGCTTTCCTATTCTCAGACTGATCAGCCCCCTCGCTGATCATCTATCTCCCTGCTCACAAACCCTGCCAGTCATCTGTTCTAATAGCACTATGGAGAAGCTCCGAGGCCATCAAAGCTTGAAGCTGCTCAGTTTTCTTCAGCATTGTACAGCCCAACCTTGTAAGCTTAATGCTCTTCAATGGATGTATAAGCCTGAGCCTTAGCCTTAGTAATTTGTTATCTCTATCCTTGTTGCAGAGATTTCAGTATCCTCTAGTAATTAACAGTTTTTCTTAAATGAGAACTATGAGGTGAGTGCTTTTCACTCACCTCATAGTTCTAGCCGACCTGTGACAATGAGACTGTCACAGGTCGGTTCAGTAGATCAGGAGGTGAGCAAACGCATATCGGCGTTTGCTCACCTCTCCATCCTGTCACGGCTGCCGTGACAGGGGAGGGGCTTGATTCCCCCCGCTCCGATCCGCCGGCGCTGACTGGCGGAACGGACGGGGGAGGGGCGGGTACAGCTGTCTCTGCCTCTAGATAGGCAGAGCCAGCTGTCAGTCACGCAGCTGGGCGGATCTGCTTCAGCTGCGGCGTCTCAGTATACCGCGAGCTAGAGCTCGCGGTATACTGAGCCTAGGGTGACGGGAGGACGCTAGTTTGTGTCCTCCCGTTACCCTAAGGAGAACTATGGGGAAAAGCCTTAACCCCATAGTTCTCCTTTAATGCTTGCAATAGTTCCAAGGAAACATTTTGAGAATATCAAAATGCTTTTGCCAAGCAAAAATGATTTGTACACACAAATTACACTTAACATTACAGGAAAAAGGATTCAATACAGAGCTATAGAGTCCACTATTTCACCAAATCATGATTCTTTTTTGTATTATTCAGATTCTCTTTGAGTTCATTTATAGTAAAATCTGAACAATGTAATATATTGCAGATTGTCAGTCATTAGATATGGTGACTGCATTAGATTTCTTTTTTTTCAGGCTTTTTCCTCTTTATTTTGCCCTGGTGATCCTGCCAGTAACACACCTCCTATTCTAGGGGGATAACGCTCACTCACTGTACTATACACAGGAGGAGAAACATTGTCATCCTAGAACAAGGTTATAGAACACCTTCTCCTCTCATCTCTATAAAATAAGGGGGGGATGGGGTTGTATTCTGTAGTCCTGGGCAGGAATGATGACACTGTTTGTGATAACACAGGCAGGGTGCACACGACTCAGGACAACACTGGGTTTCTGCCAGGATCAAATAGGAATTGTTTGAATATATCAAAAAAGGTAAACATTATTTTAAAATGTTATTACAGGTATTTGTATAGTGCCGACAATTTACACAGCACTTT
>NW_017306567.1:290372-342615 GCF_000935625.1 Nanorana parkeri
TATATATATATATATATATGTTGCTACTAGAAAGAATAATGCTTTGGTAGTAAATAGTTAACTGACCTTGTGCAGCTTGTGATGCAGAGACTTGTGGGGGTTGCAGTGGCAAAGCATGGAATAATCCATGCTGTGTGAAACCGTTTGGACTGCAATTCCCAGGAGTCTGTGTTTTCAGAGGAGGAGGGATGCTGGATGTAGGTGGCTGGGCGTGCTCAGTCGGGGAGAACCCAGCATGTGTGGCTGTGGTTGAGGAGCCAGAGACCTTGCACAAGCTGGTTGCAAGTGAGTGTAAGCAGACTGAGAAGCTTCCAGATAGAGAGACTTCAGCCTGGTCTGCTACACTCGGTATTGCTGGACAATCGCTTCTGTGGGGCACAGCGTCACCCATTCAGTGGGGGACATCGCGGCCTGGACGAACGGCCGAGCCCGTGCAGTGAGGGATTCAGGGAACCAGCTACCCGTGACAGGCCGGTCTTTGTATTCAGATAAAACTACTCAGCATTTCCGGTGACCAGAGATCTTTGTAAAGGGACCACGGATGACTGCAGGACCAGTAAAGGTGTCGGCTTGAGGGAAAGGGGGTGCCTGTCTCTCGCTGACGGACATCACAGATGCAAGACTGACCCAGGAGAAGCCTCTGGCCATTGTGTGTTATTTCTACAATTCATCTCAGCAACACAGCATGGGCCCTAACGATGGCTAGCCTAGACTATTGCTACTGGCCAGTAGTGTAGAAAGTTGGTGATTCATTGAGACATTTGCAACTAGTTATTTGAGGTCAAAGATCGCCTCTGAAATATTCCAGTACTGCTAAGCTCAGTACACCAATAGCCGCGGCTGTCGGGTGTTTGAATACCAAATGTATGTGGTTGACCATTGTTCATTCAAATGTTGAACTTTTCTTATGTATGGTTTAACACTGCATAAATATTTGTTCAGTAAAACTATTTACAAAACTCTCTAAGGTGTGTTGTGGATCCTATTGGGCGGTACATTTCAGTTTGGGGACAGAAATACCCGGTTATTCCAGCGGCTTCAAGGCTCCTTAGGGGGTGAGTGCTACAATAGAATAAATACTCAAACTTGCCCCAATCCCACTAATTAAGGAGCTTTAGAAAGGAAAAATTACCCTTACATTGATCTGAAGTAGGTTGCCTGAAAACAATAAACATACCATGTAAAGGTCAATGTTATTTATATCTATTCATGGTATTTATTAGCCGTGTGAGACACCATTCCATTAGGTTGTTATCTTGGATCCATCACAGGCGGCTCAGTTTAACACAATAATCTATATTGACAGGGGACGTTGGTTTGGGCGAGGAGATATTGAGGAAATGCTACGCATGGCTGATTTCTAGCAGTAGAAAACACAATTATCTTCTATTGACCATTCAGTAATTAACCACTTCTCAGCTAGAAGCAAACCATATAACACAGGGCTCAGATAAAAGGACACTACATTATATTTCCATCCTGAATATACAATTAATTCTAAACGTTTTAATGTTTGTGTGCTATAATGTATCCGCTTGTGTTTTGAAGCTCAAGTCTGCAACATTGTTTACATTTTGGAAAGTGGAGAATAATTTCTGACAGGTTGTTATTCGCGGGCTGTATCCCCATTGGGGAGTTTTGTTCCTTCCCTTCCTGTCGAGCAAAAGTGTATTGTGGGCACAGGATGTGAAGTCAACATCCATACAGCTCTGCAATGTGATTAGGGATGCAACAATGCCGGTTTGTCGGTATTGAGAATGCGTACTGATGATTTTTCTTTGGTACACGCTGATACCGAATACTGATACCGGAAGTCCCATTAAGGAAGCCGGACGGCGTGTAATGATTCATCACCCGGCTTCCCGATTAGCCGGGAAGCTGTCTCCATGCACCCTCATCACCTGGTGATGGCTTTCTGGCCAATCAGGAAGCTGGGCGGTGAGTCATTACACGGCGCCCGGCTTCCTGATTGGCCAGCAAGCTGGCTCCATTCTCTCTCATCACCATGTGACGAGGAAGCATGGAGCTGGCTTTCTGGCCAATTAGGAAGCTGGGGGCTGGTAATAACTTACCGCTTCTGATACTGGAAACATTGGGAGCATGTGGGCGAGTATGATAACTCATTTATCAACAAAGAAGTATACTGCCCCAGCACCACAGTCACCTTCATTCCTTTGCTCAGATTGTGAATAAACATATTATGCAATAATTATGAATGAAGCAAACTGTGTGTTATAATCTGTAGAATTGTGAGAGTAAGAGTATAGTTATTAACTAATCATATATATTGGTTGGTCTCAGAAAGAGTAGGAGGAAAGTTGTACATGTCAGTAGATGACATTAGAGCTATAGGAGAAGACGGTTGCTTTGGGTACAGTTTTTTGTTTGGAAGCAGCATTCCCTAGGCCTGTAAAGCCAGCAGAAGGCCAGTAAGAAACCTGCTTTTATTAAATATGGAATAACCTTACACACTAGCAAAAGGGTACGCAACTTGGGCACTTCAGCTATGGTGAAACAACAAGTCCAACCATGCCTCTGCCTCTAGGAGTCATGTCTGTGGCTGTTAAGAGTCTTGAAATGCCTCATAGTTCTACAGCAACTGGAGTGCCGAGGTTGCGTACCACTGGATTTGCAATGTGCCACCAGAAACAGGATCTTTTATAGAGGGCAAATAACTCTCACCTGTATCTACAGCATTGCTTCCTTGGTGGTTGAACCAGTGAGACACCCCTTTATCACTAACAATTCTGTAGCTTTTCAGCTTGTGGGTGAGCAACAACCTACTGTGCCGTAGAAAGCAACAACCTACTGATCCCGTAGAAATAGATAAGCAAGGTTTTTTTTTTTAGCCCTCTCTAGTGTTCCTGTTGTTGGCATTTTTCCAACAGTGACCAGTAAGGTGGCATGGGTCTAAGGCCAAACATATTTGCTGAGGGCACACCCTTTAAGCTTGTAAACTGCAGGTGATTACAACATGGTTTAGGGGTGCCAATGGCCTCAGAGGTTCAAGAGAAGGGTTGGTGGAATCAACCCTTACTGAAATTTCCTCTAACTTTTGGCTCCAATCTTCTCTCCAATTCTGCATCCATCAAACAAGCCCCACGAGAAAGGGTTCTCTGCGTTGTCTATTTGCCTGACACATGTTGAGTTTTTTGAGACATGCATTTACATTGAATCCAAAATCTTTCAGAACTCACAAGGTCACCCGGGCTAATGCATCTTTCACTATAAACCAAGACAAATAATTGTGCCATCTTGAAAGTTGTCTTTATGTCAACTCGGTGATGTGAAGAATCTGGAGTAATTTATTCTATTTAATTGCTGCTGGCTTTTTACGCTTTTAAAAGAAGACATTAATTTGCTTGTTCAGTGTTTTCCTTATGCCAAAGTGACAGTTGTTTCAAGGCAAAACACATTTTTTTTTTTTTTTTAGCCAAATACTTTTTAAATAACAAAGTTAAGGCTGGGTTCACACCTAGGCGTATCGAATATGCACGTTTGTCGCAAAGGAACATGTTTACTACAGCGGAGGCCCCACCAGAACCTTATAAAACCTTAGCTTTCAATTCCCTTTGTTCTATTTGGCCCTAAGGAGGGAAAAGATGTAGCCCTGTGTAAGTTTCAATCATGGATTTAAAGCTGCATTCAATGTGTACAGTATTATACATGCTTACATTGGTCCAGTTTGGCCCAATGTAAATATTCCTATGATATACCTAGTCGGCGCTGTGCTGTGTGGCTTCCCCTCTGCTCTGAATACACAAGGGGTCTTTCATCTAGCACAGTTGCCAATTAGGGAACGCCTTATATTTTTATCAATGAAAGGCATTTTCTGAATGGAGAATCACAATCCCCTTTGTCCAATCCGAGAATGATGTGTATGTATTGATATACATGGCGTTCAGCTTTAGAGCTAATTTACGCCAGATGCACTGTCATGAATGGGCACAGTTCACACCACCGCAACACAGTGGTGTGCACTGAAAAATGTACTGCATGCATTACTTTTTTTTTTCAGTCTACCAGGATGTGAAGCAATGTCTTGCACCACACTGTGTCCATACAACTTAATGAAATGTTACTTGTGACAATTTCAATAAAGTTCTAAAAATTGCGTTGTTTGGGGATCAGCCCTAGTCCCGCCCACTGCTTTCTGGATTGTGAGCTGCAGTGTCTAGGAGGGGGAGTGTGTGGGACACAAATGGAGGAGGATTTGGTAGGTAAAGAAAGTATTTGGTTTACTTTATGAGGATTTCGCCTCACAGAGTAACTGGATTTGTTTAGACTGTCATGCATGAGTATTTAGATGTACTTCATTCACAGGGGGAATGGCACACATGCAATTATATGCATTTATAGGACATTTCTTAAAGCATACACATGTATGTAATGATTTTAAATGGTGTAATGCACAATGTGTATTTACTTGCAATCAGATGCCTTCAGTGTAATTGCGCTACATGTGTGCACCCAGGAGCAGATTAGATACTCAGAATGCATCTAAGCATCTAATGTACATTTTGCATGGTACATTTTGCATATAAACACAAAACAAACACTAAACATCCCTAGATAAATATTCTCCTGTGAGGCCCTTGTGAATAAGGCCTAATCAACCGCATTGCCTTTCACTCAATTTATAAATTGCTGCTGTCGCATCCCACAGAATTCACAAATTTCCACTTGCCTTCCCTGATCCCCTGTCCATTCAATGCCATAGATTTAGTGGGTCCTCCATTCTTCTTACCATTTGCTAGCATTCATAAGCTACAATATTTCCTGCCTCATGTTTACCGGTTTGCAAAAGCTTGAAATGTTGTTGGTAAATATCTGTAAGGATGCATCCACACCAACATTTTTATACTAAGCTATATATTGGTTCTGCCTTGTGTTCATGAGCATTGTTTTGACACACATTAGGCATGCATTACGTTGCCCTGTGGTGAAAAAGAAGTAGAGCACTGGTGTGAACTGCTCCCATTCACACCCATTTATTTTTAGACGTCCTTGCGTTGGCATCTGTTGAAGAACACATGCTAATGCATCTGGTGTCAATGGGGCCTAAATGTGCAGCATATCTGGGCAGCTCTATGCAGGCAAATGTTCCTGGATAATTAATTGGTTCCATAGAATTGCAGGATAGGAACAATTTACTAAATATACCTTGTTCCTTCTTCTAGAGTTATTCTTTGTTACTGTGGGTCAGACTTTATTTTTTTTAATGATGACTTTTACAGAAGACTTTGTTGCTAAGTTGAAGACTGTCTATGCATTGATTTTTCCAAGGGACATCTTGCCCCCCCTGCCTGTTCCAGTCAGTTGTCATCTAAAACATAACTATTGGAGGGAAGGAGAGTGTAAGAGGGCAGAGGGAGGGGTCTACCACGAAACAAAAGTTCAAGACAGCTTAGCAGAAAAGGCATGTAGGGTTGACAGGGAGAACATAAGGTTGAATACTCATACAGGTCATGCAGTAGGGTAACGAAGAGTAACCTGAGATTCACTTTCACTTCTGCATAAATTCATTTGACAGCTTCATTTAATTACAGAATTATTTCTCTTTGATACTAAACTCATCAGTGCTTCCTGATTATCAGCCTTGCAGACTGTTAATTATCATGGCTGTGAATGTAAAGTAATCTGGTTCTAAATCACATTTTCTATGTCCTCACTGCACAGAACATCAGTGGAAAATTTAGCAACTTCAAAGCGTCACTTATCAAAAGGTACATAATCTCCCATTAAATATGGGAGTCAAATCGGGCATACTAATTTATGAGTCTCTAATGAGATATAAAGGAAATGACGTGCTAGTGGTTTATGTGCAGCACCGCTGTAGTAGTTTAACCACCGCCATTAATTATTATTAGCTGAGGAACATCAAATCGCTGCCCATTTACTGAGAAGAGCTGTGTAGGGGATTTTCTTCAGACATACATTTATTGACTCCATTACAATCAGGGGCTGCTTGTGCTCTCATGGTAGGCTTCAAAGGTATATACTTGAACAATTTGCACTTAAAACAGAACTTCACATAAAAAAACAAACAAACAAATATCTCAGCATCTTACGTGCTATTCTCAGAAGACTCAACACTTTAAGGTCTAGCATTGGTCCTTATCCAAGTTGAATGGCTACTAGTTCGATTCAACCCACTGACTATAAACCCAAGCCAACATGGATACATCATGGATCTGGAAGTGAGTTATCACGTCTACCTTGGCTCATGGTACAATACTGCAGAGGGCGCCAGTGACCACCTACCACAGCTAAAGAGAACCCCAGAACATTCAATTTCCAGCCAGGAGACTGATAAATTTAAGGTATGTATAAGGGAACTCTTTAAATATATATGCAGATTGGTAGGTAAGTGTGTAGGCAAGGTGAGTATCATTCAGTGAGGGAAGAGAAGGCTTTCAAAAGAAATTTTCACTTTTCCCCGAATGGGCAAAGTGACAGACACTCTTTAACAGCTCTGCTAAAAAGGCTCTTCGCATATATCTGGAGCTAAAATTTACACACTGAAGTGAATCAACATTGGGGGAGGATTAGAGGGACAGCATAGTGACTCCTCTCCTAATCCCTGCCTGCTCTCTTCAGATTAAAGAATGATAGAGAGTCAGAAGGCAAACAGTTTTTTTCTTTCAAAAATCCATAATACTCTGAAAGGTATATTCATAGGTGCACCTGTATTACATTTTTATTATACAATTGTAAAATAAAAAATATATATAACTATTTAGAGCAATCTTGTCATGAATAATAAGACCCATTCTTATACTCCTCATCATTCTTATACTCCTCATCATCTGATGCCTGAACACTGCTCTGTTCATGAGTTCTCATCCCTTTAAGTCCCCTGGTACACCAACACTTTTGGGAGTGTTGATCTCCTAGTTTCCTGTAGTTCTCAATGCTTCTTCCTGCTGAAGTTCACTACTTGGGATGTGACTATTATTCATGTTACACCATGAATATGACTGTAACGTGAAACATGGTCAGTATCCTGTCTCAAGAGCCACTTTATACTTGGACATACCTTTGTACCTCAATCCTTCCAGGCAGTATGGTCACAAGCTGACTCCGATCCATCCACAGATAGCCTACTAAGTCACAGAAGCTTAAATCCAACACAGTTTACTTCTCAAAGTACAGAGGATGCTCGCTGGTCACATGAAGTATAAAATGACAATAAATCTTCCAAGCCAAGTGTCTGCAATGAGGGCTAGCAATACAAATGAGGGAACATGGAAGAGGCAGGTAGGGCCTATCTAGAACTATACCAAGTGATACTAAACCTGAGGAAGATACAGTACCAATATATACAGAATACAGGTGTAGTATTCATTATCTACCACTAGCTGTCAGAAGTATACAATAACATAATGATATACAATGAATACATGGCAGAGTAATAGAAATAACAGAAAATGACAGTGGCCGTGACAGCACAGCCAGAAAGGTAAACTTTAATGGTTTTTAACCGCCTCCCACCAGCCGTTGTAAAAAAACGGCTGGCCAGGACCTTCCTGGATGTGACCAGTTTTTTAAAGACGGCCTGTTGGCCCCGCAGCGCGAGCGGGAAACTGCCCAAATATAAAAACAGGCAGTGAGGCCTGTTTACATACAAGCGATCCGCCTCTATAGCCGGCGGATCGCTTGTATGTAAACAGGCATCACTTGTATAAGGTGCCGTTCGTGCCCCCCATCAGCTAGTCCCCGTCAGATTGTGCATGGTGGCTCTGTGACAGGAGATCACCACTGTGTGGCCTCTCTTTTACTGTCCAGTTAGCAATTTGGGGGAGGAGCAAGGACACCACTGTATTCCTTACCTAAAAGTGGTGGCGGCATTCATCTCAGGACATAATTAGGATGTGTGGATTTAGCTCCTTGTCTAGAGTTCAGTTTTAAACCTTAACCACTTGCTGTCTGGAGCAATTTCTTACTAGTTGCACACACATAATATAATCTGAATTTTTGGCTAGAAAACAGTTTCAGACCCTCAAACAATGATATATTTTCTGAAAGCAGAGGCCCTGTAGAATAAAAAAAAATGCTAGTTGTAATTTTTTATGTCGCACAGTATTTGTGCAAATGTTTATCAAACCAATAATTTTAGGATAAAATACACTAAAATTAAATTTAGTGCACAGAAAGAGAATATAATACCCAATTTTTAGGTAAAATATAAAAGAAGGGGTCACGTCCGGTAAATATACCAAACATGTTGAGCCTTAAAATTACATTCGCCGTGAAGCCGCAGAAACTTCAATACGCAAAATTTCCCACAGGGAACATTTTAAAAGCTTTTACCGCTCATCAGTTTAGTGCTAAAATTGATTAATGGCTCCATAATTATTGTTCTCACTCCAACGTTTGCGGTGATATGTAAAATATGTAACGGAATGTTTGTATTTACATGTAGGCGCACCAATGCATGTTTACGTATGTATGTGCGTGCACATGGAGGGGCGGGGGACTTAACTTTTTTTTAACACTTTTTTTTTTACATTAACCTTATTGCTATGACATAGGGGATAAGAAGCCCCTTCTGTAATAACAGGTAGGGTGTAACAGGTCCTCTTTATGGAGACATCAGGGGTTCTTTCAGACCCCTAATGTCAGCTAGAGTCTCCAAAAAAGCTGAGGAAGCAGAGATCTGCTACCCCAGCTTCTTCTCCTGGCTCTAAGAGCCAGAGACTGTGTACAGTGACACTGAATATGATCATACATACCTTACTTCCCGGACCAGTGATCATACATACATTACTTCTGCCCTCTGTGGCGATCCTGGGCCCCGTACGGAGGGCAGCGGAGCCCTGGGAAGCTGGCAGCGTCCCTTGCTGGGGGAGGGGTGTTGTACAAAGCGCTGCACCATACAAGTGATACTGATACAAGGCGCTGCACCGTACAAAAGTCTATACAGCCTGGCTCTTTAAAGCCACACCATGAACACCGCTGCATTGATTTAACCACTTCTGCGGGCTGTCGTATAGGCACATATTGCGGCCCGTGAAGTGGTTAATTGACTGCACACTTTTCCATAAATACAATCCCTTTATACTCTAAGAGATATAAATTATCATCTATTCTGTGTTCCTGCCTTACACCTTACCTTCCTACCTCTTGTGCCTTCTATATTGTCCCTGTAAAACCTTCTGTAACTCTGTCTAATTTTAAGCATTTTCTGTCTTTGCTATCACCCTCCTACACATACCCAAGCATATTTTAGGATATTTCTAAAAGGTTAACAACTTCCAAGTCCCCAGCTATTAACAAATCATGTCAGCATGTAGATCACAAAATGTTCAATTCAGAGTAAAGACCATATAGCGCAAATCAGAGGAAGGGGACAAACTGGAAACGTTTCATTACATTGTTCTATTTACCAAGGGAATATAATTCTAGGTATAGTTTCCAAATAAAGGCCCTTTTCCAGGTCTAACCCCAGGTATTCTGAGACCTCACCCCCAGTTTAGTCAATTGCATAGATAAACAACCAAGGTTGTGATGGGGTTTTCTTAAGAGAGGACTCAAAGTTTCAAAAATTATATAAATTTATTCAGTTCATAAAAATGTTTTTCCATGATCATAGTTTAAAAAATCACAATGAATATATAAACATGATATCAAATCCCTCATTTATTGCATATAAATTAATTAACATGATCCATTTCTTGATAATAATCATTGATCCATCATTCTGTTACATATATATAGTTATACTGCTCCATTTGTCCCCTACGCATTTCACAAAATAGCTTCTTCAGGGGGGGTTTTATATTCTTGGCAAAAAATCTAGTCATAGACATATAAAATATATTATTCATCAATCAATGTATACATATATCATCTGAGAAGTAACCATATATTCATTTAATAGCTTCCAATTTATTTTCATTTATAGTCGACTATGCATGTTATTTCTTGTATACTTTTATGTCTTAACTATAGTATACAGCCAGTTATATTGTCCAACATATTCAGATAATCATCCAATATTCAATATGCCCTTAATGAATAAGTAAATCAATACATAGACAATTTTAGTTTTTTCACTTAAAGTTTTTGTTTCTATGTATTTCAATATCTATTAATGTTCAAAATTCTCACGCTTTCTTCACCTATATTAATTATAAATAAAAAATGAAATATGCAGCCACTCACCCAGGGATCTACGGTCATGCAGGGATCCAACCCTTGGAGGGCAAGGTATAACCCAGTCACTCCCAGAGATGTCGAGTGGCAGAGCCACAGATGCCAATGCGGGTCCCACAGAGTATGTGTATCTAAAATAAACCGTGATTATACTTTCTTTCTTATATGTTTATATCTCATCAGTGACCTTATACTTTTATCCCTATGTATATATGAGTATGTAGAGAGTGTCTATCCTTCCCTTCGCTTTGTCGCTGTGTGTATACGTGGATTTCTATATATTCCCTCTATTCAAGTGATTTGAATTTTGATTATATGTGCAATTCCCTTTCAAATTGTTTTCCTATCACCCCGATTTTAATTCGTATCTTCTGTGTCAGGCATAAAACCTGTGTGAATCTATTAATATATGTCTCCTTTGAGCCAGGTGATTCCTGAGACATTTTAAAGTGTGATTATATTGTCTTTATGTTTATAATAATGTATCCATCTGTGTCTATTCCTCATTCGAGAATTCATCCTCAATTCTACATTCCAAACTGTGACAATAAAAAACAAGCCAAAAGTATCCATTCAATACAACCCAATCAGAACCCAAATCAGAAAATGTGTTACCTTAAGAGCTCGTGTGGGGGAGAATTATCCTCTCCTTACGATTCACCCGCTGCTGCTTATTAGGTCCTTTCTCTAATCTCTCCTGTGGACATCTCCCATTCCTGTGTGTTTTCTCCTCGCTTAAGTGTGTGTGTTTCTTAGTCCCCTTATAAGCATAAGCAAAATTATGACAAATGGAGGGGAAGAACTATCCAAGATAATTGCACTCATTTGGATTCCTGGATGAAAACTTGAAATAAAAAGGTTGGTCCACGTATGCATCGACGCACAGATATTTGTGAAGACATGCATGTGGACCCCCCAAATAGGAAAAGGGGGAGAAAAAAAAAGTAGGGGAGTAGCTGGATGCAGACAAGTGGATCAGTATAGAGGTGCAATTTGGCAGATGAGAGAATAAAAGCAAGGGATGCTGAAGCCGTTTCTTCAATGGAACCCTATCCTTCCATCCTTGGATCTCCGATCCAACACTGCAGCTCTTATCTAAGAGATACCACATCAGCATTTTCATCTGAATGGACAATAGGTGGTGACTATAGAGAAGAGTGTTATGTCACAACTACTGGTTTCTTGATGTGAGGTCTACTGGTGGAGGAACCACTTCACCACAGCTAAGTCCCCCCCTTCCCTTTAATCCAACCCTGGCTGTATGAGAACAAAGTCCTTGGACACCCACCCAGCCCTTGACACCTACCTTAGTGATTTTGTCCAAAGTCCTAAAACTTACTTTTGTTGAAAGTAGCTCTGCCTTGTGCATGTGCATCTGAATGACTATGGGGGAATCTTTCATCTTTCATCGTAAACTCCATCTAGGGCAGTGACATATATGGATGTTTCTGTAATCTCCAAGAAGAGCTGTGGAATATGTCAGCTCATGTAATAAAATACAATAAATACATTATTTGATGGTAAAACATTCATTTAAATAACTAAACAAAATGCCATGACCTTATAAAGTTAAGAACGCAGACAATGCTGATAAGCCAGGCTTTTTTTTTTTTTTGCCACAAACATTGTAGTTGGCAGAAGATTCACATTGTGATGTATCTTCTAGACCCCTGCTGAGAAAGCATGCAGAGCAAGGAGTAGCATTATGCTAGCATTGCTCAAATTTGCATTTAAATTATACAAGCTATTAAACATGAGTAACAAAAAAAGAAGAAAAACAATGTGAGAAAAAATAAAACAATTATATGTGCATAATAAACAGAATGATTTTAAACATGCAAAACTCTGAGGGAAAGTTTTGGGGCCTTGTTATAAATCAGTAGTATAAATACTATAATTTGTTCCATGTAAACTAAGATTTTGCCATGGTCTGCTAAAATCAAGGGTCTCCCTAGCATAATCACCGCCTGAGGCAGAGGAGGCAGTGGTGGTGGGTGCTGGTGGTCATGTTCCGGGGAGGGGAGGAATTGGGTTCTGCTAGTGCACGCTCTAGCCAGTGGCCTGATGGTGCACCGCCCATCTCTAGCCGGTGTCCTGCCCAGCTCATGATAACACTGGTTGCGAAGAGCTGGGCAGGATGTTCACCAGAGCTCCCCATATCTACCCGACGGGCTCTTAGCAACCTGGAATGCTCTGGTCCAAAGGGAGCAGCAGGCTCTGCCCACCACTCCCCCACGCGACCCAAAGAGATGCTGTCTGAGGCAATAGTCTAAGTCTGCCTCATTACAGTTACAGCCCTGGCTAAAATCAACCATAATGTTGGCCATTGAAACAGCGGCACACTAATGAAATCACTGCATAAAGCAAACTTTATTTGACTCCAGCCATGCTGCACAGTCCCTGAATTACTCCAACACATTTCACCCTGGTCAGGCTTAACTGTAGAGATGGTGGGCACTTACGCCACCCCTAAGTGACCATCCAGAGCTGTGGATCAATGAGTACACAGAAAGTACTATCCAAGTCTCAGCATTCAGTGCACCCGAGGAGACTCATACAGTATGGGTCTTGCAGTGGAGATATGTCGAAGCATTCACTTTTTATTGTTAGCCTTTCAATGGAACTTAGTCCATCTTTCTCAAGACTTGGGTTGTTGTGCGGATGAGCACTCGTGCATTTACCTTACAATTAAAGTGAGTTGGCTATATTAATCAATTACTCCTGTAATTGACCTTCTTCCTCAGAAGAACTTGCAAAGAACTTGACGTGGAATTACAGTCATTCTGTGAGATTAATGCAATACCCCTTATTAAATTGGAATGTATCACATGTTTGTAGCAAGGTTGCCTTCTCACCTCTGCGAACAAGCGCAGCACTACTTACTGTATCTCCATAGGTTTGAATGCATGTTTAAGACATCACTGGTTGCCAGGAGCTGGATGGGGCACCGGCCAGAGAGTGTCCCAGGTTGCCAAGAGCTGGGTGGGGAGATGCATGTGGCCCTTAAATATTTTCCCACCCAGAGATGGGCCTCGGGCTGCCTATTGAAAGAGACGGCCCTGTTAATCTATCACTTATTATAAAAAAGTTTTAAGCAAGTGCCCTGACAAAATTAGGCAGTTCAACACAACGTTTCTAAAAACTGGAGGTCATTCTTATTTATTAACTGGAGTTTCTCTTTAAAATGTTTAAACAAATGTTTAAATTCAAAACATTAGATAATTCATGTATTTGTTTTCAGTTTTGTTTGAAGTACACTTTTCTAATAAACCTAAAGGATGACAACTCAATTCTCAATGTTGCAGTTTATTTCAAAATGTCAAACTGTCACGTTAATTGAGAGTAAGAGCTCAGAGAGCACAGGAGTCGAAGAATGAAGGTTTCCACTTAGAGAGATATATATGCAGATTTGTATATGACTTAACAGAAGAAATGATGAGTAATGGCTTCTGATAGACCTATCATCATCAAGGATTCCCTGATGAGAATCAGACCTATATTTCGAGTCACCGAGGTATTTTGTTATACTTTGATTAGCACTCCTGCCTTACAGCATTGGCTTCCTGAGTTTGATTTACGCCAAGGACACTTTTTTTCACCTGCAGTTCAAAAACACACTTGCAAATTACTTGGCTTCTATCCAAATTGACACTACTGTCTAAATGCATGAGTATGACTGAGGTAAGGATGTTAGACTCTAAGCTACTTCAAGGGCAACACCTGGGATGAATCATAACAGTATATGTGTAGGAAAAAAACATATTCAGTGCATGTCTGTAACACATGCTTTGTTCCCCATGTTTTTTTCCTTTAAAATGCCGCAACTATAGAAACATTGTGTTAATCTATAAAATTCCTCTACCTTCTGTAGAGAGCTGACAACTCTGACTTTGCTGCGCAAAAATTCAGACCAGTGTTGTCACGTGTGTCTTATCTCTCCTCTGCTGGAATACAACCAAACACATCACCCCCTTTCCTCTATCTCCATAACATATACGTTGGAAATGATCTGTAGTCAGCAGTGGAGAACCGGGCAAGACTGTTAACACTACCACCAAAGTCATTTTAAGGTCAGGCAATGGACTCAGCTGCTTCATGTATCATATGTAAATTAAAAATAAAATCTAGCACAAGTAAAAGTAAAGCTGCCCATATACTATTCAGACAATTCATCAATTCATACAGCGTGTACTGCTGTTGGCACCCTTTTTGCCAGCATCCTTCAATCAGCTGATCAAAGGAGCTGGTTGGAAATTCTTCGAACTAACAGCACTGGCATCCAAACAGCTGTTCGGTTCGGGTATTCTGACAGAGGATGGTGGCCACCGTTAGAATACAATACGATCAACGCTCATAAGTATTGATGGAGGAATCTGTTATATTTTCTTTGTTCTGCCCACAGGTTGATGGAAGAAAATATTAGAGTGTATGGCCAGCTTAAAACTCCCTGATAAAGGTGGCAGTGGGTAGCACAATCTGCAAACTTGGATGTGGAAGACTTACCTCTTGTGTTTCCTACAGTTTAAAGCAAAACTGTACTTTTGTACGGTTGCCCTATAAGTTTTCCCCTTAAGTGCTGCCCACTAGCTGAAATACTTACCTCCAGCTCCTATCTGTTATCTTTAGTGTGCAGTCCTGTTCAGAGCTACAAAGCCTTTCTCCCCAAAAATGTCTAGTTTATGCTGATTATGCATGCTGAGGCCCTATTCATTCTTATGGTAAAAAGGTACTCAGGGCAGTCTCATATGGCCACTCCAGCAGGAAATATCCTAACACCAGGACACCAAAGAATAACACTCATCCGATTACATTTTACTGTAAAGGAAGAGAAAATATACTCAAGTTTTCATGTTTCAATTTTTGGTTTGTAGCAGAGTGACTACTCTAATCCAATTAAGAAAACAGCTGGGTGTTTGCCTGCAGTCTTTAAGCAAGGTTGTTTTCCAGGGCAGCTGAGAGTAGTAGTATTGAAGCAGACACCGTGTGTGATTACCTTTTTAGGTTTGTAGAATAAATATATAAGTTAGTACATAGTTTTACTAAAGCAGAACTGATGTCTAAAAGTTAAAAAAAAAAAAGTCCAATGAGTTAGGGAGATTGACTCCCTCTATTTGTCCTGGTGACTGTTCACTGCATATGAAAGAAAATCCCAAATTTTGAGTTGTCCTTGGAAGTGGAATAGATGGAAATTCTTCCAATAGGGACACTATCTCTGGTGACCCTGCTGACCACCAGACATTTCCTTCAGTTTGAGGGGATTTCGTCTCACTTCTTGTTGTGGCTATCGTACAGGCAGTGAAGGGAAATTTCACCAATGGGACACGGGGAAAACTGCTGGCATGGGATTATAACAGTCCCTTCCTCCCACTCTTAATTGCATGTGGTTGAATTGCCAGCTAATCCCTGTCAGGACACTGGAGGGGAAGTAGAAGTTCATTGAGGGATAACAGGAGTGGGGGGAATGTTGGAAAGGAAGAACAGACACCACATTAAAGAGGAATCTGAAGTGGGGGAGTTGAGTTGTAAATGGACACTGTAGACAAAGGAAAGTCACGTGGACTGGAGTGGAGGAGAGGAGCAACAAGGAGATGCTGGATGAGATGGAGAGTTGTAAATGTTGGGGAAGAAAAGCCATACAGGTGGAGCTTCTGGTGGATGAGAGGGGCAGCATGGGGAGTAGCTCGATGCAGACAAGTGGAACAGTATTGAAGTGTAATTTAGGCAGGTGAGAGAATAAAATCAAGGGATGCTGAAGGTGTTTAGCACTCATTCACACAAATCGGCATGCACGTACAGCTCTGTGCTGCGTGCAGGGCTGTCCTGAGCAGCTCCCGGAAAGGGCAGGTGCTGCGTGCGATTTAGTACACAGCCCCTGTCCTTCCCTATGGAACTACGTGGCCGTACGCCCCCCTACGCTCACCTCAAGTGCAGGTCCATAGGGGTGCGTGTTTCCTGTCTCGGACGCAGACAGGATCCACCCCGACAGCGTACGAGTACGCTCACCCGCACCCACACGGACGTGCAGGGCAGGTGAGCGTAAGGGGGCGTACGGCTGCGTACTCCCATAGAGAAGGATGGGGGCTGCGTACTTATCACACGCTGCACCTGTCCTTCCCGGGAGCTGCTCGTTACGGCCCTACACACAGCACGGAGCTGTACGTGCGGGCCGATTCCTCTGTAAATGGGGGCTAAATGCCTTCATCCTTGGATCTCAGATCCAACAGTGCGGCTGTCACCACATTGGCATTTCCCATACCCTACTCTATCCAAAACTAAGAAAAGGTTTTTGCTTCAGTTCTACTTTAAGTGGGTTGTCAGATGCACCACTAAAAGCATCCATCTGACCTTGCCTTAGTTTTTATTTTCCAAAATCATCAACTAGCTGCAGCTAATTGTACTAAAATAAACATACCGGCAATTACTTTGCAAGCAATTTTCCTTCTCTGAGTACTTTCCTGCCTTTTTTTTTTACATTGTTTTTTGATCATAAACAAAGAATGCCCAAGGAAAAAGCCCGCAAATCAGTGAAAACTGGCACCGGAGCCTGGAATCCAATCTAATGACAAAAGTTTTAATAGCCACCACACTGAGCGCTGCCTGCTGTCCCGCTGAGCTCACTAAACTAATTAAGAGCAGGCATTTCCACCTGTTTCATGCACAATGAGACTGATCTCAGCCTCTGAGTAGATTTTAAATGCCTTTTTCCATATTTATTGCCCGCATGCGGCCCCTGATGTTTTACATTTGCAAAATGCAGAATTCAAATTGCTTTAACATCCTCTGAAGATTGTAGCTCCAAAAACTGATTAGCCATTCAAATCAGCTCTGCGTGTGTTTATATAAACAGAAATGCTGAACTTAGACAGATTGATTCTCTGCTGATTACAATGAAGGATCTCGCCTTTTCCTGAATGGCTGCCAAGCACACATGGAAGACTTGAGGTATTCTGCTGACTCACCTTATGCTACTTAGAGAAACTGTAATTGGTGGGTGTTGCCCTTGAATGTCTTAGGTATTCTTCTATGTTACCAGTGGGATCACCCAAGGTACTAAGCCGACAAAGTGTCCAGCCTTTCATTTTTCACAACCCTTAAAAATGATCTTAGGTTGCAGATCTTGGCTTGTCTACTCTTTTTAAAGACCATTTAAAGAGTACAAAATCTGTAGAAACGAGCAGGCAGAGTCATGACTGGGGCAAAGGCCAAAGCTGCTTAAATATGCTCCAAGATGGAGGCTCACAAAAATTAGAGTTAGGACCACACTACACGGAGGAGCCTTGACGCGGCATGGTGCCTTCCACATATTTTGCAAAAGTTGTGCAACTAAAACCTCTGTTTTTGTCACACAGATACTGTTAGACAGGGCAAATATTTTTTTGTTTCAGGCTAGCTGGAAGGGGTGCTGGGAAACTCATTTGCTTTGTATTGTTGTAAGGCCTTCCATGTGCACCTAGCTACAAAGGCTAGTTATAAATTGTGCGGTTTTCATGTATTTTTAGATTGGATATTTAAGGAGAGCTGGGGAGTATAAGGTAGATGGTGCTCCAACAATCATGTTGATATGGTGCTATGATGACATATAGATTATTAGTTGCATGGGTGGTTTTGGGAATGTTGTCTGGACTGCATACAGTTCAGGGTAAAATGGCATATATTTGTATACGCAAACACTTGTCTACCTTAGAGTTTGTATATATATATTATACAATTATAAACCTTGTTCTGCTTGAAAGGTGTTTTGTATGGCCTCTCAAATTATAATGCCATGACCTGCTTCAAAGTAAAACCAGGGGTTATTTTAAGCATAGGCAAGGGTTAGAACAGGGGTAAGCAACCCAACAAATCCTGTCATGCCTCTGCCTATGGGAGTCAGTTCTGTGGCTATCAGAGTCCTGTGATGCCTCACGTGATCTGTAGTGTCGCAACAGCTGGAGTGCCGTGTTTGCCAATTCCTGCGTTAGAGCCTCAAGTCAAGCTGCTATTGCTATTTGTGGCCCCACAGGGGAGATCTCCACTACTTCCTGTCCAGCTAACACAAAAGGAAGTGAAAGGAACTTCCCCAAAGGACACTCAGAGCCCTTTCACACTCTTCCATCTCTTCCACTTAAACAACATGTTTTTGCCAGAAATACACTTTAAGGAACCTCTTTGTTGCACTTTTACGAGTTCCAAGAAAAGTTGGGAGGAGGCTGATTGAACACGCTTGATAATTCCAGCCGCTGGGAAAGCTCCAGCACATCTTCAGTCTTCCATTCCAAGAGACACATTAATTCAATTGGAGCCCAGCGTGTTAAAATGATCAAATATTCTCCGGCATACTTACTTCATCAATTAATCACCAAAACGGCGCGGTAAAAACTCTATACCAATCAGCTTGTGACTAATTGATGGAGTGCTTATTAACAATGAAGGATTTAAGAAGGCCGCCTTCATTTCACTGACAATTAATTCAGCAGTGCCTTATTCTTTGGAAATGTTAACCAAAAAGCTATGTGCATTTATCAGGAAATGTCACAGAAAATGCTGATGGATTGAACAGGTTGTAATTGTTCAAGTTTGCAAGATGGTAACATGATTTTTAGTGTTGCATTATGGCTGTAGTTTAATTGTAAGACATAAGACGTAATGCTGCGCCACACTTCATTTCTATTATAGGCCCATCATTTTGTTGAGTGGGATTTTATTGTGTAATGTCAGAACTCAGTTTGAACTGTCACTGTAAAGTTAACCCAAAAGCCCTTTGATCAGAATTGTATTTATTTTCTCTAGTTCATGTGTTTGGCCTCACATGAGAACCCTTCCATTCCACACTATTTCCCTTGCTGCACAACACAGAGGTCTATGGGCCCTTCACTACCCAAATGACTGTGAATGTTTGTTTTGTGCAAAATTTGGCAAAACATATATATATATATATATTTGTATTATTCATAAACACCACATAACTACACCCATTGGTTCTTTTATCTACTTGGAGTTCTGACTTTATCCCATTTTATTTTTATTTATATATAACATGTGAAAACCAATGATTGCCTATGATTGCCTACGGGCATGGTTCCCACCTGGGCGTTTTACAGCGCGTAGGAACGCGCTGCAAAATGCCCTACACCCAAAGAAGTACAGTAGCTTCTTCGGGGCGTATTTGCCACAAGTATCCATTGGGATACAGCCAGGTAGCCCTCGGAAACGAGCGTTTGTCGCGCGTTTTTTACTGCGAATCGCGGTAGAAACGCACGACAAACACGCATATTCGATACGCCTAGGTGTGAACCCAGCCTTAGTGATAGATCTCTGTGTAACAACCTGAATAGTTTAAACATATGTTTGTCTGTTTCACTGACTGGCATAAGGACAGGAACGCCATATATATAGCGTTCCTTATATATATTTATATATATGGAACGCTATATATATATATATATATTTCGGGATAGCTTCTGAGTGGGGGAATACGGCACAGTAAGTAGGGCAGGATATAATTGGGATTTCAGTCTGACACCATGACAGTATGCGACGTGTCAAACTGTGCGATCGCGCTTGTCAGGCAAAGGTAATGGACTTCAAGCAGAACTTAACAGCAAGACGTGAGATGCAGGCTTGCTTCCCATTAAAAAAGTTCACCAGCTAAATGTTTTATCATGCAGCACGTTAGAGGCAAGGTCTTTCTGAGGGCTTCTCCTGTCAGGGAAGCGTTTCAATTTAATGTGCAGTTCTAGATAATCTAATTGCTAATTGGTTACATATCACAGGGTTATCATGAAGAGCTAAAGGAGGACCCTAGTCAAGATAAAATGATATAATATAAAGGTTATTTGCATGATTTTTCTTTACTGTGGGCTAGGGAAGATCCATAAAGAAAACAAAAAAAGAGCCTTGAAAAGTCAAAGTACTCAGGTAATATTTTAGAGCTCTGATGTCATTTGGATTTTGAGACACTGTTCCAGAATTCTAACCAACCACAAACCTGAGCAATTCAAAAGGAGCATATCATAAGTTTAAATCTAAAAGTGTAAGATAGTTTCTGTGGAACTGCATGAGAGCATGATCAATAGATCTAGGGATTTATTCAAATCTTGACTTTTCCTAAGTTTCCAAAGTTTAGTTAGGCCCTAACATGTTCCCTCTTGGTTCTTTAAAGCAGCATTTCCCAACCTTTTTTCAGTCATAGCACCTTTAAAAGTATGAAAAATCTGGGGGCACCCGAATCTAACATGTAAAGAATATACCGTAAATGTAAAAAAAATGACCTATGGTCACTTCCAAAATCCATACCAGACCCTTATCTTAGACAGGGGTCTGGAGTGGATTTTAAGTAGGTCCCCACACAAGAAAAAAAAAATGTAGAGTTCCCCTTCCCACTTTTCAATCTTTACCACAGCACAGCTGTGGCTTTTGCGGCTTTAACATTCCTTGAGTTACTGACAGCAAGCTCGCACCAAGTAGAAGCAGAAGTCTGATCTCCTTCCTTTTTTTAGTTCAATTACTCATAAAGCATTGAAGCTAGAGTTACAAAATGGCGATGTCAGCTTTTTTTTTTTATTGCTTGAGAACGTGGATTGTACAGGAATTCTTAAAGCTTCCAGTTAATATTCCAGAATTCCGACTTTTCTTTCATTTGAAATCATATTTGCTTGATGACATATATATATACAGGGCTTGAAAAATTTGGCGGTGTCTCACCAGTCAGTCAAAAATTTCACCAGTCAGCATGACCGGACTATAGCCTTGCAATATATGTTAGAGATGAGCATCTATAAGATACTACTTCAGTGTTCTGGTTTATTATCTTGCAACTCTTATAGATATATGATGTTGCCAAAAGTTTGTGAGCACTTAAACACACTTTGTTGAACATCGCATTCAAAAACCATTAAAATGGTTGAGCCCCCCAATCTCCCCTCTTTTGCAGCTAACAGCTTCCAATCCTTTGGGAAAGCTTTCCACAAAATTGGAGACTATCAGGGTTATTCACAAAAGGGTGAAGAGTTCGGAGACTTGAACAATCTAGGACAACATCACTGAACTGAAAAGTGAGCTGAATTGGATAATTTTTTCAAATCCGCTATTTTGGCCTAGATTGTTCACTTCTCCGGCCTATCTCCAAACCCTTCACCCTTTTGTGAATAACCCTGTATGTTTTTTGGAATGTGTGCTCAATGAGATAAAAGAGCTTTTATAAGGTCAGGTACTGATGTTGGGCGATTATACCTTGCTCATAATCAATGTTCTAATTCATCCCAAAGGTGTTCAGTAGGGTTGAGGTCAGACCAGTTAAGTTCCTCCACCCCAAACACTTCAAACCATCAGGGTTATTCACAAAAGGTTGAAGAAGGCAGGAGAAGTGAACAATCTATGACAACATAGCTGAACTGGAAGGTGAGCTGAATTGGAGAATTTTTCCAAATCAGCTATTTTGGACTAGATTGTTCACTTCTCCTGCCTTCTCCAAACTCTTCACCCTTTTGTGAATAACCCTGCATGTCTTTTATAAAGCCAGCATTGTGCAAAGGAGCATAGTCATGCTAAAACAGAAAAGGGCCTTCATCAAACTTGTACCAAATAGTTGGATGCTCACAATTGCCCTTTTATCTTTGCATGTTGTAGCACTAACAGTACCCTTGTACCCTTCAACAGAAACACCCGCCTGAACTCAATATTTTGGAGGCAAGCCCACAGTGTTACACCCCTATAGTGTATTATGAAAGTTCTGACCCATGTATGTTCTTTTTTTGTCCCCAGGACTCTTCTATTTAAAAATAACCTTACTGGGGGCTACATATATTCCTGCTGATTTGCAATGATTATGCATGTGAATGAGGGAGGATACACTGTTATCTAAATACGTGTCATTCAGCGGATAGTCATGTGGGGACAGTTTTCTGTGTTAATAAGCCTGGTTCTGCCTTTCTCATCTCCTAAGCCTTATCATTGTGATAGGTGGCTTCACTTGCAAGTAGTAAAGCTCAAGGTGCAGAAGGTAGCAGAGCCAGGATCCCAACCTAGGAAGTTGAATTCATATGCACATCCTGACATTCGGGGCTTATGTAAAGCTGGATTGTTAAACGGACCTACCATGCAGTCACATGTAGGGATCTGCTATGTATGACTATGGCAGAATAGATACTTTGCACCTCAGCTTCAGCTTGAAATATCACAGCTCTGTTGATAAATTAGATGCAGACAAATAAACACCAGAATTGCCCTTCTTGATACTTGATATACACTATTCCTTTTAGTTACCATGTGTACATCTGTAGCAAAAAATAAAATACACATTAAATTGCTCTTCACAATAAATATTTAACCTGCTTCTATTAAATAGAAATTTGGAAATCCCCAAATATAAATAAATGCTATTACGTTACCAGTTTGTACACAAGAAACAACCTAGCCCCAGGCAGCCTTACCCTTCAAAATCCTAAATCTATTATGAATGATATAGCATTTATATAAAATAATTCTGCAGTTGTTCTTCAGCCCAAGGTCACGTTTTCATCCATTGCAGTGTGTCTGTGAAACAGCTCTTCCTGTTCCTAGACCCAGCCCCATAGATGACACCCTCATTGTAAGTAGAGGCAAGAGTTGGCAGAGTATACCTATTGCACTCCTGATTGGCCCCTAAGAGGCTAGAAGAATGGATGTTGCCTAGGAAGTGTGCAGAAGTGCTCTACACCATCTCATTAAGAATTACATTATATGGTCAAAGGTTTGTAGATAACTAACCATCACACCTATATAATCTTGTTGGACATCACATTCACGAGCCATGGGCATTAATATGGAGTTGGTCCTCCTTTGTGGCTATAACAGCCTACACTCTTCTAAAATGGTTTTCCCAGCAGATTTTGAAGTGTGCCTGTGGGAATTTGTGCCTTTTGTGAGGTCAAGTACTGAGGTTGAACAAGAAGACCTGCTTGCGATTGGTGTTCCAATTCATCCCAAAGAAGTTCAGTAGGGTTAAGTTCCGGGCTCTGTGCCAGCCACTTGGGTTTCTCCAAACCAAACCCATCACACCATGTCTTTATGGAGCTGGCTTTATACACAGAGAGAGGAACAGTCCTGGTCAGAAATGCGTCTTCACAAACTGTTGCCACAAGGTTGGAAGTGTACAATTGTCTAAAATGTCTCTGCTGTAGCATTCCCCTTTACTGGAGACACCTCAACTCAAAGATTTAGAGGGGTGTCTATTTTTGGCCATAAAATGTACATATGCTTTGGGTAACCTTTTAAATGACTGTTTTGTAACATTAAATTGCACTAACAGACTAGCACATTCGTAGTATATATCTGCTTTAATATTAATATGAACATTTTATATGAATATTATATATGTTTCAATTTCTGGGTAATATGTTCCCTTAAAACAAGCTAGGCTCTGTATTCAGTGGCTGCTGTTTTGATAAAGCAAACAAAAAAAAATAAAAAACACCTGGCTACTGATTGCAATTAATAAAACATATGCGTGTTTGATCAGCCCACAAATTAAAATAAGTAATGTTCATGAATATTTAGCAGTGCAGCCGGAGGGAGAATGCGAGAAGGAACTGTACATTCACCTGCCGAACACATCTCGCAGAGCCAGCGGCAAGCAGTTAGGGGAAGATATTTATAGTCGAACAAATATTAGGGCAGGGGAATTATGATATTGTAATAAGTTGGTGGGTGGCGTATGCTCGCAGCGTATAATCATTGTCTGCGCTTAATGTGAAGCCATAAACTGCAAAAACTCATTGGCTGCCACTCAGAGGTCAACAGAATGTTCAGTGCTGCACAATTCCAAATCCTGGCCAGGAACATCCAGCTGTTATCAAAAAGAATCAAAGGAGGAACTCGAGGGAGAGAAACAAATTAACAATGTATGCAGTGGTGATGAAGGTACGAGAGCATTATGACAGTTTATTGGCCGTAATTCTAAGAGATTAATGTGCATAGGCAGTAAACTGTATGTCCAATGTGTAATCTCTGTGCCAAGCTCTGCACTGATTTAAAGGCACACTATGTTATTATAGGTATTTATATAGAACCGGCAATTTGTGCAGCACTTTACATGCACAGCTTACTATCCTAGGTCCCTATTGCACATACATACAGGGCCGATTTAGAATTAACCTACCAGCATGTCTTTGTAGAGTGGGAGGAAACCCACACAAGCACAGGGAGAAAATGCAAACTCCTTGCAGATAGTGTCCTGACTGGGATTTGAACCAGGGACCCCCAGTGCCAAAAGTATTGGGACACCTTTACACGCACATTAAAGGAGAACTATGGGGTCAGTGTTTTTCCCCATAGTTCTCCTTGGGGTAACGGGAGGCAACAAACTAGCGTCCTCCCGTCATCCTAAGCTCAGTATACCGCGAGCTACAGCTCGCGGTATACTGAGCTTAGGATGACGGGAGGACGCTAGTTTGTGTCCTCCCGTTACCCCAAGGAGAACTATGGGGTCAGCGTTTTTCCCCATAGTTCTCCTTGGGGTAACGGGAGGCAACAAACTAGCGTCCTCCCGTCATCCTAAGCTCAGTATACCGCGAGCTACAGCTCGCGGTATACTGAGCTTAGGATGACGGGAGGACGCTAGTTTGTGTCCTCCCGTTACCCCAAGGAGAACTATGGGGTCAGCGTTTTTCCCCATAGTTCTCCTTTAACTCTAATGGCATCCCAGTCTTAGTCCGTGGGGTTCAGTATTGAGTTGGCCCGCCTTTTGCAGCTATAACAGCTTCGATTCTTCTGGGAAGGCGTCCACAAGGTTTAGGAGTGTGTCTATGGGAATGATGGACCATTCTTCCAGAAGCACATTTGTGAGGTCAGGTTCTGATGTTGGACGATAAGGCCGGGCTCACCATCTCCGCTCTAATTCATCCCAAAAGGTGTTCTATCGGGTTGAGGTCAGGACTCTGTGCAGGCCAATCATTTTTGACTTTGAGTGCTATGACTCAGTAATGACGCTGCTAATGGGTAATGACTGTGCAAAGTGAAAATAAAATCTCAGGCTCACTGCTCTGATGACGGGTGTTCTGTAAAACCTGAGAGATTTAGCTGTTTTATTTAAGCAATCATAAATATAAGCTTTATAAATCGAAGAAGAACTCCGTGGAAAATGATTATAAAGCCTTGCAGTCGGGCTACCTCCGCACTGCAAGTGTTAAGTGCTCATTTGTGTTAAGAAAGGAAAATTTAAAAATTATACTCCACCTGATCCTCTGAGCCGGCTTGTTCCTATACCACTCCCGGAGCCTGTCTTCCCCTCTGCTGCAGCGGCCTAAGGTCCCATAAATCATTCTGTTCTATACACGTTGTATAGAACCTGAGGAAGCCGAGGGACATTCTATTGCTGTCACAGCCAGCCATCTCCAAGGTTCGAGTGAGTATAACTTTGTTATTTTCAACCCTGGACCAAAATAAGCAGTTAACCCTAGCAGTGCAGGGTTAGTCCCAATGCAAGGGTTAATAATAATTTCCCCTGAAGTTCGTCTTTAAAAATGGAGCTTTACCCCCTTTTAGTAAAAATCACATCAACATGCAGGTCTGCACCCTGATATGAAATCATCTTACATTCATTAGTAAAAAAAAATGTTTTCCTTTTACTTACAATTACAATTTTTCCACTTCCTGGTTGAGTCAGGCACTGGTGATGTAGCCCTGGCCCCGCAGACACACTCTGGGAAGGCTACATCACCAGTGCTTTCCTGGGAAATCTCACAAGATCTCAGGGGAAAGGGCAGGAACCGTCAAAGAAATGCTGCCTGAGGTCCCCACAAGCATGGGACCTTAGGCAGCCGATCCGGTTTCAAAATTTAAAGGGCCAGTATCAGCCTTTAGTATCGGGGCATTTTCACGAATACAAGCACTGGTGAAAATGCCCTGTATCGGCCCCGATTCCGATACTAGTATCAGAACATTGCCACATATTTTGCATATGAATATGCCATGTTTCATGAATATGCAAACAACACAACAATTTCCATATGAATAAGCCATGTGCGGTGGGAGGGGGGGGGAGTTGCCACATGTTTTGCATATAATTATGCCATGGTTCATGAATATGCAAACAACACAACAATTTTTATGCCATGGGCGGGGGGGATGAGTTGAGTGCCAGAGTATGGCCTCCTATTGGAGTGATGTTGCAACAAGCACTCAGGCAGTCCTTGTCGGCCAGGGTCCCCTGCTGACCTGGGCCTGGGCAGTACAGGAGCGCTGCATTTACCCTTCTATTGGCAGCCCTGACTATGTGTATATATAGACTGCCACATCTCCTTCAGTTATTTGGTATCTAGGATATGAGAATCCATAAGAATAATGTTTACGGAGCTGCTTTCAGAATATATGAGAATGTTTTGTGTAGACAGTACAATTGAATCTATAATAACGTGTGCCATCCAACTGCTAAAAGATAGTTATTATGGATGATTGTTATGGAAACATAACTGTTCATGTATTGGGCAAACATACATGATTGAGCCTATGGAGAAGGGAAAGAAAGCACTGTGGGGAGCCGGCCTTTGGCTGGGGAGAACAATAGAGCTTACCAATTCTTCCCCCCAAGCAGGCTGGGGTACCAGCGAGTAGGAAGTAGTAGTGAATAGGAAGATTCATTGTGACTATACTGTATACAACAACAACAACTCCTGTATCGCACAACACACCTACTGGGTGTAACAGTGCAGCAGGTGTGACACCATTCACAGAACAGCGCCCCAACGTACCTCTTGGCCACAAGGCATTGCAGCACAGCACAACGTGCGGTACCATAATGCGCTCCTTTTTTCCACCACATCACACCGTATTGCAGCACTAAGCGTTGCGCGGCCTTGCAGCTGGGAGATGCACAGACATCCCAACTTTCCTGGACGCTCTGGGAGTCTCCCGCTATTAGATCGTGGCTCCCGGCCGCCCGGGAGAGAAACATTTTCTCCTGGAAGGGTGTACTCTGCTCGATCCAGCAAAGTAAACCTTTCCCTGCTATCTGGTTTGTTTTTTTTCTGACATCAGGGCCCCTGGCCACCATCAGTTAGAGGGGAAAAAAATAGCATAGGAATGCATAGCTAGATTGCTATTGGCTATTTTGACGGCAGCAGCTGCCAGAATACTAGAAACAACAAAACAAACAGCAGATAGCAAATAAGCTATTGCTTACCGTGCTATCTGCCATCATTTCGGGCAGAAGGCACCTTGCTGAAATGAGAAGGGCACGTCCCTGAAATTGCTTGTTTCAGGTTGGGATCCCTGCGTGCCTCGGGGTGCCACTCAAATGAAATGCACTGCACCTGCCACACTGTAACGTACAGTAGATGCATTGCACGACTGCTTACGTTAATCACATGGTAACACGACGTATAGGTGTGAAGGGTTCTAAATGTTTGCGCTCTTTGTGTATTTCTTCCAGATCTGTGAAGTAATCCAGTGTGAAACTTTATAGGAGTTTCCTGTAATAAAGACCAGTCACTGCTTCTTTCTCAAATTGTAAAGCTGACTGGTCTTGTCTCCGCCCCCTCCTGTAGTTTACTGTAGGCCGACTGTAGTGGGTAAGGCCTGCTGGTGCCCCTCCCACAGCTCTGCTGTCTGCTCAGGCTATGTACAGTCCATTGATAATATCATTGTTAGTCATACAGGGTAATTTTAATGTTTGTGCCCAGGCTTTTGCTATAACAAAATGCTAGGTCAACATTAAACCGCACTGCTCTGATTTCTTTTAGGTATTGATGTGTGTATGTGTTTTTAAAATAAAAATTGCAATTGAAATAGTATCACCCGCTTGTTTGTTTGTTTTTTGCTATATTCTCCTTGAAGCTGATGCTGAAGGGTATACTGCCTTTTATCACAAACCGCACTGGCCAGGCAAATCCCACTTATTATTCATTTTACACCCAGTACTTGCCTAAAATAAACTGTCATTATTTTGCAGTGTTTAAACTGGCTGCAGACTTTAATAGCAGGCACATAGCGGAGCCGCACATCGCTGTGTATGAGCTATAAAGTAGGCACACATTGTCGCTTCTTGCATATTGATCAGCCTGAGCTGGCCGGGTTCCAGAGTGACGTGCAGCTCAAAGCACCGGGACACCTCCAGGTATCTATTATTAAGGTCTATGGCATGTTTCAACAAATCACAAGCAAGTACAGGTTCAATATTAAAGAGAATAATAAACTCGCATGAGGTACGTAGATATCAACACTTTTACTTATTAAAGTCAAATGCAATTTTTTATTTAACGATTTGTATTTAAGCGCTAAGTACTGTAATTACTAAGTACTAAGTAAAGTAATGAGCAATATAAGCCGAGCAATATAATAAGCACAGATGATGCTCAATGTAATAGTATGTTTGCCAAGAGAAGCTGAACTGGTGGCTTAAAACTGATGTAAGGTAACAACAGAACTGCAGTGCAGGTACCTTCACCTGTTAACCTGGCCATAGAATTCCATGAACATTCCAATGGTGGGTGGCCTAGCCGACTGGCAAAAGTCAATTACTCCATCAATATTTTTGAAGGAGCAGGGCTAAATATTGTCGGCTAATCAGCTACAGTTACTGTTTTGGTACTTTGACAGTCATAGGTCCCGACTGGTGCTTCCCTTGCCTTTTCACCACCTGAGCCCATTGGGGCAAGTGGGGGAGGTGCTAGCAGTGCATGTGATAGGGGGTATTGTAGTGTTGGTGGTGCACTAATGGAGCTCTGGCCAGCATTCCGCCCAGATCACTGACATCACTGGTTGGCAGGAGCTGGGCGGAACGCTGGCCAGAGTGTCCCAGGTTGCTAAAAGATGGGCGGAGAGATGTGTATCACTCTTACACATCTCCCCCCGTCTGGCTCTGAGGAACCTGGGATGCTCTGGCCCGTAAATGAGTTGTAGGCATACTCTAAACATTGTGCAGCAAAGCAGCCATGCCCCTCTGCCTGCCACTCCGCTACATGACCCAAATAGATGTAGCCTGAGGCAATCACCTTAGGCTGCCTCATTATAGGGACGGCCCTGACCACGACTATCAGAATATAATAGCTCCCCCCTTCTCCCCACATGTTCGTATGTCATTCCCCATCCATACCTCCTTTCCCATCATTCCATTAAGACGCACACCTACTATTTGACAAAGAAGGTTTAACGACACCATCTGCGCTGAGCAGCACCATCACACTAAACATAGGTCATTTACTGTTGTTATCAAATGTATGCTATGTGCAGTTCTACATACATACCACCGTACTACACCATTTGTAATACTACCGATTGCTTGGTATACTTACGCCATTGGCACTATGTGACATGTAAACCGTATTATTTCTATGCAATCCTGTTTTATCATATGCAAAAAACCTTAATATAGACGTATTGTTTAAAAAAAGAATGTTACAGCTGCAGCAGGAGTTTCCTCAACAGCTAGGATCGCAGAATATGTTAGATTCTTTCTTTTAACCTGCAGTCTGAACAAAAGAAATCTGAGTGTTTGGCCAGCTTAAGACTTCACAATTATCTCTGTGTCACTCAAGCGTCCCTTTAATCCCTGATGAAGGGACAGAAACCTGAAACATATAGGTGCGGGCACCTCATTTCAGGCTAACTATTCTGGAAGAGTTTGTAGCAGTTTAACCCCAGCTGTGCCCAGTGTCACTCAGCGTTGTCCACCTTCATGCTCTCCCTCCTTTTGCTGGCTTTCTAGAAGTGTTAGTGGGTGCACCTGTATGGTGACCTGAGATCCTAGGGAGGTGGAGTTGGTTGCTCACATGCTTCGATCGAGTTGCAACTCTGTAAGAGCAATGTATCTCAATTTAATCCTGGTGCACAATCATGTGCGCTCTTATTTGTTCTACTTCTACACTGGGTTATATATGCCTTTTAGATACACTAAATTACTAAAAGTATTGAGACACCCCTCCAAATAATTGGATTCAGGTGTTACGAGAAATTTCCTTGCTACTAAATATTCCACGGTCACCGGTTAGTGGGATTATAACAAAGTGGAAGCAACTGGGAACAACAGCAACTCAGCCACGAAGTGGAAGGCCACGTAAAATGACAGAGTGGGGTCAGTGCATGCTGAAGCGCACAGTGCATAGAAGTCGCCAACTGTCTGCAGAGTCAATAACTACAGACCTCCAAACTTTGTGTGGTCTTCAGATTGGCACAACACCAGTGCGTAGAGAGCCTCATGGAATGGGTTCCATGGCCGAGCAGCTGCATCCAAGCCTTACATCGCCAAGTGCAATGCAAAGCATCGGATGCAGTGGTGTAAAGCACGCCGCCACTGGACTCTAGAGTAGTGGAAACGTCTTCTCTGGAGTGACGAATCACGCTTCTCTGTCTGGCAATGGACGTGTCTGGGTTTGGCGGTATAACGGTACTTGCCTGACTGCATTGTGCCAAGTGTAAAGTTTGGTGGAGGGGGAATTATGGTGGGGGTTGTTTTTCAGGGGTTGGGCTTGGCCCCTTAGTTCCAGTGAAGGGAACTCTTAAAGCATCAGCATACCAAGACATTTTGGGCAATTTTATGCTCCCAACTTTGTGGGAACAGTTTAGGGATGGCCCCTTCCTTTTCCAACATGACTGAGTACCAGTGCACAAAGCAAGGTCCATAAAGACCTGGATGAGAGAGTTTGGGGTAGAGGAACTTTAATGGCCCGCACAGAGTCCTGACCTCAACCCGATAGAACACCTTTGGCATGAATTAGAGCGGAGACTGCGAACCTGGCCTTCTCGTCCAACATCAGTACCTGACACACAAATGCGCTTCTGGAAGAATGGTCAAACATTCCCATAAACACACTCCTAAACCTTGTGGACAGCCTTCCCAGAAGAATTGAAGCTGTTATAGTGGCAAATGGCGGGCCACTTCAATATTGAACCCTACAGACTAAGACTGGGATGCCATTAGAGTTCATGTGTGTGTAAAGGCCGGCATCCCAATACTTTCGTTAATATAGTGTATATGTAGAGCTTCCAAGGAAGAGCAGTCTGCTTTGGTCCTGATGAGGCATGCTCCATCTGAAGACATACAGTGCCTCCCAACTGTCCCTCCTTTGAAGGGAATGTCCCTTATTTGGACCAAAATCCCTTGGTCCCTCTTTCCTCCTCAGTTGTCCCTATTTTTGGTCTGATGTACAGATATCTTTGAAACGGTTCTATATACCTACTAATAGTGTTACACTGTCCTAAAATCTTGGTCTTATATCGTAATTATCTTGATTGCAATTAAACACATCCAGTATAAAAGAAATGGTGAAAAACAATTTGGGGTTTAAGCATATCAATCATTTTTGTTTTATACATTTTATCGCTGCACGTAGCTGGGGGCATGACATGGGTGTGTCAATTGCCTATAAACATTGTGCTGGAAGGTGTCACTGTTTGTCAATCTCAGATAGTTGGAAACTATGCTGAAGATTATTCCTTTGATACTAGGCCCAAGCTGTACACAGAGCTTTGACTTCTGTACAAGTAGAGATTTAACTGAATTCCAGCTAATTCTAGGGATCTATGAAATCCATATAAGAACTGTTTTACCTGCTAAAGGTAAAGGATTTGTATTTCTGTCCATCAAGTCCTGAGATTTACACTGCCTTGTAACATATCACAGCCAGGTGGATAACACCACGTACAGTTAAGAAATACAATAGTCCCTCTGTCCAACCCCAGCCTGTTGGCTAGATGGTGAAAGAGACGCATCAGACTGATGAGGTCATCCTCTTGCTCACTCTGCTCTCTTCTCCTGTCATTACCTCTCCAGGTCATAGATCTACTGTATAGGGGATTGCAAGAAGCTAATGCCAAGTCAAATTCAGTTACAGACAAGAGTTGTATTTAAAGTTGAACTCCAGGAAATCAGCTAAATACACAAATTCAATTCATAAATCTGCCGAAGGATTTGTATTTCTGTCTGTCCAGTCCTGAGATTTACACAGCTGTAGCACACAACACAGTGCTACCTATCAGGGGAGAGGGTCTCATCTTCCTCTGCTGCAGTTTCACTGTCACATATTGGTGTCCTCCTCACCTTACCCTTTGACTGGACTGTGAAAAGAGAAGATTGATGAGGTCATATCTTTGTCACTCTGAACTTTTCTGCTATTAGCATGCTGCTTGCACTGCAGCACATCTGATTGGCTGCTTGTTCTGCTTCTTCCTCTCCTCTCTGAGCTCTGCTGTAAGACCATTAAAAACAATGTTGCAGAGTTTGCATTGCTGTTTCTGTACTGTTCAGGTTTCTCCAACAAGGCAGCCAAAATGGAAAAGAGGAAATACATAACTCCAAAATAACTTCCATTTTCCATAATGCTAATCGGAATAAGCTTTCTTCTCAGGAGGTCCCTACCAAGAAAATGTCCCTATATATCTCTAATCTGATCCGTGATGCTGGGATATTGTTTAACTCTCTTTATGCAACTTGTTCATGAGAGGACAACTTCCCCAAGATACACAAAGAAGGACTAAGACAGTGGGAATGATTATTGATTATCAGTTTACTCTACGACTCCAATAAATCTAATGGAACAAAAGCCATTGTTCGTAAGATGAAGTTCCTGCAAGCATATGTTCTGAGCGATATTATTTACAGAGGAGGTTTCTCTAGAGACTTACCGTATTTTGCGGTCTATAAGACGCCCCGGACGATAGGACGCATGGCTTCTGTGACAGAAATTCTATGACGTAAATTCTGTCACAGAAGCTGCAGTTAGTGACTGCTGAGACAGGTGGCGCTGTCTCAGTAATCACACAGAGCAGACGAAGAACGTCGTTCTTCGTCTGCTCAATGGGCTCTATGGTGAGCTCCTATGGGGGATCGTGACGGGTCACAGTCCCGCAGAGGAACGGGGGACCCAGAAAACCTCCGCGGGGGGGGCGGACACTATTGCCGATGCCGCCGCCGCTCGATTTAATACAAGGGATCTACTTAGATCGCTTGTATTAAACGAACAGCAGCTCCCACTGTACATTCAGCTCTGCTTGTCAGGAGCAGGGCTGAATGTACAAAAAGAAACTACTCGCCCGGTGCCCAAAACTGCATGTCCCGGGTGTCGGGCGATAGGTATTCGCTCCATAAGACGCAGGCACATTTTCCCCCTCCTTTTGGGGGAAAAAAAGTGCGTCTTATGGAGCGAAAAATATGGTAAATACTTTTTCTTACAATACAATCAATGATCCATAGCAGGGATGTTCAGATATCAAGTACCGTACTCGGTACAAGGACAAGTACAAGTACATATACTTTTCCAGTTCCAAGACTAGACTAGCGAAAAATTCAGTTAGGCGGCTGCTGTCATTTGTAAGGAGCACACGGAGCTCCATGGGATAAGACTCCATCGTTGGACTTATTTAAAGTGCATGTCTGGCCAAAAAACCCAACATATTCAGTACCTGTGTGCAATATATGCACATTTCCCCATGTTTTATACCTTAACTTCCTGTTTGAGCTGACAATACAGTGCCTTTTCTGCACTGAAATCACAAGCAACGTTATCAGTGCTTTGTAGTCCAGCATTGGAGGAATACTGGAATAACTGTGAATGGTTGACAACACATTGAGGGAAGGAACAGACAGGAAGCCATCTGGCAGGCAGGAGGGACACTGTGGCCCAGCAGTGGGCTGAATTCTAGTTTTGAGACCCACTGCTCTTGTGGCATCAACAGATAATTTTTTTGTACGTATTAAGCAGATACAGAAAGATGCTTTCAATGGTATGTTGAACTGACAAAAAGGAAAAAAAAACGAATGGAAGTTTACTGTTAGGATTTACATAGACTTTATGTTTAATACGCTGAGTCACTGGAATGGAACATGTATTTAGAGAAGGGTCTTGACTTTTCTCCAAGTTTCCTGATCTTAATACTTGTTCTAACCATGGGCCAGGATAATAGCCAAGCACAGTAGTGTCCCTAGCATTTTTGCTGCCTGAGGCCAGGGTGCGTGAGGTGGTGGTGCTGCTGGTGCATCCAAGCAGAGTAGGAGGTGGGTAGAGGACACAGTGCTCTGCATCTCCCCGCCCAGCTCTTGGCAACCTGGGATGCTTTGGCCAGCATTCCACCCAGCTCCTGAGACCAATGACATCACTGGTTGCCAAGAGCTGGGCAGGATGCTGGCAAGAGCATCCCAGGTTGCTAAGAGCTGAGCAGGGAAATGTGTATAGCCCTTACACATTTACCCGGCTAGCTCTTAGCAACCTAAGACACTCTGGCCAGAAAGGGGGCAGCAGGCCCTACGCTCACCCGCCCTGCACGTCTGTGCGGGTGTCCGTACGCGTATGCTGACAGGATGGATACTGTCTGCATTCGAGCTGGGACACCCGCACTCGTACGGACATGCAGGAGGGTGAGCGTACGGCGACTTACAGCTGCGTAGTCGTAGAGAAGGACATGGGCTGCATACTAATCACACGCAGCACCTGTACTTCCCGGGAGCTGCCCGATACAGCCCTGCACGCAGCACGGATCTGTACGTGCCGGCCGATTCTCGTGTGAATGAGGCCTTATAATACCATTTTTACTTCTACCATGTTTTTTTTTTACTATCCAGGAGCCAGTCTATCGAGAAAAGCACTCTAAAATAATGAATATTATTTAATGTTGTTATTTTTGTTTTGGGTTCAGGGGTCATCTAAGATATACAGACTCTGTAATAAATGTCACTGTGCAAAAAAAAAAAAATATATATATTATATAAACTCACATTCTGCAGCAGCGTGCACCTGAAAATATGGGCAACTGTGCAATTATTTCTTATATGCCTTGAAGGCCGAAAATATTATATCATATATTTCTGTAGGAGAATTATTCTCCTGGGTGCACTGGTGGCAAGCCGGTTAAATATTGATAGGCCATAGAAACACATGGAAAGAGAAAGGCCAGCTATTATATGTCGATTATCGCAAGTACGATCTGCCTGTCCAAGATGGATTGTACAAGCTTTTAATTAGCTTACAACCATCGCAAGACAAAAGTCTTGCGATGGTTTAAGGCGTATGGCCACCTTTACACTGTGCAAGAACTGTCCTCTGTTGCCACAATTAGGAAGACCAGAACAATGATGTTCAGCCAACATTGGAGCAAGTGCATGTAGACAGGACATTTCCAGGGCCGGATTTATTCTCTACTGCCCCAAGGCCGGGTTCCCCAACGCGCCCCCCTCCCCACCAAACGCCCCCATGAATGGCAACCAGATGGTAGGAGTGGCAGGGTTGGCTTTAATTTTTCCTTTATTATTATTTACCTTTATTTTATCACTTTTAAAAAAATGTTATTTCTATTTTTTACTTTACATTTTTATTCATCTTATTATTTTTTACTTTTTTTATAATTATTTTAACTTAAGTTTATTGCTCTCACACAGGAGCTAACAAGCCTCTGTGTGATGGCATTTGGAGGTGACAGGTTCTCTTTATTGATCCGTGTTCACAGATCTGCGCGGCCGAACCGCTCTGTTGTGAACTGGGTCGTAATGTAGAAAAAAAATAAAATATGAAAACAATATTTGTATGGAAAGAAAAAAATCTTTGCATTTGCTTATGATGCAATGTGCTTTAGTAAATGCCATCAAGTTAGAGTTCAGATCTACTAATTAAAAAATTGCCTTGAGCACTCCTTTATTATTCGCTATCTGATTGCAGCTTTTAATCACTAACAAGCGGCGCTAGGTCCCATTTAGCAGCACTAAGTAATGCTCTTCTGCAGCTCTACTTATGTTCTTGTATAACTTTGTTCCTGCAACCAGAGGAAATTACAGTATAATGTCACACTGTTACATTTTAAAATGCTAAAGAGAAAATGGGCAGAAAAATCTCCTTTTTAAAATCTTAAATACCAGGGCTGAAATTCACAGACTTGTAATTTCATGAAGGCAACATAAATTGAGCAGCTGTACGTGATTAGTAATCACTTTTGTCAGAAGTCTGTTATGGAGCCGTCTAATCAATCTACTATACATGGCGCACAGGCAGACAATTTGAGCTTGTTCCAAGGGACGCCCTTAAATCATTCACAACAAATCAATCATGTTTCTCGGTTTTGAGGCGGATTAATGTTCAATGCGTGTCGTGTGACATGTGAATTGCTGAAACCAAAACGGTCCCTTTGACTGTCCTTCTTTATTGTTCAGCACACCTTTGCTGCTCTACATCCAAAGGAACAGTCCAAGGAACATCAAACCGGGATTCCAGTCTGAAACTGCCTTCTGTCCTTTTTGGAAAATGAAAGGAAGGCTTAAAAGCTCTGCCAGGTTTTTATTTCTGTGGATGTTGAGAATTTTGGAGCACTGTAAGGAAAGTCAAGTTTGGTGATTAGGAACAAAGAGAAGGCAAATATATTAAATGCTAGGGATGCACCGATACCGATACTAGTGTCGTATCAGTGCCGATACCGAGTATTTTGGCGACTACTCGTACTCGCCCAAATGTTCCGATGCCTAGCCCGATACTTCCTGTATCAGGAAGCCGGGCAGCGCGTCATTACATGCTGCCCAGCTCCTGATTGGCTGGGAAGCCGGCTCCATGCTCCCTCGTCACCAATCAGGATAATGCGTGTAATGCCGCACTGTCCAGCTTCCTGATTGGTCGTGAAGCTGGCCAATCAGGAAGCCGGTTGCCGTGTAATGACGCAGCACCCGGCTTTCTGATTGCATGGAAGCCGGCTTCCTGGCCAATCAGGAAGCAGGGTGCCGCATCATTACATGGCGCTTGGCTTACATGATTGGCCAGCTGGTGACATTTATTCATCTTTATGCTGTGTGGCGGCGCCATCCGCAGGTCACTACAAGCACCCCCCTCATTCAACTTTGGGTTTTTCTGGTAAGGAGTGCGACAAGGTATCTTTTTGTGTGTTTGTGGAGGCACCTGCAGCTTATTTGCATACACAAAGGTGGTTCTATAGCGCCCTATAGCACCCTAAGGGAAAGGAGCCACCCTAAAACAAGATATCAGGATTTGAAATGACTAAAAAAAATATTTGACTTTTAAGATCACTTTAAAGGGAATCTTTTCAGTGCAGATAAAATGAGCAACACTTGACAGATGTACTAAGCCTTCCCCCAGAAAACTCTTTTTTTTTAAATTTGCTGCCGTGTCCCTATTGGAGAGAAGATATAGATGAATGAATGTCACCAGCATCAATTGCTGAGCCTGATAAAGGGGACCCTGCGTGGCCCCGAAAGCTCTTGTTTTGATGACATGACGTTTTAATAAACGAACACTTTGGATTTCAAAATTCTTGGTGTGCTGGCGACATCCATTCATCTATATTACCTGACAGCGCCATGAACGGTCACTGCAAGCGCCCCCACCTCATCTAATCTGGGGTTTTTCGATAAGGAGTGCGACAAAGCAACCCTACGTTTGTTTCTATTGGAGTTAATTCTCCCTGGCAATTGTCCCAATAACATGATAGGAATTGAGGGTTATTAACTCCACAGAGCTGCAGACAGCAATAAAAACCTGAAGTTCAAACACTTCTAGAAAACAAGTCATGTTGGTATTCCACTTTTAATATTGCAATAACTGTAATCATCTTAAATTTCCTTGGAGATTGTTTTAAATAACTCCTTACATCTCCTGTTGCATCCTAGCCTATTTTAAGCACCAGGGGCTGGAGGGGTAGTGTGTGCAGGCAGCTTTCAGGAGGGTAATAAATAGGGGATCTCAGAAGCATGGTATTGTTCTTGCATAATGTGATCATCTCATACAAACATTAGCATAGATTGGTCATTTGCCAAATATCAGAGCATGTGTGGTCCCTCCAGACGTTGCTGCTTGATTGTTTTCTGCCTGGATGGAATGGAAGATTTGCCAAGTCTCCCATGATCATCCTCATTATCTCTCAAATAATTCATGATCACCCTATCCCATTGCCAATATTTTGAAGCAAGCCACACAAGCAGTAGCAACAAAAAACATTAAAGATGGCAGAAGAGTGGCTGTTCCACCCCAGCTGTCATCACTGTAAGCATACGGTGTCAGTCATTCCTCTGCTCCTTCCTAATCCCATCACCCACTGGGCCAGATGTGCTAAACTACATCAACATAATATTTCTCAACAGGGCATTCCTAATGTACACGATTCATCATTTGTGTGCAAAAGTCATTTTTCAGCTTGCCATTTTACCATTCGTTTTAAATAAGTAGAAAATACTATTTGATGTGCTGTCCATGGTGCTGATCCTCTGTTATACAGTCACAGCACTGCGCAAGTCCTTTATTGCCTCTTTGTTTTTTTAAAGAAAAAAAAAAAAAATTAGGATGCTTTCTTCCTTTTCCACAGACATACACTAACCTCCTCTCCCCCCACAAACACACACACTTTACCCCCCACACATTTTAACCCCCACACAAAAAACACACACCAACATGTAGGCAGGGTTCACTCTCGGGTGTTGCGTGTGAGTTACCTTTTGGGTTGGCTCTGTGTAACCCCGTGTGTGCAACATGACACCAGGCACCCCACGCTCAGGGGGCCTCGGCTCTGGCCTCGTGCAAACAACTCCCACACGTGTAGTACTGCGCACACAGGGCCTCACAGCTTCCACCGCCTCTGCGGTATTCGGCGCTTCCTCTCCCTCAGGGAGAAAGGCCACCATGAAAAGCACCCTATGTCGGGCATAGCCCCTTTGCACACCTACCCTCCTCAGGATGGTTACAGCCACGATACAGTCCAACATCACACTCCTGTAGAACCCCACCTTCTCAGAGGTTGGAGGGAGAAGAACCAGTCCACACAGATAGTCTTTTCTTGGTTTTACTTGAAAAGGATGAACATGACAATAAGCATACGTTTCAGCCACCCCCGAGTGGGATGACGGCACATCTCTTGATAGTTGCATAGTGATACAGATTAGAGAGAGAGAAGAACAGCCCAGGTGCAGCCCATAGTCCATGACTTACTTCGGCCAGAGGCCCACTGGCAAATATTGTCAGTCTTACAGCTCCTCACTATTCTCCGGAATCCCATCCTTGTCAGTCCTAGCTCGGTGGTTTCCCCCTCCAGGGGAAACTGGGGAATCTCTATAGCTCTACATAGTCCTAGGCCTGGTCCTGTCCTTCCCATGGACCAGCCTATGTTTTAGAGTCAGTCTCTCTCCAGAGACTCTGCATACAGTCTTAGACTTCTGCTCTCCTGCACTCTACTCCTCCTTTCCATCTCAGGCGCCCCCTATAAATCAGCTCTCCTGGGACACAGAGTCTCCCAAGACCAGAGCTACATCTATCTCCAGGGCCCCATGGGGGGCATCTAGTGGCCGTTGGCCGTACTGCACCTACCTACAAACACCTCCCCCTGCCCTCAGACACACACTCCCCGACCCACAAGGCTATCTCACCCAATACTACAGCACCTTGTGACTTGAAGGCCCCCATGCATTTGCATGCCATTGATTATTAGGAGGTTGCTTTCAGGGGTGTCCTAAGACTATTCAGCGCCCCAAGCTGGGGGGTGTCGATGGTGGTGCACGTTTGGGAATGGGTGGTGTGGGCGCTGGTGGTGCACATTCTGGGGGGGCTTGTCAATGGTGCTGGTGGTGCACACCAAGCTCTTCCTCTGGGACCAGCTCTAACCGGCATCCTGTCCAGCTTACTGACATCACTGGTTGCCAGGAGTGGGGCTCTCTAGCCAGCATCCCACCCAGCTTCTGGCAACCAGAGACATCTATTAGCTGGACAGGATGCTGATCAGAGTGTACTACGTTGTGTAGAACTGGGTGGAGAGATGTGTATGGCCCTTACACATCTCCTTGCCTGGCTCATAGTTACCCTGGACATTCTGGCTGGAAAGGGGGCAGCACATTGCCGTTCTTTGTGCCCAAAAGGGATGTTGTCTGAGGCAAAAGCGCCAAGCTGCCTCATTTAGGGACGCCCTGGGTGCTTTTATAGCCAACAAAAATAACAGCAACACTTTGACAGCACTATTGCCTATTTTGTCATTGGGCTCAACAGTGGTACTTCAAGTGAGGGTGCTGGCTTGGTGGGACTATGGACTATATGCAACCCTACAAGACTGCATGGAGGGCTTGCTGGTAGCACCCTTCCTGCCCTGCAAATTAGCAAAATCATCTTTTAGATCCCATTCACTAATGGTGCTAAAACTAAAAGATAAAATAATCAAATAACTCCCCATGCTTATTAATCTCATTATCCGACTGTCGCACACAGTCTCACTAATTCACAAAGGTGGTAAACCCCTTGAGTAAAATGACTCAAGAAAAGCCTCAGATGTGCAATATATCACTGGAAGCCACATATGCTCACGCTGCTGCCATTAAATTTATCATACAGCCGTTTTACATATTTTTAATGTTGACTTTTTCTCACACCAGAGACGAGCGGCTCTCACACTGCGATCTGTTTCATAATATCTTGACTTTACAAAGTCTTCTGTTTGAATCTCTCTGTGCTTATGTTGGGGAATAATTGGCAATCTTAGTTCTGTGTTGTCAAGGGAGATTTATAGTTAGCCTTTTTCTTACTTTCTGCCAACTGTGTGAAACTTTTACAAAATGAAATACTGCAGCCGCATTATAGATCTAAATTCAGAACATTGTTTTCTTAACCCTTAAATGCCTATATATCCAGGGGTGAACTAAGCTAAAAGGTTGAGAATCACAAACAAGTGGAATTCAGAGGATCTCTCCAGCCAAATAACTCACTCTCTCTGTATGGCCCCCATCGAGTATAACTAACTGATATAGCCATATGGGATGTCTGTCATTTGTAATATACCAGTGATTGTGTGGTAACCAACTAAATACTGTCATTCTGCTTCTTCAGGGACCTCTTACTTTCCTAGCCTCCCCCTCCATTATCTTCCCTTCTCACCCTCCCCTCCTCTTATTTTTTCCCCTTCTCCTTATTTACCTCTCTTGTTTTTACTTCCCTTCTCTTCATTTACCTTCTCTTTTCTTTGCTTCTCTTCTCCCGCCCCGTGCATTTACCCTTCTCTGCTCTCTTTCCTTTTTTTTTTTTACCCTTTCCTTCTCTTCTTCCTTTTCACTCTTTTCTCTATTCTTTCCTACTATTTTCCTTCCTTTCTCTTCAACTACACTTTTCTTCTCTTCCTCTTCCCCTCCCTCTCTTTTCTCTCTAACATTTCCTTCTCTTCTGCCTTCTTTCTTTCCTCTTTTCATTTGTTTACTGCTCCTTTCCTTTCTCTGTTCCTCTACCCTTTCCGTCTGGTCTCCCTTCCCCCCTTTTTCCTCTACCCCTTTCTTCTCCTTCCCCTCTCTTTCCTCAACCTCATTCTCTTCTCCTTTCTCTTATCTCTTTCCTCTACCCTTTCTATCTCTTTTCCCTTCTTTTCTCTTTCCTCTTCTCGTTCCTTCTTTTGCCCCTTCCCCTTTGTTTGCTCTACCCTTTCCTTCTCTCCTCCTTTCTCTTATCTTTTCCCTGCCATTTCTTCCTCTTCTCCTGCACTATCTCTTTCCTCTACCCTTTCCTTCTCTTTTCACTTCCCCTTTTTTTCTTCTACCATTTTCTTCTCTTCTCTCTTCTCCTCTCTTTCCTTTTACTTTTTTTCTTCCTTCCCCTTATTTTCCTCTACTATTTCCTTCTCTTCTCTCTCCCCCCTAATTTCCCTTTACCATTTTCCTCTCTTGTCTCTTCCCCTCTTTTTCCTCTCCCCTGCCCTTCTGTTTCCCCTTCCTCTTTTTCTGCTACCCTTTCCTTATCTTCTCCCTTCCCCTCTTTTTCCTCTATCCTTTCCTTCTCTTGTCACTTCTCTCTTGCCTCTACACTTTCCTTCCCCTCTCCCCTATTCTTTCCTTGTGTTTTCCCTTATGTGCTAAATGCTTCAGGTACATTACTAGTTACATAAATATTACCTGGACCCAAATCAGAAGTATACACAGAGCAAAGCTCCCCTTTAAGGTTATAACTTACTGTAGCAAGAGACCTAGTCTTAATATTCCTATATAATATCTCTTGACTGGATAATACAGCCAGAGTACAAACTGTGCTTCTTATTCTGACTCCTGAATTAAAGTCTTTTAAAAGGGTGCTGGAGAATAGAACAAAAGCGGCTCGGCAGGCTGGAAAGAAGTACTGTGCAATGTTTTGACAAGCGACCTTCACCAACTAAAGAGGAAATTCATCACATAGGGAGTAATTGTTCCTGTGCCTATGCCTGCCATGTCTGCCAGTAATAGTTAAGCATCTTGCTACATATGTATACGTTACGTTGCTCGTACCTGACAAATGAGTCATATGCTGGCCTTGGCTGGGTGATGAGTAAGTTAGAATTCGATTTCCAGGGCGCAATCACATTTTAGTTGCTAGAAATGTTCCTTGTCAGGACTGGCACAAAGAAAAAAAAATATTGAGCACAACTTTCCAATGTAAGTAAAACTTGTGAACTGTGTTTAATAAAAGGAACAGGTTTAGCAATATAACAAGTAAATGGCAAACAAATACAATTAAATGGATATCAAGAATGGAAGAAAACTTATTGTTCTAAGATCTGGGGTCAGCCTAGCTTGCCCTATAGTGGGCTGACTACTGGAACTTGCAGCTTGGGTTGAAGTACTACACAAAATATTACTTCTGCACCGGCTTCTATAACAACTTCTTCAGCCCAAGCATTTAACTCCACAGCTTTAAGGCCATACATATGTAAGCCCCAATCTGTCTTCCTGATCTCTTTCTTGTATAATTAGACTTTACACTAAACTCATAAACATGCACATTTTGTTCCACTCCAACTTTTTGGTCCTCTTTTTGTACACTATTCTCAGGCCACATAACCCCAACCAGCTTTTAGGGCCCTCTTTGTAAAGAAGTTGGAAAGTGATACTTACTATTCCAGGTCCAGGTTCTAATTCAAGTCCCATGGTCTGCCGACTTTTTTAACTTGCTGCTTGTGCCACATTGTTGGTCAGTTTTAGTTTAGCGCAGTCCCTCACAGCAACAAGCCTGACATTGTCCTCACCACTTTCAGGTCTACACTGGTCCCGCCATCTTCATTTCTCATCTGTCCTTCATGCAACATCATCTGTCCTTAATGTGACATAATTTTGTCCTTCATCTGTCCTTCATGCGACATCATCTGTCCTTCACATGTCCTTCATGCGACATCATCTGTCCATCTGACATCCTTCACTTTGCCCCATAACAAAAGACCCACAGATGTTGAGCCCATCACATTTTCATAGACTGTTCTCTATTCCACATCAGCTTTTAGGATTGCTTGCTGTTCTATTGATTCTTTATCTTGTGCATTATATTCCCCAGCAAATTTTCTGACTTTTTGTTTTGTTTATCAAATTTTCAGTTAACAAAACACTAATCTATTCTTGGTCCTCAGCTGGCAAGCATTGTCCCATTATGTTGAGTCATCGCATGCAATGTTTGACTCCCTGGTAAGCCAGCAACCTAATTTTCTGAGCCAGGCTCCCCGAGCAGATCTTGTGTACACTGCTCTTAAAACATGAATATGCACTCCCTACAGGGAAACAGTGGTTGCCATAAAGACACTGAGCAGGAAAGGAAAAGTACATAGTGTACCATGGCATGTATATGAATTGTTATAGTAAACAACCAGTTGTATTCAAAAATTGCAAGGTGCTAAAGTGGTCATAAGATAATACTAAAACATGTTTGCAGCTTACCTGTCCTTTGTTCATAGCTAGGGTTTACGTATGTACACAGGTACAAACTAGTGATATACAAGCACACAGTGGATTTTTCTCTGCATGTGGCTTGCTAGTCTTACTATGCAGTAACAGACCAGTACACAGGTTTACTGACAGTATAGTGACCAAGTCTCTGGTAACGCTTAGCAATTCTACCTTCTTGTAGGTGGTGTGCTTGTTGGGCATAGTTAGTATTCAGAAAGGCCTCTGCAAGCCCTTGCTAAATGCCAAGCTCACAAATTGCAGTTTTCCGAAGGCAGTTTGCAAGCTTTCATTGAACTGTGAACTGTATTGAAATATCTCTGTAAATATGAATAAAAATGAGGAGTGTCCCTGCTGGGTTCTGGAGTGAGTGCTGACATTGCACAGTGGCTTAGTGGTTGGAACTTTTACCTTGGAGCACTTTGATTCTCGGTTCAAACTAGGCATGCACTGATACTGGTTTTTCGGTACAAGTACAGATATTTATATGTCGGTACTCACGGATACCGAGTACCTATACTGGTACTTCCAGTAGCATAGAGGGAGCTTCCCGGGCAATCAGGAAGCCAGGCAGCGTGTCATTACCCACCGCCTGGCTTCTTGATTGCCTGGGAAGCCGACTCCATGCTGTTTGGCCGGCTCGATACTGATTGGCTGAGAAGCCGGCTTCCCAGCTAATCGGCATCGAGGCTGGCAAAACAGATCTGACAATATGGTGACGCGACCCCCATTCTGCAGACACCTCATTCCCCTCACATAGATATAGATCCTTAGCAGCAGTCATTACCATACCAGTCCCTTGGCCAGCTGGGCAGATACCGTTTTCCAACCTCTCCCGGATCTGCCATTGTCTCCTGTGTGTACAGCACCCATGTGATCGGCACTCAGCCTGCTACTGCACATGCGCAGACTGCTTAGTGTTCTCATTCAGAAATCCTGTGCATGCGCAATAGCAGGCTGATGGCCGATCACATGGGCGCTGTGCACACAGGTGATGTGGCAGATCCGGGAGAGCTTGGAGAGCAGTGTCTGCCCAGCTGGCCGAGGAACTGGTACGAGTAATGACTGCTGCTAAGGATCTATATGAGGGGCATGATTTTTTCTGCAGGGTGGGGGTTGTGTCTCCATATTTTCAGATTTGTTTGCCCGGCTTGACACTGATTGGCCAGGAAGCCGGCTTCCCTGCCAATCAGCATTGAGCCAGTTTCCTGGCTCCATGTTCCCTCGCGGCACTGCCGGTCATTTGGACGGGTATGAGTACTCACCCAAATACTCGGTATCAGCACCGATACTAGTATCGGTATCGGTGCATCCCTAATTCGAACCCTGGCCAGGACGCTATCTCTTTGGAATCTGCATGTTCTCTCTGTGCTTGTGTGGGTTTCCTTCAGGTACTCTGGTTTCTTCCCACACTCCAAAGACATGTTTGTAGAATAATTGGTTCCCGTTTTAGATTGTAAGCTCCTTGAGGGTGGAGACTGATGTGAATGTATAATGAGTAAAATGCTGTGTAAATTGATGACTTCTCCTCGCAGGCTGATGTGGATGTTTGAATTTTTACACATCCATGTAATCCATTCACAAATTCTTTGATCCAATCAACCATAGAAGGTATTGCAAGGTATAGAACAGGGGTAGGCAAATTCCAGACCTCCAGGTGTGGTGCAACTGCAAATCTCATGAGGCATTGCAAGACTGACAGCCAGAGGCATGACTCCCAGAGACAGATGCATGATGGGATTTGTGGGTTCACCACAGCTGCAGGGCTGGAGTTTGCATACCCCTGCTTTAGACCAACCTTTCCCAACCAGGGTGCCTTTTGGCTTCCTCAGGGGTGCCTTGAAATTTTCACGCAGCATCTGATGTGAAAGAGGGGGACTCTGATGTGAAGCAGGGTTTCTGATTTCAAGAGGGTCTCCTAGTGTGAGAGGTGTTTACGTACACTTTAATCATTTATATTTGCAGGCTTACATGGCCCCCTAATATAATATATGGTAATGTGTTTCATGAGCATTGATATGATTCAACAAATTAAACTGCTAAAAAAAAAAGCTTTACAAATGCCCATCTATTGATAGCAGTCAAAAAGATTTGATTGGCTTATTGAGTGTTCGGACTAATCAAATGTGGCCACTTTACCAGATCCTTTCCTTACAGGTCTGTGAGCTCATTTCTACCTCTATAGCACCATATGATAAGGCGCAGGTAGGCAACCTTGACATTGCAGCTGTGGTGAAGCTTCAAACCAGATCAACGAAGAGAATAGAATGTCCCTCTGCACTCCTTACAGCGTTCCCGGCCCAAATTGCAATGATGGTGCTAGCAGTGACAATCACGGATGGCGCCGTGCACATCAACAGTAGAAAACAGGAATCGCCAGCACTCAATAAGTAGTTTTCAAATAGTAAACGTCCATTTAATCGGACATAACGTCACAAACAAAAGAACCAATGTTTCGGGGCTGCACAGGGTCCTTCATCAGGGTGATAATGTGACACAAGGGTGATCTGTCACATTATCACTGACTTTGGGAGTCATGCATGTGGCTGTCAGAGTCTTGCATTGCCTCATGGGACTTGATGTTCTACAACAGCTGAAGTGTCAAGGTTGCCTACCCATGTGAAAATGCCTCTGGACCACAGTACGCAATTACCTGAGAATTAAAATGTTGGGATCTGCATTTTCAGTTTTGGGATAAGTGAGCAATCTCCATTCAGCTGTTTTCCTCGCTCTGTGAATCATCAAAATGCTGAAAATTGAAGTAATTTTGGTGCATAATCATCAGGAATTTAGAGGAAATTTCCTTTTTTCTGGTATTTCTGTTCAACAATAGGATATCATGTGCTGAATCTAGCAATGTGTGCAAGTAACGCTTACATTACAGACACTCTCCAGGGAAAGCTGCAAGAATAAGACATTTTACATTTAAATGGAGCAGACATAGTGAAAGATCGACCAAAATAGTTGATTTTTATTTTGTTTTAGAATTGAAATCGGTGGGCCAGAAAAAAAAATTATGCATAAAAAGACTGAGCGGTTATACAGTAATGGCCTATTTGTTTGTTTGTTCAGAGGTCTAGTCAGGTTCAGCTTTTACTAATCCCCTTGTGCAGGGTGACTGGTCCTGTCTCTGCCCCCTCCTGTAGTTTTCTGCAGGCAGCCTGTAGTAGGTGGGGACTGATGGGCCCCTCCCACAACCACACCCTTTGCACAGGCAATGTACAGCACAGTGATGATGTCACTCCTACTTTTAAAAGGTAATATTGGGGTTTGCAAAGGTCTTTGGTGAACAAAAATTGGGTTTATATCCTTTGTGGCTATTGAGCAATATGTTTAACTACCTCCCGGCCAGCCGCTGTGTATACACGGCCTGCAGACTTTTCTGTAACAATACAGACTAAGGATTTTAGGACAGTGGTAGAGCACCAGTGCCCAGTCACAGCTGAGATCGCTGCAAACCTGGTAGTTCTGCCACTGACTCCAAGCTGTAGAAGTACTACAAATCCCAGCAATACATTATACAGCAATGTAGAATACCACCAGTTATAGAGAACTACAAATCCCAGCAATACATTATACAGCAATGCAGAATACCACCAGCTATAGAGGAGTACACATCTCAGCAATACATTATACAGCAATGCAGAATAATCGTATATGAATGTGCTACATACTCTGTGCTGCTCTGCTATGGGGTGTCAGCTTGGTGGTTCAGGCGGAAGGCCTCAGGAAGGGTGTGGAGGGTCTCAGGAGGGATGGAGAGGGTCTCAGGAGGGGGAGATGTGCAGGCCTGCAGGTAAACTGTAAACAGGCGCCGCATGGCTCCCAAGAAGACTGACGCAAGGTCCCCAGCAAATGTGGGACCTAAGGCAGCTGCTTCAGTTTTAAAATGTAAAGTATCTGTAACAGTTTTTGGTATCAGGGCTTTTTCACATTTTCTCGAATACTTATGGAAATGCCCAGTATCAGCACTGATGGTGATACTGGGATCTGTATGGGTGCATAGTGTGAGGTTTGGGGTTATTTGCACATATAGTGAGTGCATAATGATGCAGTACACTCACAAAATCTTCTGTTTAAGGGCCTGGTAGCCTACTTTTATCCAAACGATAGTTCATAGATCCACCTTGGATACCCTCGCAAGGGTTGTTCAGTACAACATCCATGTACTGCTGGCAACATACACAAGAATAGCCTTCTGGCTTCCCACTTTAAACATTACCACTTCTGACCCACTGGTCCTCTTCGAAGTGCCATCCCACACTTGTACTGGCAGCCCCTCAGGCTCACGGCTCTCCTAGCCTCACCAGTTCTCCCAGCCTCCCTTGCTGTCTTTTTGTACCCCCAGCACACACACCACCTGACTCTACTTCAACTTCTGGGGGTGTCCGCCTGACTCCTGAACACTGTCAGTTCCAGTTTCCTAGCAGGTGTTCTCCTGACACTTAAACATGGTCTGTTCCTAACCAGCAGGAGCTCACCATGACTCCTCTCTGACTTCTGGGGGAGTTCTCCTGACCCCTGAACATGGTCTGTTACTATTTCCCAGCAGGAGCTAATTCCTTTTAAGGGCTGTGCACTCCGTGCAATCATCAGGTGCTGGTCATTGCTAAACCCTGGACCACTGGCGGAACTACCAGGGTCGCAGCGGTCCCAATTGCGACCGGGCCCTGGCGTTCGGCCACTTGGGGGGGGGCCCAGCAAGGAAGAAGAGGGCCCCCCCTCCAGAGAGTTGCCGCTACATCCCTGCACAGCCACCCGTAGCATGTACAGGCAGCTGTGCGGCAGGGATGCATTGCCGTCCGCACGCACTCAGACCGGCACAGCAAGGTACTGTGCCCGTCTGAGCTGCTTCTCTCCTATCTGCCTCTTAGCTCCAGAGTCTCAGAGAGAGCAGAGTGATCTCTCTGAGACTTCAGAGCGATGAGTCATTCGGAGGCGTGGCGTGCTGCGTGTAGGAGTCCCTGTCGGGCTGAGCAGGCTGCAGGTAAGATGGTTTAGTGTGCAGTGTTCGTTCTACCCCCCCCCTCCCTTTCCTCTCCCCCCCTCCCTTTCCTCTCCCCCCCCTCTCCTCTGTCTCCCTGCTTGTATTGTCATCTAAATCAAACTATTGCTCAGTCTTATAGAATCACTAGTAATTCTTTTGATTGTATAAGACTGAGCAATTACAAGGACCCTCTGCACCCCTCCTGACCCCCTCTGCACCCCTCTTGACACCCTCTGCACCCCTCTTGACACCCTCTGCACCCCTCCTGACAAAGGTATCAAAATCATGTTTTTATTGGGGGGGGCCCTCAATGGTTTCTTGCACTGGGGCCCTGGGGTTTCTAGTTACGCCTCTGCCCTGGACCCAGGACTGGGGCTTTCTTCCCCCCTGAATCAATTTGCAAGCTCCCAGTTCCAGGATCCCAAGTGGAATCCAGACAAGCCCTAGCTTCCTGACACCTCTCCGCCCATCTGCCTGAGAGTCCTGGGTGAACATAACACCCAATTCTGCATTGGGATTGCCACACAATACCACAATAGCAACAAAGTTCTTAAACACTATCAACAGTATTTCCTGTACATCAGCCTGAACACCTTCAAATATATTGTATATCCAAAATATCTAAAGGCACCATCATTTCCTTGGTGAACCAAATAATAAATCATAGAGTATCCATAAATCTAACCCTTCAGCTCCAGGCATAATTGAAGGAATAATTTTACATGGGCAGGGGAATAGAATGTTAGATTTCTGAGAATACCACATTCTAATCACTCAATAGTTCTTTGGGACAAATTAATGTAATATCATTTAGCAGTATTTCAATGCGTTCTACTCTCACTAATTGGTTTTAGTGGGGAATTAATTTGACTAGTAATGTCGGATTTGGAGAGCCAAGCAGATGTTTGAGGAAATGCATTGTCAGGTTTTGTATTTCATTAAGGCTTTCTTATTCTTCTTTTTTTTTTCATCATATAAAATTACACCTACATTTAGCAACCCGAAAACAAAAGCCATCTGGTGCTGAACAGGAAAGAAAAACGACAAAAGAACTAGGTAGAGAGCTGTAAGATAAAGATGGTACATGCAAAGACTCGAGTTAGCTTGTGTAGACAACAAGGTCACGGGCAAGTGTTAAGTGCCTTTGTATGAACAAATGTACGGAGACGAGGAGCGCAATTATCTAGCAGACATCTGGTTAAATTAATATAATCATATTTCCTCTAATGCACTAAATATGTACCTGTTTTCTGCAGTAAAGCTGTTAAAGGATGACTGGTGTTTTAGATCAAATTGCAGGGTTTGAAAGTTAAGTGGTGGACTGCAAAATATTTTAATGGAACAGCTAAATACACCACTGCAATACACATACTGTATGTGAACTGTCTTACCTGACAGGACCTGTAAATCTCTTCAGCTAGACTTGTGACGGGCAGGGTGATCCCTATAATAAGGCAGCTTATGAAGTGGTTGTCTCAGGCAGCTTCTTATTGGGGAGCGGCCGGGTGGTGGTGGTTGGGGGCAGCAGGGGGCGGCCACAGCGTCCCAGGTTGCCAAGACCTCTGTGCGGCTTCAGGGCGCTCTGACTTGCGTCAAGCCTAGCTCCTGGCAACCTGTGACATAAGTAAGCTTGGTCAGGACACCGGATAGAGCTGCTGACCCTTTTCAAACAAAGCAGCCATGCAAGCCTCTCCCCCATCACTGGCCTTTCCCTGTCAACATCACCGGTGCCCCCCCTTGCTTTCCCCAGGAACGACATTGCCTCAGGTTGTGATTTACCTAGGAATAGCCCTGGTCACGGCACACTTTCAAACTAGATCTCGAGGCACCCCAGGCTAAGGCTTTATTCACACTTATGCATGTCGCGTTTGTACACGCTCTGCCACAATTGCCGCATGTTAGCCCATTAATTTCAAAGGGCTGCTTCATGTGAGACAATGAAGCTCGGGCAGCATTTTGAGCTACGAGCTTCACACAGTTTTTTACCACATGTTTGAGTGCATTTGACACACAGTAATACACAGGCAAAAACATGCATTTTACCAGGTGTGCTTGGGGTGCCATTAACAAGTAATGGCACCACATGCATGCAGTACTTTTTTCAACCGCACCTCGCTTCGGTCGAGCGTACGGCAGGTAGGAGGTGCGTTTGTGGAGCCATTCAAATGAATGTAAATGCAACGCACATGCCGTCCTTTAACACACTGTACCATTAAGACATGTGCAATTAATGCACGGCATTGTTGTGAATAAGCCCTATGAAGGGTGATGCCTCCTGGCTCATCCCTCTCCTCACCAACGAACATCTGCAAACCTCTCCCATCCCTCTACCTGCCTCCTCCATCACAGAAGACAGAATGGCTGCAGGACTTCTAGCATTGCTGCCACGTGTCCTGCCGGTGCACTTTGACTGCACGTTCTGAGGCCCTTGGTCCTACCTGCACTAGACAGGCACCCGTATTCTGACTCCGATTGTTGTATTAGCGATTTGTCCCTTGCTGAGACCTCTCTGCCTGGCCTGTATAAGCAGATACAATCACTGCGGACAATCCTTATCAGATAGCTGAACTCACCAAATACCTTTCCATCCACGATTTCTTTATTGCATGCAGCAGGTTAGTTACAGCAGATAAGGATACAGCAGATGAGCGAACGGTATTTGGAGATCGGAGATAGTAATGTTTCCAAGCATGCAATGCAGATTAACATGTGGTCATGTTACTGTCAGCAATGAAACGCTCGACACTGAACAAGAAGGGGAAATACATCATAGATGGGAGGGAACACAGAAAAACATGGTGTGATAACCAGAATGACCACAAGATGTCCGTATATGAACTTAGCCATACAATATCAATAAGTAAATGGCTTAAGGAAAATGAACTATATACATTCTCATCTCACATTAATGTGAATTTTAACTGTGGCTATGTATGTGCGATTTCTTACAACTGTGTAACAGCACAACCCGCAAGGCACATTACTGCGTCTTAGCAATCAGCGACGTCATCCATCACTAGAAATGCTGTGGGCAGCCACAGTTTTAAAAAGTCGGTGCCCCACAAGGCACCCAACAGATTCCTAGAAGGTGAAGACTTCATGGAAACAACCCACTCTTCATTTTCCGGAGGCTTAATGACACCCCTGTTAACAAATTTCTCAATTCTAACCTGGCTGATTTCTATAAAAAATATCTGGTTACCTTGGGCTAACTACTTCCATACTTTGGGTCTAAATCAAAGATCTTAGTATCTAACATTCTTGAACCTGTGTCCCAGGTGAACCACATCTACCCCTTCTCTTTCTCTCCCCTTTCCTACCTTTTATGCTATATTCTGACTTTCCCTTGGACTACAGTAGGTTCTCCCTTTTCCTGCATGCCGCTCCGTACATTTTTGTGACGTCCTCAACAGTACTCTTTGTTTGAAACTTCATGGTATGTGCTTGTTTATGGTTTTCAGAACCTGACTTTAATAAATATGCTTGCATTAGTCTAATTTCTCTGTTTGTGCTGTATATATATA
>NW_017306567.1:342846-382497 GCF_000935625.1 Nanorana parkeri
TATATATTTTAACTAAAGCATATGTAAACCCTAAGGTCCCTTTCACATGAGCTGATCAGGAGAGGATCTGCGCACCAATCCCTTTCTGATCAGGGCAGTACGGGTCGGATGTCATCGCTGTGACAACGTGTCTGTTCAGTTTTTTCCTCCTTACTGAAATTACCGTACCCCATGACGGTCTATGGGGTATTGGGTGTAAATGGACATGTGACCCTTTACGTCATATTACCCCCGATTCGGCACCATCAAGTACATTGAAGATTAACTTTGTTCTGTTTGTTTTTCTGGACTTGGCCGGAGGCGGGGGTAATTGGGTGTAAATGGATGCATGTCCGTTTTGACCCAGCTGCCCAAAGGCATACATTGGACATTTGACTGGGTCCACTTGAAAAACTGACAGCTGGACCCAATGGAACCGCCCGTGTGAAAGGGTCCTTACAATTAACTTCTCTTCTTTGCTCCCTTTTGGTCTGCATAACATACTATTGAAAGGGTTGTGCTTTATAAGTTCAAAAAGTATAAAACACACCTGTTACCTCCCTGTACGGAGCTTACAACACAGTATATATACTGCATTTAAATATTTTAGAGTCTTATCAGCCCTGGCTGGGTTACTTTTGTGGACATCTGATCACATCCCCTTAAGTTATGGAGATGATAGGAGAGGGAACAGTTCTGTAGTCCTAACACATGTCCTGTCCTAGGGTGACAACAGTGCCTTTTCATGGATACACTACTATAAGTGAGCGATGTCACCCTAGGTGGTAATGGCATGATCACTAGGGGAAAATAAAGGGGGGAAATCCTGTAAAAATAAAACTAATGCAGCACCACCAGGGATTGAATAGTTATTGGGTTAAGGGACATTTTAACCACTTGTTGACATCTTATTTGTTTTGCAGTACAAAACTTGTTCAGCCGATTATATTGAGTTTTCAAATGTCTTCAAACTGCCTTAAGAATAACATTTACATTTAAATAGGGATTCACCAATATCGGTACCAGTATCGGCATTGATGACAATACCAGGCATTTTCACGATTATTTGCACTTGTAAAAATGCCCTTATACCCAAAACTGATACCGGCGCTTTAAATTTCCAAATTGAAGCGGCAGCCGCAAGGTTCCACACTTCCTGGGGACCTCGCGCAGCCTTCATGGGATCCACACAGTTACTGTTTACAGTGCCAGCTACATAACTTCCCCTGCTGAGACCTTCCCCTCCTGAGACCCTCCACAGCCCTGCTGAGATCCTCCACACCCCTTCTGAAATACTACTTACCCCTCCTGAGATCCTCCCCACCCCTTCTGAGACCCTACACAGCATTCTTGAGATCCTCCACAGCCCTCCTGAGAACCTCCACACCCCTCCTGACATCCTTTGGAGCAGAGCGGCAACGCAGAGTATGTGGAAATTTCATATACTATGATTCTGCATTGCTGTATAATGTATTGCTGGGATTTGTAATCATCTACAGCTGGTGGTATTCTGCATCGCTGTATAATGTATTACTGGGATTTATAGTCCTTCTACAGCTTGGAGTCAGTGGCATAACTACCAGGGTTGCAGCAATCTCAGCTGTGGCTGGGCACTGGTGCTCTACCACTGTCCTAAAATCCTTAGTCTCTATTGTTACCAAAAAGGTATCGGTAACTGGTATTAGCGAGCACCTGAGGAAAAGTATCCATACTCTTACTTTGTCTGGAAAAACTATTATTGGTGCATTCCTACATTTAGCTAATAAGAGGCTGTGCTTGCAAAGTGAAATTGCACAACGCTAGTCTTAATAGCTTAAAAATAACTTTATTGAGGACACTTCACCCATGTATGCCTGTTTCTGACAACATTTCACCCCTACTGGAGCTGAATTGTAGCCTGTATGTTTAACCCAGAGTAGGGAGTGAAGTGCGTCAGTGGCAACCATGGGTGTAGTGCCCTCATTTCTGCTGGATCCATCAAGTTGTTTTAAAGTATCTGGAACTAATGGCTTGCAGCTGCACATTTGGACTATGCAAATTTGCGAATCCAGAAAGTGGCACGCACCTCGGGGTGGTATTGCGACTATGGTTAGGCCTGTGCTTGTTTGTGTACCTTTAATTGCGGCAGCAATGCCATCCATAGTCGTCACTGTGTGTTCAGTAATATCATAATAATTATAATAAGGTTGTTCTCAATTGCTGGTTATTGAGCCGGCATCTCATGCACAGTGTGAGCCGGATTGTATTGATTACTGAGTGCTGCCGTCAATAACTATTACTTGCACTGCGTGTGTGTGTAAACACATGTTAGTCATATTGGAGGGGCGGGCTGTGTAAATTGGTGTAAAAATAAGCGGCGCCGGGCTTTGAATATTGACATTGCTGAGGAGTGGTAGAGAAAGAACATGTTTGTGCACTTATAGCACGCCAACACTACTAAGTGATTGGCACTTCATGTAGACTTTGCAGAAACATTCTAGAATGCTTAAAGCCAAAGTCCAGCCAAAACCTTTTTTTTTCTTTTCTTTCTGTTAGTTATGGACAGAGTGGGGAATGATGTCAGGGTCAGTTTTTTTGTAAGAGACCCCGTCATCAGACCTTTTTTTTTTAAACACAACCTTCCCATGCGATTACTTGTGCAATTAACATATTTTATGCATGGTATTTCCCTGTAAAATGCTCCCACGCAAGATGCTCCTGGGTGTGCCGCCATATTGGATGTGATATCAGCAGCTCCAGCAGACCCAGAGCTGTCACTCAAGTGCCATTCAATAGAATTCAATACATTGCAATAAATTCCCTTCTCTCCAGAAGCAGAAAAGGTTATGTAGGAAAGAGAGGGGCAAGTGAGCTGTCACCATAGGCGTGCGTAGCCTACTGCTTTAGGGTGTGCACACAAAAGTACAAAAAGTATAAACACACACGTGTATACATATATATACATATATATACTGTATATACACAGCTCATTTGCCCCTCCCTACATTACCTTTTATGTAGCTGCCAGGGGAGGAGCGAAGGGACATTTTATTGAATGTCACTTGAATGACAGCTGATCTGCCCCCTCTGCTCCTTATAACCTGTTATTTAGCTGCCAGGGAAGGAGTAAACAGGCATTTTATTTTAAGGTGATAGCCATAGGCATGCGCAGGGGGTATGCCAGGTGTACCTGGGCACACCCTAATCACCAAGAGCACAACACGAAACCGCAACAGCAGGTGCCGTGTTTTTAGTCACTGAGCCGGTGGAGCATTCACAAAGACCTGAGGCATCCCAGATTCCCATCTCTTCAACTGTCCCTTATCTCTTTCAGCAGGGGTGTAGTAATGAAGCAGGGAGCCTGGCAGCTGGTCATGTAACCACCTGCCCTACTTCCTGATTGAAAGGGAAGCCAGGGAAGCTGCAGCCATGCTCCCTTGCAGCTTCCCAAGACTGTGGCTGTTATGTGGGAAATGTAAGTGGCAAGTGATGCTGCGCTCTGTATCGCTGAGCCCGTCACAGAGAGATCTTTGTGAATGCTCCACTGGCTCAGTGACTAAAAACATGGTACCGCTGTTGTGGTTTCGGTGTTGTGCTCAGGATGATTAGGGTGTGCCCAGGCACACCTGGCACCCCCCCCCCCCCATGTCAGCTATATAAAAGGTTATGTAGGGAGGGGCCCCTGCACTCCTCCACTGGAAGGTTCATAAAATGTAATAAATGCAGGAAAAGGGCAGATGAGCTGTCATTCAAGTGACATTCAATAAATTATGCCCCTTTGCTCCTTTCTTTGCAGCTACTTAAAAGTTAATGTAGGCAGGGGAGGGGCAGTGGAGCTGAGCCTGCACCGACAGTAATTAGACACTTGTACAAGAGGTGAGGGCTGTGACATGCCAGAAGAGAGCGGGCGGTGTTAGGAAATTGATACTTTCTGGACTGGCCTAGCAATTTTCTGGCAAGTTCAAAAGGCGCGCTCCAAGTAACTTAAAAAAATCATTAGTGGAAAGGCTTTTGCCTACAGTTATTTAAGTTAGTGACAGGGTTCCTTTAAAGGTAAACCTCTGGCCTGGCTATGAACGTTTGAGGATTTACATATTCTTAAGCGTAAATGAGCAAGTAGTAAATGAGCAGTGTTCACTGGGCAAGCAGTTAATGAGCATTGTCACTGGCTGTACTATCTGCAGTGAGATGTTGGCGCAGAGATGGCACAATCTTGTAAATCCTGGTGCCTGTGCAGTTCCTGGCTGTGCTCTCAAATGTCTGACCCTGCCCATGCTGCAGCCTACAAAGTTACAATGTTGCAGTCTGATCACTGGGAGAGAGGAGACTGAGAAAATGCTTCCTCCTGCCTGCAGCAGACTGATGACATAATTTAGGAGCTCAAGGATGGCTTCTTAATTGCAGACATTTTTCAAAAACAATCCATTGCAGTTCACATCTGTGTTATGTAAACCATAACACAGATGTGTAAACACATAACAAACCATATGGAGGACCAGAGCTACGAGACAAGGCTACTAAATTTAAACATGTTCACATTGGAGGTGAGGAGATTAAGGGGGGATATTATCTCCATGTACAAAATGTTCAATGGTGGTAGCAACATTAGCGATAAACTGTTTAAAATTAACTCCATTACAAAAACTAGAGGCCACCACCTAAAATTGGTGGAAAAAAAATTCCAGCACAAGGGGCGAAGGGGGTTCTTCACAGTAAGATCAGTTAGGGTCTGGAACTCACTGCCACAGACAGTGATTTCAGCAAATAATGTGGAATTGTTCAAGAAACTTTTGGACGATTTCTTAAGGGACCGTAATATACAGGGGTACAGGTACTCCTAGAATGAGATCCTAATAGGTTGGACTTGATGGACTAATGTCTTTATTCAACCTCAAATACTATGTAACTATGTATAACAATGCACATCTCTTATGTGGTACCTTTTGGTCTAATAAATTCCATTAACAGTGTTTTGTTATATCAGTTTTGAGTGCAAAAAAACACTTTTTGATCCTGTTGGCTATGTGTTTAGATGAAGCACTGAGATCTTGAGGAATGCTGAATTAAGTTTTACTTGCTTAGAAGGACATTGCACGCATGTATACAGGAATACAGCATCAGGAAACATATAGATAGAACTTCCTGTGTATCATAGATAAGTTAGCATAGAGATTAACATTACACTACAGCACCATCGCGTGCTCAAAAGACATAACAGTACATTAGCATATGCTGCTGCATTTCCAATAGATGCTGCCAGAAATCTTGTCAACTTGCGGTGCTCTAGAGTCATATCAGTTACATTGCTCCTAGTTATCTCTGCGGACTACAGAGCCCATCCCCTTTTTGTTATAAAGATGAGGAGAAAGAAAAGTCTCTGTGATCCTGTCCTAGGGTGACAATGCTGCTTCTACAGAAATATAGTGAAAGGAGTGAGTGTTCTCACCCTAGGACAGGAAGTGTGTTATTGGCAGGATCTCCAGGTGAAAGCAAAGAAGAAAAGAAGCCTGAACAATTAAAATAAAAGAGCAATGACATCTAAGGACTGGTAAGCTGCAGCATATTACATTTTTGTTATTGGGTTTGTCTACATGCAGGAGTGGACACATTAATATGGAGTTCAGGAGTTAGCACTCTATGTGATAACAATAAAGCTAAGTGTAAAAAAAAGTTAAAACAAAAAATTGCTCACGAAATAAATAAAAATGTATGCACACAAAACAAAAAAAACACAATTTTTTTTTTTTTAAACAAGAAAGGTGAGAAAACATTTTTTAAAGTCCCGCACCCCCACATAGATGAGCAAACATGCGTTAGATGCATCTACACGCAAAACGGCGATTGCTCCAATGATGCTGCACGTGTTACATATCGCCGCGAACGTAGCAATGAAAGCAATAATTCTGGCGGCCAATAATCATTGATAACTCTAAACTGATGAGCGGTAAAATCTTTTAAAGCGTCGCCTATGGCCAATTTTGGCTATGGTGGTTTTTTTTTGCGATTTCGCGGGCGCGCGCAATTTTAAGGCTTGACACGTTTTGTGTCTATTTTCCCGCCTTTTATATTTTACTAAAAAATTGGGTACAAATAAATGATTCGTAAAATAATAAAGGGAAAACCATTTTATTTAAAAAAATATTCTGTACTTTTTTTGTTATATAGTAAAAAATAAAATCCCCGGTGATGAATACCACCAAAAGAAAGCTCTACCTGTCCCCAAAAAATGATATAAAATTAATTCCAGTACAGTGTTGCATGACGGAATAAACTTCAGCCAAAGTACCGCAGCGCTGAATATTGAAAAATGGCCTGGACAGGAAGGGGGTGTAAACACCCCGGTCAGAAAGTGGTTAAACAGCATTTTTTTCATGATCGCTTGTATGGTGCATGAGACTGTGCATCCCACCCCTTTCCACTGCTGCTGGCTATCCGGCTACCCTGGGCTCTGCTGTCCCATGTGTGGGCCCAGGGCCAGCCTGTCGGGTCTGTGTACACTGATGGGAGAGAGATCAACACACTTCCATAGGCTGATCCCCCCTCCAATCACTGAGAGTGGAAGTGATGTGTATTACATTACTTCCGGTTTCAGTGTGTCATTTCCCTGGCTGCTATAGCCGGAGAAGAAGCTGGTGAAGCAGATTTCTACATAGGTGTCACTGGGGTCTAATAGACCCTTGATGGCCGCATAAAGAAGGCCTGTCACTCTATCCGTGCTATCACAGAAGGGACTTATCAAATGTGTATTTCTATACTGAATTTTCTATCTCACTCCTAATAAGCAGATCCATCTAGAAGTGTGTAAACGTACTTATAAAAGATGCCCATAGGATGCACTGATACAATATCACTTAGCCCTGTGAATATGCATTTCTGCATGTGTCACTACTTGAATCCTTCCTACTCAGCTACCACTCAACATCTGAACAATGTAACATTATCATTGCTTGCTGGAAGCAATGCATGATGGGATATGTATTCTTTAGAAGTGGAGATTACCTCACATCAAGCAGCAGGGGAAGGGCTACAAAGCACACTGGGAATCCAGGAAGTTTTTGGAAGTGATGGGCAGACATAAGGCAACACTCACTACATACATTGGATTTTTTTCAAGTAAGTCGTGATTGTATTACCAGAAACATCTCTAGTATATATTCCTATTATAATGCTGATGTCATAACAGTGGAGGGTATGCTGGGACTTTACAACTCATTTAAAGCAATCTATAGCAAGATTGTAGGGGGAAAAAATGGGTCGTTGGTGTAGCTAATTTCTGCATGAGAACCATTGGGGATCAAGGTCAGCTCCGTGGGAGTACCGAAAAATGTATAGCAGAGTAGCAGAGTAAACATCTTTTATATCTTCAGTACAAGATGACATAAAAGATCACCAAAATCAGATACAAAGAGGGTCTCATTGTTACTTTCCTTTGAGGTTAATCGTTTTTTTTTAACTTCCTAAGACATATCTAAAGGTCAACGCGTTTATTGAATACATTTCCCGTTCCCAGCTGCTTGTAGCAACAGCACTATGACATTAAAATGAAAGCTTCGCCTCCCGTTGCTGTTTCTAATGTGCTATTTCAATAGTCAGACTCAGGCCACATCTCAGAGTGTTGCTGATTATAGTTTACAAGAGTTGCAGAAACAGTGTACTTCTATCTCTACACATTACACAACGCATTACACAAGCAACAATAACAACGCCACTCATTCATAAAAAAATTCCAAAGGTGCGCATTATATATTGCCGTTTGGTGACCACCATCGATGGGTTCATTAGTCTATTTACAATGGTAATATGATTGATTTTTTTTGTTATTTTAGGAAAGATTTGAAATACAGCAGTGATTTATGAAAGTAGTATTAATCTCTCAAACTTTTTTTACTCAATAATGAATCCAGATTCATTGCAGTCTCCCAGGGCTGTGAGCGGACTCACCAGGGCTGTGTGCGGACTCACCAGGGCTGTGTGCGGACTCACCAGGGCTGTGTGCGGACTCACCAGGGCTGTGTGCGGACTCACCAGGGCTGTGTGCGGTCTCACCAGGGCTGTGTGCGGTCTCACCCGGGCTCTGTGCGGCCTCACCAGGGCTCTGTGCGGCCTCACCAGGGCTGATAGGGCTGTGTGCGGTCTCACCAGGGCTGTGTGCATTCTCACCAGGGCTCTGTGCGGCCTCACCAGGACTGTGTGGGATCTCGCCAGGGCTGTGTGCGGGTCCCGCCAGGGCTGTGTGCGGGTCCCGCCAGGGCTGTGTGCGGGTCCCGCCAGGGCTGTGTGCGGGTCCCGCCAGGGCTGTGTGCGGGTCCCGCCAGGGCTGTGTGCGGGTCCCGCCAGGGCTGTGTGCGGGTCCCGCCAGGGCTGTGTGCGGGTCCCGCCAGGGCTGTGTGCGGGTCCCGCCAGGGCTGTGTGCGGGTCCCGCCAGGGCTGTGTGCGGGTCCCGCCAGGGCTGTGTGCGGGTCCCGCCAGGGCTGTGTGCGGGTCCCGCCAGGGCTGTGTGCGGGTCCCGCCAGGGCTGTGTGCGGGTCCCGCCAGGGCTGTGTGCGGGTCCCGCCAGGGCTGTGTGCGGGTCCCGCCAGGGCTGTGTGCGGGTCCCGCCAGGGCTGTGTGCGGGTCCCGCCAGGGCTGTGTGCGGGTCCCGCCAGGGCTGTGTGCGGGTCCCGCCAGGGCTGTGTGCGGGTCCCGCCAGGGCTGTGTGCGGGTCCCGCCAGGGCTGTGTGCGGGTCCCGCCAGGGCTGTGTGCGGGTCCCGCCAGGGCTGTGTGCGGGTCCCGCCAGGGCTGTGTGCGGGTCCCGCCAGGGCTGTGTGCGGGTCCCGCCAGGGCTGTGTGCGGGTCCCGCCAGGGCTGTGTGCGGGTCCCGCCAGGGCTGTGTGCGGGTCCCGCCAGGGCTGTGTGCGGGTCCCGCCAGGGCTGTGTGCGGGTCCCGCCAGGGCTGTGTGCGGGTCCCGCCAGGGCTGTGTGCGGGTCCCGCCAGGGCTGTGTGCGGGTCCCGCCAGGGCTGTGTGCGGGTCCCGCCAGGGCTGTGTGCGGGTCCCGCCAGGGCTGTGTGCGGGTCCCGCCAGGGCTGTGTGCGGGTCCCGCCAGGGCTGTGTGCGGGTCCCGCCAGGGCTGTGTGCGGGTCCCGCCAGGGCTGTGTGCGGGTCCCGCCAGGGCTGTGTGCGGGTCCCGCCAGGGCTGTGTGCGGGTCCCGCCAGGGCTGTGTGCGGGTCCCGCCAGGGCTGTGTGCGGGTCCCGCCAGGGCTGTGTGCGGGTCCCGCCAGGGCTGTGTGCGGGTCCCGCCAGGGCTGTGTGCGGGTCCCGCCAGGGCTGTGTGCGGGTCCCGCCAGGGCTGTGTGCGGGTCCCGCCAGGGCTGTGTGCGGGTCCCGCCAGGGCTGTGTGCGGGTCCCGCCAGGGCTGTGTGCGGGTCCCGCCAGGGCTGTGTGCGGGTCCCGCCAGGGCTGTGTGCGGGTCCCGCCAGGGCTGTGTGCGAGTCTCGCCAGGGCTGTGTGTGGGTCTCGCCAGGGCTGTGTGTGAGTCTCGCCAGGGCTGTACGGTCTCCCCAGGGCTGTACGGTCTCACCAGGGCTGTGTGCGGTCTCACCAGGGCTGTGTCTGGCATCCCAGGAGGCTGTGGGGGGTCTCGCAGGTGGGTGCAGGTGTCGGGAAGGAGGAGATGTGCATCCGGAACTGTAAACAGCGACTGTTCATTGCCCAGCAAATTATTTATTTGCATTTTTGCCCAGCCACTTACTGTCGTCAGCACTTACTCTCTCAGCTTGGCTTCCCCTGATCTTCTTGTCCACTATAAGATTACAAGGGACAGAGCAGCCTGCAGCAGCTGGCTGTCTACTAGCTTGGAGAAGGGTGGAGGGAACAGAGTTGTGTTTAATCTTGCTGCATCTGTGGGTTTTGTGGAGACACATACAGCTTATCAGCTGACTCAAGGGTGGCTCTATGGGACCCTGCAAAGAAAAGGAGCCACTCTAAAAGAGGATATCAGGGCCAGTGCTCAGCCTCACATTTAGTTCACTAATTTGTAGTAATGCACTGATACTGTTTTTTTGGCATAGAGTATGAGAACCGATCATTTTTTTATCAGTACTCACCGATACCGAGTACCGATATCTGCATCCTGAGGTAGCGTGGGCCTGGCTTCCTGGCCAATCAGGAGACCAGGTGGCGGGTCATAACCCACCACTCGGCTTCCTGATTGGTCAGGAAGTCAGGCTGCCTTGCAGTGCCACTAGGCAGCATGAAGCCATCTTTCTAGCTAATCAGGAAGCCAGGAGGTGGGTCATGATCTGCCACCCGGCTTCCTGATTGGTCAGGAAGCCAGGCTGCCTCGCAGTGTCACCAGGCAGCATGAAGCCGGCTTTCTAGACTATCAGGAAGCCGGGAGCGGATCCTGACCCACCTCCCTGCTTCCTGATTGAAGCCAGCTCCATGCTCCCTCAGGGCAAAGGTATGGGGGTAAGTATCGGAGCATTTGGGTGAGTGCAAATACTCACCCAAATGCTCAGTATCGGCACCGATACCAGTATCGGTATCAGTCCATCCTTACTACTTCGTATTGAGATTGTAGCCCAACACTGGAGTGAGCTTAGAGCGGCGGCTACTTTACAACACACACAGGGACCATGGGGAACAAAAAGTAGCCCCCCACCAGAAGGAAGGACAGTGTCAGCATTATTTCAGTGATGATCTGAGAATCTACAGTCGAGTGATACACAAATAAAGTGCCTTTACAAGGTACATCAATGCATTTAAAAAGATTTAACGTCTGAGTTTAGTGTCACTTTAAAGTCAAGAAAGTCAAACCCTTAGTAAAGTGAAACTAGGATCAGAGGGGTGCACAGAATAAGCATTTCAAACATAGGTAATAGCTGGCAGCTTGTTAAAGTAAACATATTTGCTTTCCTTTTTTTCCACACTGAATTTCATCTGTCGTTTAATAGTCCATGTTGCTATAATGTTAGGATTACCCTGAAGTATGTTACTATCCTGCTGGGTGTTAATTATGCGACATAAGATTGTGTCATCCATAAAAAATGGCTACATTACTTTCTATTCCATCAGCCAGGTCATTACTGGAAAGAGCTGAGCTCAGTGCAGATCCCTGTGGAATACCACGCCAACCTCGGCCTATTCAGATTGTGATACGTTGCACTAGTCCTTTCCTTATGAAGATATTCTTCCTTAACTCCCGCACTGCTGCACCTATTATGACAATCAATGAAATGCTTTCGCAAAATACAAATATATCACAGCAAAGGGTTTCCAAATGTTTTCTAACATACCCCTTCAAAATAAAAAGGCTGATCATGCCAGTGAGTTATTCCTAATCCACCTTTGATGAGCCCATGCTGATTTTCTATTTTTGGGGATCTGGTAATTTTACAGATATTGCTTTTATATATTTGTAAGATCTGCAGGGAGCAGTTAGTCCGCCTAAGTGTTCGTTCAGTTCTAAAATATTCCTAAAATCAAGTTGTTGCTTCAGCTACTGTTGAGCATGCTCCAGAAGTCTTCATCACAGAGGTTAACTTTTGAGTTATGAAGATTTGTCAACCCAAAAAAATCATTATTTTACCTGTCAAAAGTTTGTGATGGGGTTCAGCCAGTCTCAGGATCCAGACACCTCAGCTAGATGGCATTGCTATGTCTTGGACCTCACTTTTCTCAGTTGTGGTTAATCAGTGCACCGAGGTCAAGGACCGAGCTCAGGCAGGTTGTGACTAGACTCTACTCTGCTATTGGTAAGCTTTAAGGGCAGGTTCACACCATTTTCTGGACCAAATCTGGAACGCAGTGCATTGTGTTTTTGCTGCGTTTGGACATTTCTTGTCTAGAACGGACTGTGCTGGTGTGAACAGAGGCCAGAAATAACATAGGAATATTTTAGGATGCATTTTGGGTCCGGAAACAATCTGGTCTGGAGATGACCCTGACATGGTGTGAATGGGCCCTAAAAGTTATGGACTGCTGTAGAACAGAGCCATCCCTATAATTAGGCAGCCTGAGGCTCTTGCCTCTCAGGCGGCATCTTTTTGGGTCATCTGGGGGGGGGGTGGCAGACAGGGGGGCATGATCGCTGCACAATGTTTGCAGTGTGCCTGTCACCCCCTTTACGGCCAGAGCGTCCAGGTTGCTAAGAGCCGGTGGGAAAATGTATAAGGGCCATACACACCTCCCTGCTCAGCTCTTAGCAACCTGGGATGCTCTGACAGATGTCCTGCTCAGCTCCTGGCAACCAGTGATGTCACAAGGAGCAGAGTGGGATGCTCTGGCTGGGGTCCCACCCAACTCCTAGCAACCAGTGATGTCACAAGGAGCAGAGCGGGATGCTCTGGCTGGGGTCCCACACAACTCCTAGCAAACAGGGACCCCCCGGCTGTACAGTATACAATGATAAGCATGCTGCACCTCTTTACTTAGCCTAGCTGTGCAAACGACTACAGGAAGCTAACATAAAAGTCTGTCTAGATAGTATACTAGCTATATTTGAAATACACTTTAAAAGCTATACTCCAGGCAGATATTAAAATAACAAACGGATACAGCTCTGTATCCATTAATACATCATTAAATATATTTTTTAATCCAAGTAGTTTAGGTAGCTGGCGTCAACTTGGTGTCAGCCTCTTGCAGTCAACTGTACAGCAGAGCTTAGAGAATTGGAGGGAGAAGCAGCACAATGAGGCAATCAGTTTTTTTCTTGCAGTGCAAGGAGCATGCTGGTAGGAGGATAGAGCAGAAATGAAATGAGATGAGCTCATTAGTCTGCTGCTTCTCCTTTTCCTGTGCAGTAACAGGGTGGGGAGGGGACCTGTAAGTCAAAGTGAAAGTGCATCAGAGACAGATCAGGTCACCTTGACTGCCAGGCAGGTCTCTGCTGTTTGGCGGAACTGTGTAAATCTCAGGACTGCCAGTTCAGCTTTAACTCTGTACTGACCTTGTGCTGTCACCAGGTAACCAGAGAGATGTGCAGGGTAATCTGGGTACCTGCATTGTCATGCTGGGGGTCACATTATACAGTAATAGGCCAGTGCAGCATAATTTTAAAGTGCAACAACTGTATATTAATGGCAGTAAAGTCTGAGAAAAAAAGAGCAGTTACATGCATCACTGTTCTATCAATTTTAGCGGTGAACTGTTGCAGAGACATAATAGCGTCATAATGCGTAGCTGTAAATTGTTGTTTACCTGTGCGGAGATGCCTAATGACTCAGTACAATTTCCCCGGTCAAGGACACTCCCCATCTCCTCCTCTGCTTTACAACTGTGACTGACATCTGCTGTGGGCAGTACAGACTGTACCCACTATGGATTAGGTTATAACGATGGTCACAGGATGCAAGAAGCGTGACAGAAAGCACGATTTACAGGAGAATTACAAGTGCTGGACGGGATATTTTAACATTTGTATTTACAGAACTATGCATATGTCCTTCTCTGTGCAAAATGATGGTAGACTACAGTTCTGTTTTAAAGCTTTACATGTGCATCTGTGCTACTTTTCTCTTTAACCATATTTTATATTGTTCATATGAAATCTTGCAGTTACTTCTCTTCAGCCTTAGTGGGAGGTGGTGAAGGCGGTTTCCTCATACTATTTTCTGCACAGGAACTGGGAATGTTTTAATTTATCCAGGTCATGGTATAGCTAGTAGCAGTTTATCACACCCAACTGGACTTGTTCTCTAATGTTGAAGATATTTTGAAGTTTCTCCAAGCCACTTCTTCAGTTCTAATGAGAGTCGGGAAGATACCTCAACAGTTATATCCACACAGGTAGTGAAGACATCTTAATTCAACCACCACTGAATATTTTAAGTCAGATATTGATTGTCCAAGAACAGGATGGGAAGGGTGAAAGTTAAGGAACCACCATGTTCTAGTTAGATAATCCCATCGTTCATGTCAGGAAGTCTGAATAGGTGTTAAATCTTTAATTTACAAGGCTGAAGTTGTGCATTGTCGTCAAATTGCTGGGGGTAGAGATTTTAAAATGGCCTTATATGTGTTGAAGGCCTCCACCCCTGTTCAGAGATGATTAGACATAGATGCCCTCTTATAAACTAGTCGTCCTCTCTGTCCAAAATGTGCACCTCACTGTCCTTGGAAGAATGTCCCTTTTCCATAAGGTTTAGTCTTGACCAGTAATATTTTTCCTCTTATCTTTGGCCATTCAATTATTAGGAGGTTGTTCTGTCTCCTCAAAGTAGAGGCATTTCTGTTCTTCTCTACACTGCATATACTAAGTTACTTCTTTTGTGTTTGGGTGTTGGGTCTCTTGGATGAAGGTGTTTCTGTCTAAGTGTATTACGGGGTCTGAAAGACAAAGGCATGTGATGTTGGTTACAGATCCTTCTTGGGATATATTCATGTGTATAACAGCTGAAAATAACACATTTTTACGTATCATATATATATTAATGTTATTATCAATGGTGTAGGACACCGTAATCCTAAAATTAAATTTTCACTCCTGGCAGAGCCTTTTATTTGTAATTTTTCCTGCCAATCCAGTTGGACGTACATGTGCATAACTGTTTCATGTGATAAATTTCAGTCCATAATACATAGCCCTTGCAAGTAAACCTGTGCGATTTGTTTTGTTCTGAACCAAAATTTGTACAAATTTTCCGAAAATCAGACCCATCCGAATTTTCGAATCCCAATGCATCTGCGTGTCCGAATCCGAATTTCCGTTTACGAATTTCGTTCAAAAATTAAACTGAATCGGACATGTGACTTTTCTGGCCAATCAGATGTGTTTTTGGTTTAATGCATTTTTAATGCGTGTCCGAACACAAATTTTGGTTATGGCAACATGGGAGCCATATACAGTATATACATATATTACTAAAGCTGAGGCTCCTAGACCAAACTTTCCAAATTGCATTTGGGAGCTCCTGAATGCCATACGGGTCTGGGAGCCTCAGCTTTAGTGATATATGTATATGGCTTCCAGACCCGAATAGCATTCGGGAGTTTCCGAATGCAATTCGGAAATTTGGATCCCGAATGCCATTCGGGTCTAGGAGGTTAAGCTTTAGCAATGATATCTGTATATGGGTTTCTGTGGTATTCGCAAAAAATATTCGTAGACTCATCCGAAACTAATGAAAATTCGGATTTTATCCGATTCCGAAACCCGAAACAAATTGAATTTCAGATCCGGATCCTGAAATAAGGAATAACCGAACCAAATTTTTCCGCAGCTTACATGTCTACTTGTAAATCATTCTTTTTTTTCTCTCCTTTCCTCATCTCCACAGTACTATTTAGTCACTTCAAGCTACTGTATTCATTCTAAGTAGTAATTGTCTATGGTGATCTTGTTGCTATACAAGTGTTTTGTACAAATACAATTTCTCAACATCAACAAAGTAACGTTCATTGTAATTCTTGGAAATATAGTACGGTACATTGGCAAAAGGTCTTGTATTTTCATTCATACCTGTGACTCATATGGGTAGCTCAAGCCATTGTAATTTTACAGATGTCATCCCGCTCTATTGGAGTGTATTCAGAGTTTCAGAGCTACCTAACTTTCTATGGATGTGCATGGCCCCTTTTTATTCAGTCCACATAATTTCCGAGCCAAGGAGCATGTACGTGTGAGGGTTTGCTGCAGATGTCTTCTTTGATATAACTTCATATGCAGACAAGTATATAATGCAAGGTATTTAAACTTGTAAAACATCGATGACAACACAGATCTAAAAATCTGAAAGGTCATATTTGAAAACATAACAAAGCCTTTTGAATAGCTTTTATATTCCATCGGTGCCCTTTATTTTATTCCAAAAGCTTTCATTTTAGACAAATTACCTATTGATCCTGCCAGTGACTTCCTTTTTTTTTGGTGGCAACAATCTACGTCAGGGGTAGTCAAACTCCAGCTCTCCAGCTGTGGTGCAAGTACAAATCCCATGAGGCATTGCAAGACTCTTACAGACATGGAGGGCCAGAGTTTGCCTACCCCTGGTCTACAGGCTCATCCAACCTCTGTAACATTACCACCACAGTGCACATGCTACTGGTCTTGTAAAAACCACGCTTGCTATTGAATGCTATCCTTCTAGATGGCCACATCACTGCAGGCAGATCAGATCAATTGCTTGACAACAGCTCAACCGGACACATTTTTCTCAGTTCCTGGATGGCAACAAAAGTAGACTTGTAATCTTCATTAGAAGCCTGGGTGACAGGAAAAATGCAGGAGCACAATTGGGAGACAGGGACATACTTTTGTCACCCTATAACAGAAAGTGCCAGAACAAGGACCTTCATAAGGTATTATTTAAATCAAAGCTGCAGTTTTAAAGAAGAACTTACCCTGCAGTGGATCTACTCCCGCACTGCAAGTTTTAAAGGGGAACTATGAAGTGAGTGATTTACAGTCAACCTCATAGATAGAGCCGACATGTGGCATTGGAACTGTCACACGTCGACTCTATAGATCAGGAAGTGAGCAGACACATACCGTCGCTCGCTCACTTCCCGATCATCTGCCTGCAGAGAGCTGTGACTGTCAGTCACGGCTCCCCGCAGGGATTCCCCCTCCTCTCCAATCCTCCAGCACTGACTGGAGGAACGGACCGGGGAGGGGGCTGGCACAGCTGACTCTGACTCTGCCTCTAAATAGGCAGAGCCCGCTGTCAACCAGCCAGCTGGGTGGATCTCGACAGTATTGTCGGGATCCATCCTGACTGCGGCGCTCTCAGTATATAGCGAAGTATAGCCCGTAGTAGTGCTCACCCCCGAAGGAGCCGCTGAATATGAACTAGGGCTCTCCTACCTGTCTGTCAGCCACCGGCCCCTTGCTCAGATCCAGCAACACCGACACTCCGGAACAGAACAGGCTCAAGTCATAGGGTCTTTTCAGTATTTATTTGTAGGATCAAACAGGAGAGAGGGTTTGGGATTTGTAGGATACCCAGGTATTAATTCAGAGGTCTCTGTATTCTCCCGTAGCAACGGCTAGAATTATTAGCACGATGGCCCTTTAAGAGCGACCAGTAATATAAATAGTACAGCGGACAGCCAGGATAGTCCAGGACCTTGAGAGAGAGATAACTATCTCTGGACTCATAAAGCAACAACTGGCTGCTCTTCAGTAAAACCCCTGGGAATAGGGTGAGAGATCTCTTACAGGGTTCCAGACGGTAGCTCTCACCAGCTCCTCTGCTACACTCCTCGATAAGTAGATTCCACCTCCAGCCCAACTTCCATCAGGTTTTCTTTCAGCTGCATCTGAAGTCACTGGGCCCTCAGCATCTGCCACTTGCTGAGGTGCATACCAGATATCCAGTAGTATCTTCTGCTTCTAGGCCCCCAACACCTGCCACGTGCTGAGGCCCAAGCAAAGCATCTGTAGTATCCTAGGCCTCTAGGCCCCCAGCACCTGCCATGTGCTGAGGCCCAGGCCAGTCACTTGCATCACATAGGCCTCCTCCCTTGGAGGGCCCCTGGGGCGGAGAGAGCTCTGGACAGTGTCCCCAAATCTTTTATCACCTGCCCTCAGCCATACCTCTGAGTCATCCTACTCAGGGATTGGTCAGGGTCAGGTACACAGTCACAGTCTGAGGATGGATCCTCCCTCACTGTCTGAGTCCCCAACCCAGCAACAGGAGGAGCAATCAATCCAGCAAACTCAGGGACACCTATAGAATGCAGAGCTCTGAACAAACAGCATCTAGACTGATTACAGTCCAGATATACACTAAATTTGATAGCGACATTCTAGAGGGCGCTACACCGCTATATACTGAGCTTTGGGTCACAGGAGAACGTTAGTATATGTCCTCCCGTGACCCTAAAGAGAACTATGGGATAAAAAGGTTACCCCATAGTTCTTTTTTAAGTGCTCATTTTGTCTAAGTAAGTCAAATAAAGAAGATATACTCTCCTGATCATTGGTCCAACCAGGCTGCTAGACTGATCCCTGCAGCCTTTTTCCCATTGGTCTCCAGTGGTCTAAGGATAGCTGATATTATCTTATTTAATGCAGGTCCATTGACTTGCATTAGACATAGGGATGCTGAAGGTCATTCCACAGCCATAGCATAGTGGGAGAGAGGTGAGTGCTGGCTGCTGAGTGGGACCGAGGATCAGGTCAGTATTTCTGCTTTTTTGACTCCCCTAGACAAAACTAACACTTCATTTGTAGTGCAGGGGTAGACCCATTGCAATGGAAAGTTTTTTTTAAATTGCCGAAGTTTTTCTTTAAAGCTTGTTAAAGTAATTTCAAAAGTCAATTTCAATCATTTTAACCACTTCAAGACCAGGTGTTTAGACCCCCTTCCTGGCCAGGCCATTTTTCAGTATTCAGCGCTGCGGTACTTTGATCAATGCTTCCTTGTCACGAGTGAGCATGGAACCGACTTCCCGGCTAATCAGGGAGCCTCGCGGCAAGTCATAGCACGCCTCCTGGCTAATCAGGAAACCGGGAGGTGAGTCAATACAAACTACCTGGCTTCTGTAATGGGACTGGGACCTATTGGTATTCTGTATTGGCGAGTACCAAAGAAAAAATATTGGTACTTGTACTGGATACCGAAAAAACGGAATCGGTGCATCCCTACCTGTAATATGTTTAGTAGATTTAAACTGAAAGCTCAATTTAAAAATACTAAAGATTATTTAGGAGTTTAGTGATTGGGTTTATGTATACGTTAAGGCTTAGTAACCAAGTATTGTAAACACTTGTCTGATGATCACGTACAGCGAGCATTTACAAAACGTTGAATGAGGACTTCTTTAAGCCATAAAATCACCCTTCATCTGCAGTCTGGAAGTGCTGGCTGTGTCTTTTAACAAGCATTTAGCGGCATCAACAGACACCGAGCTCGTTCCGAGGCTAGAAGAGCTGAAGGTTGTTTTAAGGAGCTGTGTATTCTATCTCTTCTTAAAAACAAAGCTTTGTGTTATACAGTTTTGAAATATACATTGTAAGTGCCAAGCACTTGGAATAAACATTAACTAAATCAACAACAGAATTGCTTGGCAGTTAACCCAATTCTTCTGATCATGATTTATATCTGTCAGAAGACCAGTTTCCTGCAGCCAGCCTAAAGCAGAATTCACAAATGTTGTTAACCCTTGCAGCGGGGCTACCCCTGCATTGCAAAGGTTGACTGCTGGTTTCTGTCTAGGTTAAGAAAAGAAGTCATACTCACCTGATTTTCGGAGTCGGCCAGATGTCACAGCGCTACCTCCATGCTACAGCGATGGTATGACCCTCAGCGTCCTCACACCCTATACACTGTGTATAGAACGTGATGACTCAGGGACCTGAGAGGCTGAAGGGACCATCTAAGATCCAGCCAGCTGAGGATCCGGTGAGTTTAATCATTTTTTTTAACCTACACAAAAATGAGCAGTTAAAGGGTTATTAAACCCTCACGTTTTTTGGTACATATCTATGGCTAGCAAGCAGTAGATATATGCAAACACTTTTTTTTTTTTTTAAAGCCTTTTCAAACAGGTTAATACTTACCTGTGTCTTCAGCGCGCGCTCCCGTCCGAACATCTGAAGAGTCTCGGGCGGCCGCAAAGGATCTTGGGGCGGGCGCATGCGCACTTCACATGTGCGGCCGGGAGACACAAGGTAAGTCTATGGTGCAGCGTGCACCCACATGCAGACACAGTGGGACATCAAAGAAGAGGAGGACAAAGGAGTCAGTGTTGGATCGGAGACCCGCACCAGCGCTGGAGGGACAGCTGAAAAGGACAGTAAAGAAGAAAATGATCGGATTAAGAAACATCATTTAAGGTAAGTCCTTACATTAGCATTGTGGGGGGGACGACTTTTGACTTTAATGCCACTTTAACCCTTGCAGTGCTGGGGTAGCCCCACTGAGGGCATTAATACAATTTGCAACCAAAGTTTTGCTTTGAGATTTTGTTAGGTGCATGCATGAAACCCAGCCAATAGTTTATTCTGTTTTGGATAGAGTGGAGAAGGCCTCTGCCAGTTCATAGCCTCTGTCAGTTTATTACTGCTGTGCCCCCTTTTGGGAAATTCCGCCTTACTTCCTGTGTCAGCAGACACAGACAAAAAGAAACATACATCTTTATAAGAGTGGGGAAGGATTAGAACTTCTGGCAATGTTTTTATTGCTGTCTGTGCCCTCCTGGCCCCAATAATGACTGTTTCTCCCTTTTCCTGTTCTAGTAGGAAAGGGACAGAAATACTAGAACATGAAATCCTAATGGGGTTACACATAGAGATAAAAAAAACAGGAAGACATTTTAAATCTTTCTCAGTCTGTCTGAAACAACAACAAGCCTAAAAGTTTTTTTGTCACCTGCTCATCATACCTATGAGCTTATTGGACTTCCTATTCCAAAACCATGGACATTAATATGGTGTTGTCCCCTCTTTTCCTTGCAGGGTGCAGGGTATAACAGTTTCTACTCTGCTGTGAGGACTTTCCAGAAAATGTGTGTCTGCGAGTTTGTGCCTATTCAGCCAAAAGAGCATTTCTGAGTTCAAGTACTGATGTTGGATGAGCAGACCTGGCTCTTAATTAACTCTCCAACTCGTCCCAATGGGATGAGTTGGAGGGTTGAGGTTAGGACTCTGTGCAGGCCACTCGAGGTAGTCCTCACCAAATTCATCAAACCATGTCTTTATATAGGTGGCTTTGTTCAGTTATACTGGAACAAAAAAAAAGTGCCTTCCCCAAACTCAGATACTTAGATGGGTGCCCACAGACTTTTGGCCGTATAAATGGATGTAATGATCAGGTGCCCACAAGACACGTAAGCTGCGGAAAACGTCTGATATTTTGTTATTTCGGGATTCGGATCCGAAATTCAATTCGGTTCGGGTTTCGGATTTGGATGAAATCCGAATTTTCGTTAGTTTCAAATACATTAATGAATATTCGTTGTGAATTCCACAGAAAACCATATACAGATATTAATACTGAAGCTAAATCTCCTAGACCCGAATGGCATTCGGGATTCAAATTTTTCAGGAGCTCCCGAATGTCATTTGGGTCTGGGATCTTCAGCTCTAGTAATATATGTATATGGCTCCCAGACCCAAATGGCATTCAGGAGGTCCTAAATGCAAGTCGGAAATTCGGATACCGAATGCCATTCGGGTCTAGGAGCCTCAGCTTTACTGTAGTATTATATGTATATGCTGAACACAAATTTTCATTACGGCACGTGACTGTTCTGGCCAATCAGATGGCTCCTATGTTGCCTTAATGAAAATTCATTCAAACCATTCGGATGCATTAAACCGAAAAACACATCTGATTGACCAGAAAAGTCACATGCTCGATTCAGTTTAGTTTTTGAACGAAATGCGGACGGGATCCGAAATTCGGAAACAGATATTTGGATTCGGACGCATTCGGATGCCTTGGGATTCGGAAATTCGGATGTGTCCGAATTTCAGAAAATTTGTCCGAATTTTGATTCGGAACGAAACGAATTGCACATGTCTAGTGTCCACAAACGTTTGGCCATCTAGTGACCATAAAAAAAGGGACTGTAGGACGTGTTGCCAAAAAGCTCTGCCATTGTTCATTCCTGATACAGTACAACCCAGAGAAAGAAGGATTTTTCTGTCATTTCCAGCTCCTACGGGAGGGTTTCTTCTACACTTACCAATATACATGCTTGCTCACCAGGGATTCTGTACATCTTGAATATCTCATTACACTGTCCACACTGACATTTCCCGTTTCGCAGAGAAGATCACACTGATAATAAAACAACCTTCTTTATCCTTTATACTTCAGAAACACCAGTATCATTTTTCATTAAAACTAGATAATAAGACTTTGTTCTTTCTCAAGTAGTTTTACTTTAATTATATCTTTTTTTTTGTTCCTTCTACAAACCTTCTGGTCCTATTTAAGATATTGTGCTAATCCTCCCATTAAAAATTGCACTTTTCCAATACGGTACTGGAGCTCTTTCAGGCCCGCGTGTAGGACATTAGACAGGTTTCATTTACATACGCTGTAGAGAAATAAATTGAATTGGTGTATGTTCCCCCGTCTCGAAACTAATTCGCACTCTTGCCACTTAGAGAATTATTGCATTCCCGCGCTGCACCTTGCTAATATAAATTTCCATACAGCTTGGAATGACCATTCATTTGCGCTGACAACTGTATAATTGCAAAAGTGCTACTTTGAAGTCTCCCTTTGTTTTGCCGTGCAGAATTTTAGCTCGAGGGTGGGATGCTATTAGTATAATCAGTCAGGCAATAAGGGCGCGCATTCAAGTGTAAGGATGGCATTAAACCTGGAAGGAAAAGGCGGTACAGTTAAATGTCAGCGGCGCCTTTATCCAGGTCGTTGGCTGTTTCCCACGGTTTGGTGATCCATTAGGACTGCGAAAGAACGAATATTAAGGCACAGTTATTGACACTTGGATGAAGTGTCAAGATAGAAGAAAATGATACACAGTGACTCTTAAAAAATATATTGGAACATATCCTACATTAAAGAAAGCCTATCTTTTTAAAGAACACCTGTGCCCAGGCTATGCACAACTATCTACATATTCTAAACAAGCAGTAAAATCACTTTAAAATAATCCCTTATTTACCGTAGCTACAGACATTATGGAGAAATAAATCTTCAAAGTTCACAACAAAGGTGCTAAAATCTTTTTTCCTATTTACTTTCTATAAAAGCAAAATCTTGACAGTCTGCCAGCCTTCTAATGTAAACACAGCTGGTGTTTTTAAGTTGTTTGTAGAAGGTAGTAGGGAACTGTCCTTATGTCAATTTTTTTTTAGTATGTAGGTAGGCAAATGCTTTTAACTTGTGCCTGTTAGTTTTGCTTGTTGGACCACAAAGTGGTGAGGTGACTGCTGCTTTGCTGCTGGCACCAGAGAAGGGTCCTGTTTTGCTTGTTGGACCACAAAGTGGTGAGGTGACTGCTGCTGGCACCAGACTAGTGGTCTGTCGCCATGGGCTCCAGGCACCATTTTGGGGAGGCTTTGAACTGACTGGACTGGCATGCTCAGATAGATAGTGGGGAGGTACTGATACCAGTATCGGTATCAGTGCCGATACTGGGCATTCCTACAAGTACTTTCTAGGTTGCCACTGGAAAAGCACCTTGTCCTCATGCCAATGGGGACAAAGGCCCTTTCCCACAAGTCCTGGGTTGGTTGTGGGGGTGTGGGCAGGGGGGCTTATTCACATTGGGTACCGCTTTAATAAAGGGGCATCAAGATGCACCAACTTCCCTTGTGAATGAGTAGGGGGTACTTGTACCACTACCCAGTCACCAAAGGGTTAACATATATTGGAAATAAAAACACCAGACTTTAGAAAAAATCCATTATTTAAAAAATAAACAAAAGACAAGTTTTTGAAAAGTCCTTTATTTTTTTAAAAACACCAAAAATGGATCCACCAATGTAATCCAGGGTCAATCACCTTGTCCAGCATTGTCCACGATGACGACAACTCGATGAAAGAAAAATTAAATAGAAATAACAAAAAAAAAGAACAACGCTGGCCGACCCGTCTGCTCGCAACAAACTACCGACGATGAATGGCATTCTGATAGATGCAGGCAAAATATAAACAATTGGGCGGAGCTAGCGGTGACAGCTAGCTATCTCCCAACTGTTTAGAGCTGTACGGCATCTGACAGGTGAGCCATGATGGGCAAAGTCATCATGACTTTGCCCAATCATGGCTCTTCAATGCACTGTGCCGTGATTGACCTGTGGTCAGTTGCAAGGCTTTAGCCAATCAGGGCTTCACAGCGCAGCGCCTTGTGGGGAGCTCGGCGGGCGAATTGCCCACTGAATGCCCTGTTAGTTTGTGTGTTCGCTGAACACATGAACTAGCAATGTTCGAGTGAAACTCTTGGTCGACTCGAGCATCGAGCCCAACACTAGTAGTAGTTAATGCAGCTTCATCTTCCTGAGCAAAACACCAACAGGGTTATTCACAAAACTGCTGAAAGCAGCCGAGCGAATAACCGAGCCAGCAGTGACAGCTAGCTCCACCCAACTGTTTCCTATTGGACGGGCCAATGAATAACAACTAGGCGGAGGTGGCCGTGGCGTCACGGCCGGCTCCACCCAGTTGTCATTGTTTAATGACAGTTCAGCGTCCCCAGGTCGTTCGGGGACGCTGATCTGTCATTACAACGGGGCGGAGCCAGCTGTGAGATCACAGCTGACTACATCCAGCTGTCATTTGCAGGGTGAACAGCCGGCCTTCGGCAGGCCATTCATCCCGCTTTGGCTGTCACTTCGGCTCAGTCGAGCCGAAGCATATGCCTTCGGCTCGGTTGAGCCGCTCGGCTGCCTAGGTCTGCTGTATGGGATATAGTGAATAGCCCGTGCAGTAGCCCTTCGGTTCTGCCGAACCGAACGGCTCTGGCAGCTAAAGAGAGCAGAAGGGTCAGCCAAACCTACGGCTGGATCCTTCAGCTCCTCCGTGAATAACCCCCCAAGTTCCTGCAAGGTCTGAGCCAACCTATGGCTTATCAACCACCGCCAGTTCCTCCTTGGTGAATCTTACAAGGTTTAGGTTCCACTCCTCCCAGAGAAACTCCTCCAGCAAGGCTGTGACAGCCTAGACCGCAGACTCAGGCCTTAGTCGAATAGGACATGCTTGGTCTACGTAGGCAGCAGGCCTATGAGGACGAGACTTTCAGCACACGCCTCCCCAGGCAGGAGGTCTGGGGGAAATAAAGCTTTGCACAGGTTTTTCCAATTATTTATACCCTCCCCCAGCAGGCCCCTCTGGCAATAACTGCCCTATTGGTTGGCCAGGTAGACATTAATATACATAGCTCATCAAAAATCTTCTTGCTCTAGACCAAATGCTGCATTTAAATAACTCTAAAGTAGAGTTACACTTCAAATATTATTAAGCATATTATGAAAATCCTCAGTAAAGGTGCTTCTGGCATTTCTTCCTAGTACAGCTAACAAGATACCAACCCCGCTAATTCTTCAATAACAGGTTGTAACACATTTAGTAATATCTTTACGCAGTGCCTTCTGGTGTATGTTTCCTTATGACAAGCATAGACAGCTGTACTTTTTTACTTACATATTGCCCTATTTGTTCTTTTTATTAGGACAGTCCCGGCTTGTGCTTCTGCCTCCTCCAGAGCAATGATGCTGCCATGTGACCTTACATTGTGCAACAGCGTAAACGCCACTTTATTTTTACACTTCTGGTTACTTATACAGTAGACTTTTCACTTCAGTACTTAAAACAGTGTGGATAATAGGGTGTATAGTCATTGGTCTTCGTTCTACCACTGACAAAGGTATTAGTATGTCTTGGAAGTGGCTGTGTTAATGGAGGCTTGCTCAGGTCATGTGTGCCCCCATAACATTTGCCTTTTGTTGTAATAAATAAACAAAAGACCTATTCAGGCTGAAAGTGTAAATAGGGTCTAATATCTGCATCTACTTTATTTTGTCTCTGAAACCTTCCTTCACTCAGTAGATCCTATAGCTGAACTCCAGGCAAATAGTTAAAGAAGAACTCCAGGCACAACTTCTATAAGCCCTCATTCACACGACTAACAGCCGACCCGTACAGATCCGTGCTGTGTGCACGTATCGGGCCGCTCCTGGGTAGGACAGGTGCTGCATGTGATTTGATGCATCGCCGTACGCTCACCCGAACTGCATGTACGTGCGGGTGTCCCTGCTCGAACGCAGACAGGATCCATCCTGTCAGCGTACGATTATGGACACCCACACCCACACATGCAGTTCGGGTGAGCGTATGGCCGCGTACTCCCATAGATAAGAACAGGCTGCTGCATACAAATCACACGCAGCACCTGTCCTTCCTGGAAAGGGCCCAATACGGCCTTGCAAGCAAAGGACTAACTTTTTTTTTTAGCACCTAGTCAAAAACAAGCAGTTAATCCTGGCAGTGCGGGGGTAGCACCACTGCATGGTTAGCTCTGTGTGGGTGCGGGTGTCTGTACTCATACGCTGACAGGATGGATCCTGTCTGCGTTCAAGCAGGGACACCTGCACCCCCACGGACATGCAGTTTGGGTGAGCGTACGGTGGTGCATGGTGGCATACTCCCAAAGAAAAAAACAGGCTGCTGCGTACAAATCACATGCAGCATATGTCCTTCCCAGGAGCGGCCCGATACGGCTGTGCACTCAGCATGGATCTGTACAGGCCGGCTGTTAGTCGTGTGAATGAGGGCTTATACTCACCCAAACTTCTAAGCCGGCTCCCTGCTTCTCCAGTCTCTGAAGCCTCTCCCCTCCTATGCTGCAGCTTTGAAATGTTCCTCAACCTCCTCACATCTATACACTATTTATAGAACGTGATGATTTACGGAAGGACTGGCCTAGTAGCAAGCCGGCTCTGTGATTCGGGTAAGTATAACTTTTTTTTTAAACACCTAGACAAAAATTAACCGTTGCAATGCGGGTAGCAAAGTAGACACCCTCCAGAAGGAAGGACAGTTTCAGCACCAATTCAGAGATGATTTGAGGATCTATAGCTGATTGATACACAAATAAGATTTAACTCCTTTTATTAGTGTCTCTTAACAATGTTATCACATAACCCAAAAAGAGGAGCTTGTATAAAAGGTCATCATAAGTTAGGTAGGGCAGCATGATGTCTAAATACGGCCTTGGATACACCATTTCTCAGCAGCACTGTTCAATATAAAATTGCAGGCATGTTGTAGTGCAATGACTACAGGTGGTGGAGGAAGAACAGCTTTACAACAGCTATACCCTGTGCAGCTAGAGTCAGGTAATATATGGGTTACTGAACCTGGCTTCAGCCTGTGAAAGAATTCTATTTTGGTAACTGAAGATTAAATCCCTTGCAACAATCTGGAATCCGAGAAAAGGAAACCATTGCTCAGGGGCTACAGATGTTTTTTGTTCTCTTCAAGTAAAAAGGCAGTTATCTTTCATTATGATCCTCAAAGACAACACAGTTCCTATAGAATGTCTGGTAATTAAATTGTCATCTTTTCTGCCTTCCCCGATTGGTTTATATTTCTCTTTTGGTGGTCTATGCTTTGTTTGATATGGTTTGAGAGGTTCACAGATTTTGTGATCAAAGGTCATAAAGTACTTTTTAACACTCTGAAGCCTCACACAGTCAGATGGTGTAAATATCCTACCATGTCTTCCAAAATTGGGACAGTTGCAAAGAAAGCTTTAAATCAAATAGTAAAATGACTTGATTTACATTTTTATTTGTTCTCTCTTGATTCTCACAGGTAACTACCCTGGTGAACACCAGTAGCAAGGGCCCCTCCGGTAAAAAGAAAGGTCGATCTAAAAAGGCCCACGTGCTTGCAGCATCGGTGGAGCAGGCAACCCAGAACTTTCTGGAAAAGGGGGAACAGATTGCTAAAGACAGTCAGGACCTAAAAGAGGAGCTAATCTCCGCTGTGGATGATGTTCGGAAACAAGGTACGAGTGTGGGTTATGTGGGAGGGATGTCTTACAGTGGACAATATAGACATAGGGTCTATTTATAAAGCAGCAGTATAGCCTTACCATACCATACCACTCATCAAGGCTCCACTGTGTGGTGTGCTCCTAACCCTAATCTATGTGAGCCTCCATCTTGGAGCATATATAGCAATGGATAAATTGAGTTCAGGTATGCTTCCAGTTCTCCTTAAATGCACAAGGACACACCAGAAGCTTGACAGAGCTCAATGGCAGTTAAAGACCCCTGTGTGTCCCCACACAAAGTCCAACAATCATTAAAGGAGAACTATGAGGCAAATGATTTCCACTCATCCTCAAAGTTAGAGCGACCTGTTACAAAGAAGCTGTCACAGGTGGGCTCTATTGATCGGGAAGTGAGCGAACACATACCATCACTCATTCACTTTCCGATCATCTCCCTGCAGAGAGTGGTGACAGTCAGCCAGCACTGAGTGGAGGAACGGACGAGGTTGGGGGCGGACATAGCTGGCTCTGCCTCTAGATAGGCACAGCCAGCTATCACTCATGCAGCTGGGTGGATCCAGACAGTATTGTCAGGATCTGTCCCGGCTGCGGCGTTCTCAGTATATCACGTGCCATAGCCCGCTATATGCAGAGCTTTGGGTCACGGGAGGAGGTTGTTATATGTCCTCCTGTGACCCTAAAGAGAACTATGGGGAAAACACTTACCCCATAGTTCTCTTTTAACTTTTCTCTGCTGCAGAGAAAAGTCTATGACTCACTTCAGGCTGCACACCACCAACTGCACATTGTGAATAGGTTGTTAAATGCAGGCCGTGGTATGAAGTAGTGCTATGGAGTATAGTGGAGCGCATAAAGTAATAATTGTTCTGCATTATAAATGAGCCCCTTTAGGCTACACTCTAAGCTGAGGGCCAGGTCAACTCCTTCTGTAAGAAGAGGTGTCTCTGAAAACGGCAATTTGTGGTAAATAGGTCAACATTGTTTTGTGCACGCTGCTAGGAGTTTTCTGAAAATGTGCTGCATTTTGAGTTAATGTTATTGCCAGGGTACAAGGTGGGTAACTGTAACGTTTCAGCAATCATAAATATTTTGTCGGAGTAGCAATGTTCTCTGACCCTAGTGGTCCTCTGGTTTGCCTGACTGAAGATCCCAAAGCAGAAACAGACAGACAAAGGTTGGAAGCATAACTAAACTTTTACTTTAGGAACTAATAAGCAGTGATTTACTGATACACAACTGATAAATAGTAAAGGCAACACTTCTCTCTATAGGAAGGTAAAGACCAGGGGTAGGCAGAGTATTTTAGCAGTGGTGCATCTACAATTCCCAGTAGGCATTGCAAGACTCTGACAGCCACAGGCATGACTCCCAGAGATAGATGCATGATGGGATTTATAGGGAGATTTCCTATCCCAGACCTTAAACAGGATGAACAGCAATGGCAGATTTAATGCAGGCGAAGTGCAGCATTCACCAACAACACTCTTTACAGAAGACTGGATGACTGTTTTAGAGTTTGGTGCAATGGAAGAGGGTGACTTCAGCAGAAGTACAGAGCAGCACCTACCAGTACTTTTGGCCATGTCATACTATCTTTTTGTCTCTATGATTACATCTCTATCAGCAATTCAACTGCTCCTATAACATTCCTCCTTTGCTGGATGAAATGATGCAGAATCTCAATTAGCAGGGAAAGACCAGAGAGGGAGCAATACCTTGCTGGTTCAGTCAGCATCTGAGCAACACAGCAGGAGCAATTACATGCTTCTTCTGCCCTCTTACTGATCCTTTCACTGATATCTTGTACCGGCACAAGGATTGCTAGCGTGATATGAGGCTGAAGAGTACTACATCTAAGCTCATCATGACCACCAGTTTCAAGTTTTTTCATAGCTTTTAGCTCTTAAGGTTTTTGGTAACAACCCTCTTTACCTGTTCAGTAAGTGGACCTCCTCTTGTCCCACCACACTGTGCTACATTTTTCTCTCACTACAGGTCTCATCTATCTAGCTCAGATGAGAGTCTCGTAAAAAGGTTTATTCAGACCTATAGACCTTTACCTCTGCAACACTAGCACTTCAACGTAAAGCTCCTCTATAATGTTTACTCATTTAGTGAATACGTATTATCCAACCACAGTTCGATATTCTCCTCTTTAGAGAAAGACAAAAAATTAAAAAAAAAGTATGGGGGAACATTCAATAGCTTGCATCAGCTTGTTTCATGGAAGTATTTCAACAGTGACAGATCCGCTTCAACCAAAATTTAATTCCCCCCCCCCCTAAGACGCCTGAGTGCTTGGTAAAAAATACACACAAAGATAGTCATGTAAATCCAAGTATTGGGGTATGATTTAAGTGCAAATCCTAAAGAAAAACCATATTTAGCAGGAAGAGACATCAGAAGACTCTGGGCTGTATCTCTGCCTCTACTCACACCATCCAGGAAAGGGAATGTTCTTTTCTGCACTTTGATATCTGTCACAGGTATACCGTAGCTCATTAATGGTGTGCACCATTCTAGTCTCTCAGAATAATATGTATAATGTAATATGAATTTTTTTTCCTTCATCTATATGCACAGAAGAAGATTCATCTTTCTAGTTGGCAGAACAAAGATTTGGCAGGAAAATTGTATTTTTTTCTGTTTTAATTTTTTTTCTTTTACTCAAAGAGGGCCTGTCTCTTTGAATTTTTAAAGGGGTGCTTCAGCAAAGGTATTGCATGCAAGGTTGGGAGTTGTTAATATATGAGGGAGTTGTTATCACTTCTCCTCTGACACTGTAGGCATAGACGTGACTCAAGTGGTTGAGGGTTAGAGCAAAGGCTGGGCTATGTATATATAGAAAGTATCTAAATGTTTCCAAAATCATTACTTGAATATCAAAGAATTGCTTATTTATAAATTGATGGCCATAAAATTAGTGACTGACAAATCATCCGTGTTTATTTTACGTAGCTGTCCTGGACCACTTAAAACAATTTCCACTTTTCCATTTAAATAATGGCATAACTCTTCCAGACTGGGTTTTAAACAGCCACAAAAGTCATAAAATCCACATACAGTCTTAGTACCGTATATACAGTAATTAGCAAAATAAAAATCAAACCTTCCAACCCAAGAATGCCCAAACATTCACAAAACTATCCAGCAGGGGGTCTTTTGAAGACATCCAACTACAACATAACTAATTGAAATGCTACAGTCTTTAGCTGCACCACTCCAGCTCAAAGATCACATTAAAGCACATTATCAATCACCATAAGACTGGGCCCTTGGGGCAACCATAGGGATCGACAAATGCTCCTGTTATGGGATTCATGGTTTCTGCAACTGCTCAGTGTAAAAACTTCACCTACAAAAGACCTCTGACCACCAGCCATGACAGATTATCCCCCTTAACCCTATAGATGTAGAGCAGGTTGGTATTACCACATATTCCAAAGTGATCAACTCACCAACCTGACCGCTCACCAACTCCACCCTCCATCTGATTTACTTTGGCAAAACAGGCAAATTCCCTGCTCAACACACTGCACTTTTAGGGTAGTGACACTAAACTCAGGAGTTCAATTTTAAAAATGTTTTACATACCTAAACTATTTACAAATGTAACTATTTTACTAAATGTAACTTATTTGTGTATCACTCGGCCGTAGATCTTCAAATCATCTCTGAATTCATGCGGACACTGTTCTTCCATCTGGAAATTTCAATTCGGAATGAAACAAATTGCACATGTCTAGTTTCTAGTAAAGGGTGTGAGTCTCAAAATGTACTGCTGCCATCAGACACTCTTAGCCTCCCCTTACATAGAGGCTTTCCAGCTCATGGGACATCAATCCAAAGCCAGCTGAGTTAAGAGGTACGCGACCCCACCACTGGGGTCGCATACCTCAGAGAGGTCCATCATTTGTAAGGTCTGTGCCTCATTTGGAACTAAGGATGTATGGAAGTCTTGTTGCACTCCTTACTGCATACCTCTATACCAAGGGGAGGTTGCATGAATCACTTGAAGAAATGTCACCAGGCACCAGCACACCAAACGTCCTTTCAGGATAACCATATGTTCAATTAATGAGAACCATGTCAATATAAAACATTTTATATTATGTTTTATATTGACATGGTTCTCATTAAATGAACATATGGTTATCCTGAAAGGACATTTGGTATGCTGATGACATTTCTTCAAATGATTCTTTTGGAACTAAATTACTCTGTCCCTCTTTCCTCCTCAGTTGTCCCTCTTTTTCGTCGGATATCACAGACCACAGATAAGTATGACTATTACTTTTATCTTATCTCTTAATTATCTTGCTTGGTAATTTGAAAAGCCAGTATAAAAGAAAAACAATGGTGAAAAAAAAAATCAGTTTTGAGTATTAAAGAGAACTAGAACCAACCCTTTTTAGTCCTCTTTTGTGTCACAGGAGTACATTTACTAATGTACTCCTGTGACCCAAAGTCAGCATCTAGCGGGCTACTGGCCACTATTTGGTGAAAGTGCAGAGCCATGCTGCAGCCTGGAAAGGATTACAACAATATTGTCATGATCAACCCCGCTACCTGATTGACAGCTGGCTCTGTCTCAATGGTTCGTGATTGATCAGCTCTCGATCTATAGAGCCGGCAGCGTCACCCGTCGGCTCTAAGTATTGGGAAGAGTAAATTTTTCCCAATACTTCCCTGTCATGTCACAATCCCTTTCACAATCTCAAATTTAATTTACTAATTTATATTGAGATTGTAGTCCATCACGGGAGCAAGCTTGGAACTGTGGCTACTTTACAACACACACAATGAACCATGGGGGGCAAAAGTAGCCACCCTCCAGAAGGAAGGACAGTATCGGCATGAATGCAGAGATGATTTGAGGATCTGCAGCCGAGTGATGCACAAATAAGGTCTAATAATGTTAATACATAGAGTACTTGAATGCATTTTTAAGATTTAACTCCCAAGTGTCATTTTAAACAACTTTGTGTCTATACTCCCTTCATGTCCATGGTTTGGAATAGGATTTCCAACAAGCCTATACAGTTGTGATGGTTAGGTGTTCCCAAACTTTTGCCCATTTAATGTACGCTAATATTTTTGCTTCAGCACAGGTACTATGAATGAATTTTTTAGTAACGGTCCACTTTACAAGGGGCATATTAGAATTAAATCAATATAATGTATATGATTGTCAAAAAGCTATTTGGTGATTTATAATAGTGAATTATTATTACAATCTTTGTTACCTTAAACCTTGCCTTTATCCACACCCATTTTTACAAATATCTTTTTTTTTTTTTTTTTTTATCAATATTCTTTATTTACAGCCAACAGAACAGGAAATAAATACGATGATAAGAGCTTGGCAAACATTTATTCTGAAACTGCTTCTTGCAGAGCTCTTCGTTTTCTGTCTCTGAGCCCCTGCAAATCAATACAAAGCAGTAGTTACTGTTCTAGAGCATAAAAGAGCATGACTGAGAGTACATGGCGAGAAGAAGTGTCTTTCTGAAGAATTGTCCGAATGTTATCGCAGTTTGCCGTGTCCTTTCTGGCAGAGTGAGAGATGTACGGTGCACAAAGAACAGTGCAGCAAATGATATTCTACATACACTGACAGCAGTGGTGTGCTTTTATCTTCTCTCATAGAGCCTTTTTATCACTGATTTGGCTTCTTGGCATTTATTAAACCAAGCGCTTCTTCTAAAAAAAAGTATTCTATATGTTTTAGCCTCACTAGACTTAAACAAACTATTGCAGGCAAATGGAAGACCGCTGAGGGCTATAAATAATTCCACTGGTGAATGCTGGCCTCAAAGAGGATCTGTCACATTGTCCATTTAGGGCTAAGTGGCAGGTCCTCTTGAAAGCCGATGCCCCTACCCACTGAAACCTTCTCCGTGATCCCCCACTGCCCCATTTATTGGTCAGAGCTCTTGAAAATGCCTACCTTCCAACTTTCTGATGAGAAAGAGGGATGCCTTCCAGCACAGTGTATTTAGGCAATAGGCACACCCCATGCCATGCCCCCTTTATGCAGATCATTAAGAATTATGAATAGCAAAAATGATTACTTAAATCCACAATTGTTTTTCACCATTACTTTCCTTTATACCAGCTTTTCAAAATAGGAAACAAAATAATTAAGTAATAAGATTGATTGATAACAGAACCATGCCAAGGTGCTAGGTGTCATGCTTAATTAGGACCTCAACTTTCTTCCCCACATCCAATCACTATCCAAATCCTCCACCTTCACCTTCACAACATCTCCAAAATACGCCCCTTCCTCACCAATGAAACCGCTAAATTACTCATCCACTCACTTGTTATATCTCGTCTCCTTATTGTCCTACCTCTACACAGGCTACCCCCCTTCAGTCTATCATGAATGCTGCTGCTAGACTCATCCACCTAACCAACCACTCAGTGTCTGCAACCTCCCTCTGCCAATCCCTGCACTGGCTTCCATCCTCCACCCCCCTCTGCCAATCACTGCACTGGCTTCCAATTGCCGAAAGGATACAATTCTAAATATTAACAACCACTTACAAAGTCATCCAAAACTCTGCCCCTGGCTATATCTCAAACCTTGTCTCAAAGTATCACCCTAACCGTCCGCTCCACTCTTCCCAAGACCTCCTGCTTTCCAGCTCCCTAGTCAACTCTTCCCATGTTTGCCTCCAGGACTTCTCTAGAGTCTCTCCCATCCTTTGGAATTCTTTACCCCAACCTATCCGACTATCTCCCACTCTTACTGCCTTTAGGCAATCCTTTTAAGGCTCATCTCTTCAGGGAAGCCTATCCCACCTCAAACTAACCACTCAACCATCACGTTCTGACACAATTTATCCCCACACTCCTACCTCCTCATGTATCACTTGCCCCTCCATTTTAGATTGTAAGCCTCCAGGGGCAGGACCCTCCTTACCATCTTGTCTTGTATTGTATTGTAATTGTAGTGTTTTCCTTATATTGTAAAGCGCTGTGAATATTGTTGCTGCTATAAATCCTGAATATCAATAATAATAATAATAACAAGATGAAGATTTTAGTACAGGAGAACAGTTTTGATAGGTAAGTGAAACCTTTTCATTGATATTTGCACCCCAGACCAAAAAGAGGGACAACTGAGGAGGAAAGAGGGACAGAGGGATTAGGTATTACATGAGTGACAGTTCCTCCAAATGAGGGACAGGTTCAATGTATGAAAATACCTTGTGTTTCAGAGTATGTGTGCGCATATGATCTTCACTCCTTGATTCTGAAATGCAATGCTTGGCCTAAACACCCCAATCACAAGGCCAAAAATAGTTTTTTTTTTGAGTGTTCAATATAGTGCAGGAAATGTTTTAACATGTTAGACAAGTGTCCTAATTGGAAGAATTTCCTCTGTTCCTGTTCTGGTGGCATCTCAGAAGTTTTGATTTTTTTTCTCACTTTCCCTGTAGCTATTACTAGGACTAGCTGTGTGTTGTACTGCTCTGACATTACTGCCGCTTGATTAGACCATCAGCTATCGTACAAACAGCCCTTGGAAATCTATACAGTTGACAGGTGTGGTCACAGTACTGCTCTCTGCTGAGCCATGACCAGGGGCAGACTGACAACATATGGGGCCCCAGGGCAATAGGAGATTATGGGGCCCCCTTGTGCTCCACCCCTATACAAGCCATATACATGAGCGCCACCCACATATACATTTTTGTGTCACAGAAATTATTTCTCCACACTATTTTTAAAATAGCAGGCCCCTTCACTAAAAGATGAATTGCCGTAGAATATTAAAATCTAGAACAATATAGGCGATTTGGAAAATCAGAAATGGCAGAATTTTTTTGCTTTGGCTATTTTTACCTAAATTCTTAAAATCTGCCAATTATCCTCGGTAAATTTTATGAGAATTAGTAGGAGAATTAACAGGGCAACTGAATAATCTAGGACCAGAGCAGAGGTTTGGGCACATACCGCATGAACGGTATGCAATCATCCGTTTGTCAGTCCCCCCACGCTCCATTGTTGCAGTAAGGTCCTGAGTGATCAGTCTGCCCATGACCAGCGGCAATGCACAGCAGACCGTAGACCAGATCCAATGCACAGCAAGCTTCAGACCAGAACCAATGCACTAGAGACTTCAGATCAGAAGCAACGCATGGCAGATCTCAAACCAGCACCAGTGCATGGCAGACCAGAAGCAATACACGGTAGAACTCAGACCAGCACCAATGCCGATGTAATTAATGCAGCGCTCAGTAGCAAAGAACATAGAGCTCAGTAATAAATAAGCCAAGGCAAGTGAGTGGGTGGCAGGCCAGTGGGGGTTGGGGGAAAGTAGAGTTGGGTTTTCACCCTTAACTTCTACATTTACAGCTGTTGAATACCCTGCAGTATGTAACTACCACAAGTTAGCAATAGCAGTGTTGAGGAAAACCATCAACATAATAATAATAATATTAAGGTACCTTTCAATGGGATGCTGAGGTCCTGCATAGCAATGCGGGATGTGCCATGGGGGGAGGCAGAAGCATCGATAATTTGGCATATTACTGGGCTCCTGTGTTCCTGGGGCTCTTGGCACCAGGGCTGTGTCCGGTCTCCCCAGGCTGTGTGGGGTCTCAGGAGGATGTGTGTGATCTCACCAGTGCTGTGTGCCATCTCACCAGAGCTATGTGTGGTTTCACCAGGGCTGTGCGGGGTCTCCCCAGATCTGTGTGCGGTATCACCAGTCCTGAGGTGTCTCACCAGGACTGTGTGCTGTCTCACCAGTCCTGAGGGATCGGCAGGGCTGTGCACTATCTCACCAAGGCTGCGGGCGGTCTCACTAGGGCTGTGCTCGGTCTCAACAGGGCTGTGCGCGGACTCACCAGTCCTGAGGGATCTCAGCAGGGCTCTACGCAATCTTACCAGGGCTGTGCGCTGTCTCACCAGGACTGTGCAGGGTCTCACCAAGGCTGTGCAGGGTCTCACCAGGGCTGTGCAGGGTCTCACCAGGGCTGTGCAGGGTCTCACCAGGGCTGTGCGCGGTCTCACCAGGGCTGTGCGCGGTCTCACCAGGGCTGTGCGCGGTCTCACCAGGGCTGTGCGCGGTCTCACCAGGGCTGTGCGCGATCTCAGCAGGGCTGTGCGCGGTCTCAGCAGGGCTGTGCACGGTCCCAGCAGAGCTGTGTGCGGACTCACCAGTCCTGAGGGGTCTCACCAGGGCTGTGCGCGGTCTCATCAGGGCTGTGCGCGGTCTCAGCAGGGCTGTGTGCGGACTCACCAGTCCTGAGGGGTCTCACCAGGGCTGTGCGCGGTCTCATCAGGGCTGTGCGCGGTCTCAGCAGGGCTGTGTGCGGACTCACCAGTCCTGAGGGGTCTCATCAGGGCTCTACGCAATCTTACCAGGGCTGTGCGTGGTCTCACCAGGGCTGTACGCGGTCTCACCAGGGCTGTACGCGGTCTCACCAGGGCTGTACGCGGTCTCACCAGGGCTGTACGCGGTCTCACCAGGGCTGTACGCGGTCTCACCAGGGCTGTACGCGGTCTCACCAGGGCTGTACGCGGTCTCACCAGGGCTGTACGCGGTCTCACCAGGGCTGTACGCGGTCTCACCAGGGCTGTACGCGGTCTCACCAGGGCTGTACGCGGTCTCACCAGGGCTGTACGCGGTCTCACCAGGGCTGTACGCGGTCTCACCAGGGCTGTACGCGGTCTCACCAGGGCTGTACGCGGTCTCACCAGGGCTGTACGCGGTCTCACCAGGGCTGTGTGCGGACTCACCAGTCCTGAGGGGTCTCACCAGGGCTCTACGCGATCTCACCAGGGCTGTGCGCGGTCTCACCAGGGCTGTTGCAGTCTTTCCAGCGATGTGCAGGCAGGTGCGGATCATGGGAAGGATGAAAAGGAGGAGATATATATACGACTGGCACTGTAAACAGAGAGGCGCCATGAGGTTCCAGCAAGTAAGTGACCTAAGGGAAGCTGAATGTATTAAATAATTCAAAAAAAAGTTAAGTGTCGGTATTGGTGCTTAGTATTGGGGCGTACACATACTCGTGAAAAACTGCCCGGTATTGGCACCAATACTGATACTGGTATTGGTGCATCCCAAAAAAGAAGAGACCATGTGTAATAAGAAAAACAAAAGAAAAAAAACATAAAATGCCCACATGTACTTAACTATGAACATACCTGTGTTTCAGACATGTTGAATGAATGGGGGAGGAGGGGGGAGGAAGCTGCCCGCCGCTGTCAGTTTTCAGAGGTGTCCCCTGTTTCCTTGAGCTATACAGCAGCGTGGGAGGAGCAGTGCAGAGAGGCTCTGTCTGTCATGTTTTCTTATCTTGGCCACGTCATCAGTTGTAGGGATGAGCCGAACACCCCCGTGTTCGGTTCTAATTCGAACTTTCGAACATGGAAAAAGTTCTAATTCGAACTTAGAACTCAATGCAAGTCTATGGGGGTAGAACTCAGAAAATGAAATGTCCCCATTTTGAAGCCTTATATGGAATTAATTGGCCATAAAAAGTGTATGGGGATCCGGGTACTGCCCTGGGGGACATGTATCAATGAAAAAAAACACTTTTAAAAATTACAATTTTTAAAGGAGCAGTGATTTAACATCACTTAAAATGAAACATTAAAAATAACTAATCAGTTGCTAGGCAGAGGTCAATTGAATGCAAGTCCCGATCTCCTATCTCTGCACGAAACTGTAGGAGGGGACAGGGGAGAGTCAAGGAAACCAGGGCGTAGATGAAAGGGACGGGGGAGGGTAGAAATGAGAGGCTAGGCATCCTGCATCTCCAGGTAGGAAGCAACCCCACTGACGGCCCCCTTATGACCACGGGCATCGCTCGAATGGTCAGTCCGCCCCTGGCCATGACTGATGTCAATAAAGAGAAGTTCTGAAGGTCAGATGTCTATTGAGATAGAAGAACTGATCTGGGGTCTGCCTATTTTTTTTTATGAACTCTAATAGGGTTATTCACAGAGGGATGAAAAGTTTGGAGAAGGCAGGAGAAGTGAACAATCTAGGACAACATAGCTGAACTTTTCCAAATCAGCTATTGCGGCCTAGATTGTGCACGTCTCCTGCCTTCTCCAAACCCTTCACCCTTTTGTGAATACCCCCCGTGTAAGTTTTGGGAGAATGTAGTTGGCCTAAATTAAAACATAATTTCACTCCCCTTTTTTAGGCAAAGTACACATGGGTGTTGAAAGCATAAAGCTGGCCATACATCCTATTAAGCGTTGAAAACAACTCGATGCCCATATCCACAGTGTGGATGGATGGATCTCCCACTGCTTTCTATTGCAGTAGCATGCTGCCTGAATACCCAATCGGTGACTGAATTTGATTAGCTGAAGTCATGTTACAGTAGGCCAAAAGTTTTTTCCAACCGCCTCCTTTTAATTGCAGAATTTAATTTTGTTGATTCGGATGTGCCGATGGGGCCACTCATGACTTGATTTTTGTCAGTTTCAGCAGGAATTGGCCTAAATTCCCCCTGTGTACTGCCGGAATTTGTCAATCAACATTTGTCAGGTCAGGTAGGGCCAACAGGGACGCTCATTGCTCGAGATTTGGATGATTCTCAGGAATTGCAAAATTCAAGCCCTGTGTGACCAGCTTAAGAATATCCCACCATCCATGTTATTGAGAACATGTTGCACACCACAGTGCCAGTGGGGAGAAGGAAGCAAAAGCTGCGCCCAATAAGAGATAGTCAAATAGTTTCTGTTTTGCCCAATAAGAGAGCCTCAACGCTGCATGCAACATTTTAATCCAGCCATGGTTGATCCACACAGAAATGTGAACTGAATTCAATCACTTTGAAACAGTGGTAAAGGGTTGTTTGGTGGGAATGGAAATCACCAGCCCTTTAAATGCACATGTGTATTTTACCATTCTCAGGCAGTCCCCCTCATATTTTAATGGGTTGCCACATGCATAGGAGTTTATAGATGTCACAACCCAAACAGCATCACATGTTCCAGAATATCATGTTTTTGTATTCTGTTATAAATAAATTCAGAGCATGGCATGAACTTTCTTTTTCAGTAGATGGCCACATCAATTTAACAAAAGTAAATTTACTTGCTAAATGCCTTTGCATTATTAAACATGTACTTACTTTTCCTTAATGCCCTCTAGACGGTTTAAAGCCAAACTTGAAGGAAGATACAAAAGAGAATGTAATCTAGCTTTAAAGTAAAATTGTTGCTATTCACAGGGAAAGCACAGGTTTGCTTTAAAGAATATGTGTACTTTTGATAAAATTATCCCA
>NW_017306567.1:382529-382875 GCF_000935625.1 Nanorana parkeri
ACGGGGCGAAACAGCAAAACCCCCCCCCCCCCCAGTCTTACACTTACCTGTTCCCACTCCTCTGAAATCTTAATTGTTTTATTTAATTGTTAATTATTCTGTGCAGTCACTTTTGTCATTCTCATGCTCCTGCCACGTTGCACAGTTAGTGGATTGGCACCACCTATTCTATTACAGTTAAAGACACCTATGGGGGGAAATGTATCAAAACTGGAGCAAACCGAACCTGGAGCAGTTGCCCATGGCAACCTATCAGCATCTCTCTTCAGTTTGCACAGGTAAGATTTGAAAGAGAGAGAGAGAGAGAGAAGCTGATGGGCTGCAGTGCATTTCTGCTCCAGATTTT
>NW_017306567.1:383112-404893 GCF_000935625.1 Nanorana parkeri
CCCCCCCCCCCCCCCCCACTGTTTTTTTTTCTTTTTAAAAATAGTATTTTATGAACTTGCAATGTGCCATTGAATGTTTAAAAAAATAAATTCTCTAGCACAAGCCCCTCTTTCCTTGCATGCCATAGCCCTCTCCTTTTCTAGGAGAGTCTAATTACTGCCTGTGCTGGTCAAGCTCCTTTACCCTTTCCCTTACTTCCCTAAATAACCTTTTATGTAGCTGCTGGAAGAGGAACAAAGGGGAATACTATGGGGTATCACTTGAGTGACAGCTCTGAATCAGCTGGGGTTGATGACATTACATCCAAGATGGTGGCGCACAGCAGGAGTCTCAGGGCTTTGGGATGTCTAAATAAATTAGGCTTTTACAGGTAAATAACATGCAATAAAGATGTTAAATGCACATATAATCTTATGGCAAAATTGCTGTTAAAATGAATGGTCTGGAGACAGGGTCTGTTTAAGTAATACAGTGGTGTAACCTCCCTGTCATCAGCTCACTGACTGACTAAATTACAAAAATAGTGAAACTGTCTTGGGTCTCTTCAAAGAGCTGGGCAATGAACGTAGCCATGTAGTTGTAAGTTTGGAGTCCAAGTACATGGCTACTTTAATTGCCCAGCTCTTACCTGTTACCCCACAGCACAGGGGAGATATGGCACCATTGGCCAAGCTAGGGTTGCACAGATACCAAGTAGAGTACTCGGTAAGAGTACATGTACCGATACTTTTGAGCTCCAAGACTAGACTAGAGAAAAATTCAAAAATTAGGAGGCAGCTGTCATTTGTAAGGAGCACGTGGAGCTCCTGGGATTAGTACATCACTGTTTTAATGTACGATTTTGTTTTTATAAATATAAATAAAGGGATGCACAGATACCAGTTTTGCGAGTACGAGTACTACTTGCCGAGTACTTACAAGTACGAGTACTGATACATTTTTGTTTATTGTCATGTGACAGTTTTTCTAAAACAATACAGACTAATGGTTTCAGGACAGTGGGGGAGTGCCAGAGCCAGGTCCCAGCTGCAACTGCTGCAACCGCTGCAACCTTGGTAGTTCTCATGGAAATGCCAAGTATCTGCACTGGTACTCAAAAAGTATCTGTGCATCCCTATGCACATCCTATGCACATTCAGGAGTCATCAAGGAATGCCACCTCTACAAAGTTGAGGTGAGCAGAGAGAGTCGCTGGTTTTCAATGTGGAGTAAGCAGCCATGGAGAAAGGGGTTTTGTTGGACGTGACGTGAGACTATCACTTGAACATTTAAATTAAAACTTGAAATCAAAAACGTTTTTTCACTTCTGTTTATTTGGAACCTTCAAATAAAGTTTTTAACAGTTAATTATTTTTAGAATTTGATTGCTATATATACATCATAAAAAAATAATAAGTCTGCAGTTAATGCAAATACTTTAGGAGGGAAAGGGACTTAATACTGCAGAGAGGTTAAGAATGAAGAGATGACCACATGAGGAGCGGTAAGGAATAGGTAACCTAGGTTGGAGGTGGCCAGATCTGGCAGCATCTGCACTGTGAACTTCTTCATTCCTCTACAGGAGGTCCAGAGAGAAAGAGGTGGGTGATGTGCTGCCTATGCAGGACAAGCACAGAAGGAGCAGTGAGGAGCCTGCGGATTTGTAGAGTCCTGTCTGATAGATAGAGGAAGCACAGTGACAGTCTGACTGTAATAGTTGTATGATCAGCCCCAGTGTTGTTATAAGAGCAAGGCTGTTTGGAGGTGCAATCAACCAATCGCATGAACAGGGAATTAAATTTCCTAGGATGTTTTGTACACATACAGAATGGAAATGGAAAGGTCCTTTTTAGTAATTTAAGATTACATAATGGCTCATGAAGGTTAAAGAGACACTGTCAGTGAGAAGCCACCGGCAGGCTGTCATGTTGCTCTTTTGATTCAAAACAGCTTTGCAGACCAAGATTTATGACTTCATTGGCTGCATACTTTTCCCAGGTCAATGACTCACAGAGGGCTGAATCCATAGAATTGGCATCACAGCCAGGGCCGGATTTCCCACAAGGCCAACCAAGGCCTGGACTCGGGGCAGCAGGGAGTAGAGGGGCAGCAGGGGTGTGGAATTTCTATCTCCCGATGCCTCGGGCATGCAGTTCCGGGCGCCGGGCAGGTAGTTGTTTTCTACATTTAGCCCTCCTTTGGGCAAGCAGAGCTTAATGTACAGCGGGGAAGCTGCTGCTTTTGTTGTACAAGTGATCCTGGTGATGTCGCCGAGATCACTTGTATGCAGCCTGCAGGTCTGTCATTCGTGGGGAAGGGGGGTGGGGGGATTGGCGGATGCATTGAGTAACCTGGCCTTGGGGCAGCAGAGAGATTAAAGCCGGCCCTGATCACAGCAGGGGCAGAATACCCAGTTCTTCTTGGTATAGCGGAACATGTCTTCCTGTAATGCAGTGGTGAGGCTTACTGGCCAGTCCTAAGACACAAAGAGTGCCAGATAATGGAGTGGGTGGTGTCACTTCTCCATCTAGGCTTTGACACTTCGTATTTTGATGGCGACTGAAATGAAAGGAGTGGCTGGGGAGTCTGCAAAATGTGCATCTGTGGATGGGGTAGGGGCTTTTCACAGGTACTGACACTTCGCTAAATTATAATATCCATGTAGTTCAGCCGTTACACCGCCTGTCAGCTCTAAAATAGTCAATGAGCTTAGTTCTTAGCCGCAGACTTACAGCGGAGCGTGGAGTGTAATATATAATTGGAAGTTAGATTACATGCATTGTACATCCCGACAAAACAAGGTCACAAACATTGGCGGAACTTGGGTGAGACAGGTTTATGCTGCATTATTATCAATGAAATGTTTACACATGTATCTGCAAAGCACATCGTCCGCAATAAAACCCTGAGAGCATAATAAGATCCGCGAGCTGTTTGATCACCCTCTAAAACCAGAAAATGGAAAATAATCATTGTGTAAGGGAAAAGCGGTATGGTTTATCTCTTGCTCTCCCTCTGTACAATATCTCAAGTAAACATACCTTGGCTTTGTGAAAACTCGATTTTTTAAACTTTTTTTTTAATGTTCACGTTATGGTAGCCAGCATAAAATGTAAACAAATATTGACCTTGTCTCACTCCTAGGCTTTTTTATAGTTACACTAGAGGCACAGCTAAAAACGGAATATGAATTGCATACATGGAGAACAGCCTATTTGCTCAATAACTCAGTTTTTCATCCATGGTATTGTACCATTGGTATTGGCCTGGTGATCTGAGAACCCCTGTTGGGTGATGCAAGAGAGATAATCTGAAACACCCCCCCTATAATTTACTTCACTCACTTTTACAGTTATCTCATAGTGGCCCTGCCATTTGGCTAGGAATTTACTTTCAACCATGGTTATCAGTACCAGCACCCTATCACATGGAGAAAAGGTGCGGGTCTGGGTCCCACTATTGTAAACCCTCTGCTGTGCCAACTGCGCTTGGGCCAAATGTTGCTTTACGATCGGCTTCACCTGTGCAAAATATGTGCAACATGCTCAGTCACACTTCTGTTAGGAGAACTCTCACTTTTCCAAGTTCCCTTAGCAATATCCAATAGCCCCCTTGGATGTGTCCCATACAATAACTCAAAGGGAGAAATACCCATAGAGGACTGTGGAACCTGCGTGATGGCAAATATCAAATAGGCTATTAGACAATCCCAGTTCTTTCCATCTTTATCCACCACCTTCCTTTACATTCTAAGGTTTTGTTGAACCTTTCAACCAACCCGTCTGTTTGAGGATAATACACTGATGTATGTAATTGAACCACTTTAAATATCTTGCACAGTTCTTTCATAACCTGAGACATAAAGGGGGTACCTTGGTCCTTGCTTTTTCACACATACTAAAAGCCTAATATCACACAAAACAAATGCCACTATTTAAAACCTTTTACAGACACCAATCTGATTCTGTGCTGGCCATCTGGAGACTGTCAAGACAAAGGTGACATTAATGCTGCATCACTCTGTGTTCAACATCTAACGTGAGCAAGATGGCTTAAAGCAGAACTCCAGTCAAAAAATAAAAACTTAAAAAAAGCATTACAAATGTTTTTTAAAAACCCAAAGAGCTGTCCCCTGCAGTAATTTTTTTCCTACCACTAGATGTCATTGGTCTTCAGGGTTGAATGACAGCCATCATCATTAACTCACCTCCTCCTAGCCCAGACTGTCATGGGTCCACCAACAGCCTGTAACTGGACAGTGAAGGAGAAACAGCACAGTGATGATTTCATCCCTCCGTTGCTTTGCTTTTTTTCTCCTATCAGCATGCACCTTGTTAACACATAATCCAATTGTATCCCTATGCTGCTTCTTCCTTTTGTGGATCTGATATATCATTGTATTGCCTTCACTGTAGTCCACACCTTCTCCATATTAAATCGGTGATGTGTGCGGTTTGATTAGCCATCTTCTGTTTCTAGCTACACCATTGTCAGTTTACCCCAATTAAGGTCTACAAGACTTGGAACATTACAACAATTTGAGAAGCAGAGGTCTTGTAAATAAAGCAAAGTATTTTAAGGACTGTAATACGTTTTAGGATCAGGATTCATTATAAAAGCTGTGATTTAATACAGAAGAGACTGAGCGACCTGGCGTTGTTAACCAGTTGACATCCGCGGTGTTAAACCCCCTTCCCATCCAGGCCATTTTTCAGTATTAGTGTCAATATAAAATGATTAATACATTCGAAGGCCACTAACATAATTACTGTAGATATCCCACTTATATCATCCAGAGAAGAAAAGACGGAATGCAGCTTGCTTGTATCTCATGCCATACCCTATATGGTGGTGTCTGCTAAGGATAATAGTGTCTGGTAAGGCTGGCACTTTTTCGGGGTTAGGTCCTCTTCTTCAAAGCCTTCTGTCTGTCCTTCTGTACATGCTATAAGCAGAATATCTACTTACACTTGTGAGTAACATTTAAATGAACAAGCTATGTACTTCACAAGACCAGGGTGCTCTTTCACGGAGTGGCGGAACAATTGCTGTAGCAACCTAGACAGCCGCTATGGGGCCCAGGGCACAGGGGGGCCCCCCTGGGTCCATATGGCATCTTAGGATGCTGGCTGTCACTGGCAGCTGTGAGGACGCATTTGCCGCTGTTCAGATCACTGACAACCTGTCAGGGATGTGTGCAGCACCATGTTCCTCCTCACAGCCGCTGCTGAGTCAGTGACAACCAGCAGCTGCGGAGGAGGAGGCTGAGCCCGGTGTCGGTAGTGAAGGAGGAGGCGGGGCCCAGCGATGGAGGAGGTGGGGCCAGTCGATGGAAGACGCGGGGCCCAGCGACAGAGGAGGCAGGGCCCATCAGCGACCGTGGAGGAGGAGGAGGCGGACAGCGGATCGGGGCTGACAGGTAAGAGGGTTTGACCAGCCCACTTGAGACCCTGCAGAGCCCACCATAGAGAGTCTATGGTGGGCTCTGCAGGGTCACTCTCAGGTGGGCTGTTTGGGTTATCAGGTGGGCATAACTAGAAATCACAGGGCCCAATACAAAATTTTGCTATGGGGCCCTGTGATTTCTAGTTGCGCCTCTGCTTTCACTTCTGTTTTACATCTGCATTAGACCACCCTGTGTGCTTTAAGAGCTGCCGGCCCTCTGAGAAATGTTTACCTTTTGATGTCATGATCCAGTAAGGCTCCAATGACACCTAGGATTCAGCGTTTTCGTGCGTAAAACGCGCATTTTTACACGTCTTTCCCTTGCATGGTTTGGTGTGTTTGTGCGCATTGTGCAAATTTTTACATGCATTAGACGCGCCGAGACAAAGATGCACATTTTATTGAACAGATCAAAATGCATTGCTGTGAATGAGAAAACAAGAGGCACGCAGAAATGTGCAAAACCCTTTTGTCGCATGTTTTAATGCGCTTCCATTGAAGTCCAAACGTGCTGTAATCTGCCCAAAAGAAGCTTATGTACCTTTTCCAGCATTCTGTGTTTTACAGCTTGCTGCAAAACTCTCAGGTGTGAACAGGGGCCATAGAAATAATTGGGATTTCTAGTGTTGAGAGTTTTGTCGCACTTTGCTTTGAGCGTTAAAACGCCCAGGTGTGAACAAGGACTGAAACTGCATTTGTGAGCCCCCATCCCCCCCTGCTGCTGCTGCTGCTGCTGATAGCGCCTTGGAAAAGTTATGTGCTTTAACAATGAATTGCTTTTTGAAAATATGTAAGCACATGGATATTAGTGGTGATGATATGCTGTGAAAATGATACGTTTTAAATTGCAAGCTTTTATTTTAGAGGGTTATGTGGGTTGGCAGATCTTTGCATCAGGTTTTGTTAATGACTTTATAGACCTGTTGTGGTATTTCTCCAAATAAAGGCACTTTTCCAGATCTATCCCCAGGTAGTCTGAGACCTCACCCCCAGTTTAGTCAAATACGTAGATAAACAACCAAGGTTGTGATGGGGTTTTCTAAAGATAGGATAATTTCAATAATGATTATTATTAAGAAATGGATTATGTTATTTAATTAATTAATATAATTAAATATAAATTTAATTAGAAAACCCCATCACAACCTTGGTTGTTTATCTACGCTGTTGTAGTATTTAACTTGCATTGCTGCTTAAGGCTCCATTCACACATAGCAGTAGCTTGGACTTTTTTTCTTCGTACCGCATGGACATCGCCTCAGTGTGAACAACACACTTTGGAAATAATTATTTTTTATGATAAGCACATTTCCGCACGTACCAATACACACAGATAACTGCTATTGTGTGAACGGAGCCTAAAACAAACCTGCGCTTTGCCCATGCAGAGGTAAGTAACAACGTTAATGCCCTCTCCCCCTTCCATTGTTCACCTGCTGCTCTGTGTGGTTGCTGAGAGTGAAGAAAATACAAGGTACTTCAAGGTATGGAGGACCATATGACCAATTTTATATGACCATGCTGGGCCAATCCAATACCAATGTTGTCACATTAGAAGAGTCTATAGCCCAGAGTAAGGTCCAACCTAAACAACTTGTAGATTACATAGGATTCCCTTTCCTTACTCCGGGTGGCCAAGAAAAACAAGGAAAGGTGAGTCAGGTGATATCCTGTTGGGGAAGGGGGCATCAAAATGAACTTGTTATTTTGCTCTGCACAGACATAACACGGGATCACTTTGATCCTCCATTTTTATGTAGGTAAGGCAGGTGGATTACCCCATGGCTACAGCTGGTATCTTGCCATAGGCAAAGTGGAAAACAGTTGTTGGTGCAGGAGCAGCTGAGCGTGTGATCTTGTGCCATAAGTAAGCTGCATTTCTGCCTTCCAGCATGGCAGCATATGGATGGCTTTTGAAAGCCGGCTGTTTCGCTGTAGATCGTTAGAAATCTAGGTTATATAGTGAAAATCACAGTCCTCGGTAAACCTTTCAAATGCTCTTGAAGCAAACTAAAGGCCATTGCCTGATTCACACCCTTTTATAATCTCATGTCTATGAAACACAGCTTTCAATTTATCAAAGATAATGTCAAGGTGTTTTTTAAAGGCTCTATTAAAAAAAAAAAAAATCTGCTGTTACAGTACAGGCATTCTACAGATTGCATTGTCTGGACATATCCTTTTTTGAGGGCCTTTTTTTCCTAATGAACCTTAGACCCTTATTTAAAGTGGTTTATATATGTCCCCCCCTACCATTTGCTAGTCATTGTGGATGATTTGTTTCGCCAATCGTTTGACCTATAAGGCAGGGCTCCTGGATAGACAATCCCTTAAAAAAAGAATAGTGACACATTTGTATCCATAACTGAGATTATAGATCATCATGTATGCCTTTTCTATAGGATTGTGGAATATTCAGCTTTATTAAAGTCTACATCATGCCCCTGCACTTGCTGTTATGAGGGGTCCTGTTCCTCATACGTGGCATAATTTAACAACAATACATACTGTATATGTGACTGTGATAGCTCTGAGGCTCTCCTAATGAAGCAGGTTCTATGTCATCTGTGAATTGTGTATCATCTTCACTCCACTGATCTATTTATATCTATTAGGAGAAAAAAATTAAGAAACATTTATTTCCCGTTACTTTTTTGTATGAGGGTGTTTCAACATACAAAACAATGATTCACATAGTATTTATACTTCTACATAGTTGGCCAGGGGTAGTCAGAGATAAAGCATCTTGAGTTTTTCTTTTATAAATTGTATGACCAACAAGGTTATTCACAAAAGGGTGAGGAGTTTGGAGAAGGCAGGAGAAGTGAACAATCTAGGACAACATAGCTGAACTGGAAAGTGAGCTGAATTGGAGAATGTTTAAGCTATTTTGGCCTAGATTGTTCACTTCTCCTGCCTTCTTCAAACTCTTCACCCTTCAGTGAATAACCCTGCAAATGTACCAAATGCCAAATTACTGAATGGTTTTATTGGTATTTAAAACAATATATCAAATATATTTTACATGACTTTCTTTTCTGATACTGTAAAAGTCCAACATTTTCTCCCTTCTTGTCTCTATTTGATATATAGTTACAGATGTGGTACCCTAACTCCAACCTAACTATGTAACTATGAACATAATTCCTATCCAGAAGAATACATCCTAGTCCCTGTTTTTACATGTCTGCCCTGTTTGTTCTTGTATGTATTTAATCAATTAAATTCTCATGGTTTGGAGACAACCAATAGTTCACGGCTACATAAAAAAAGAACCCAAAATAACCAATTTTTCACAAAATGTCCAAAGCTGCTTTTTGTTGGAGGACATGAACACTTTGCCGTTGGCCAGCAATTTAGTATAACATTTTTCTGTGCTAATAATGAAGGGTCATTAGCTGTGTGATGTTTTAGCTGCCTTAAAATGGGATTTTAATTTAATTGAATTAAAGCAGAACTGAATCCTTATCATTAAAATCAGATTACATAAAAAGATATAAAGTTCGAGTAAATTGCACATTTTTTAAGCAAATAAACTAACTTTTCTGGAAGTTAGTCATTGCTTTAAGCTGCCAATAGGGATGCACCAATACCAAGTACCGTACTTGGTGCAAGTACAAGTACAGATACTTTTCAAGCTCCAAGACTAGACTATAGAAAAATTCAGAATTTAGGAGGCTGTTGTCATTTGTAAGGAGCACACGGAGCTCCTGGGATTTGTACATCTCTGTTTTAATGTGCGATTTTGTTTTTATAAACATAAATATAAAGGGATGCACCGATACCATGTTTTCAAATACAAGTACTGATACTTGCCCAAGTACTCACAGATACAAGTACTGATATGTTTTTGTTTATTGTCATGTAACAGCTTTTCTAAAACAATATTGATTAATGACTTCAGGACAGTGGTGGAGCGCCAGAGGTAGGTCCCAGCTGCAACCTCTGCAATCCTGGTAGTTCTCATGAAAATGCCAAGTATCGGCACTGGTATCGGTGCATTGCTAGCTGCCAATCTAAATGCGTGTGCCATCTCTGTATTAATGCTGTTTTGAGCCAGCTTCAACTTCCTGGATCTACCTCCAGGAAGTTGAAGCTCCTGGATCTACCATCTCACAGATTATGCAGTCTTGACAGTCCTACAAGGTGCAGCATGCACCATCCAGTGTGAGGTATGAAGTGATCATCAGGCCAGGCTGAGTTATCACGAGATTTAGGTCTGCCATAACTTCAGTTGTCACTATGACTGAAAAAAATTAGAAAATGTAAGTTTTACTGCTCACAAACATCAAGTAGGCAACAGTAGGGGACTGGAAACTAAATGTCAATCAAATGGAAAAAGTAAGGTTATTTAGTACTTTTGATAATGTCACACAACATGCCCTTACGTTCCTTTCATGCTGTAAAATGCTAAAATATTTTCTCACTTTTCAGTTTTTTACATGCATTTAAGTCTGATATGCATATTCAGTAATGTATTCTTCTCAAAAATAAGACACACTTCCACGGGTCTACACAGTTAAAACAACTTATTTTTGAGAAGAATACATATTTTGGAGGTGGAGGCGCACCTAATTGCCTGCACCTGGGGTGTACTCACTATGTAGTGTGTCCGGGGAGTTGGATCGGTGAAGTGTTTGCATTGTTGGATGCATATTCAGTAACGCCATTGTCGTTTAGTGCGAGGACAGCACACTCAAGGGACTGGAGACATGCCGCTGCATTACTGTGTTTTTAACATTTAAAAAGAAAACGATACGCTATACAGTATGTCCAAAGCTTTGAGGACACCTGACCATCACACCTACTGTACCTATATGGCCAAACGTATATGAACACTCCTTCAAAGTATTGAGTTACTTTGTCTCCAGTGATGAGTAAAGATAATGCTACAACAGTTAGGAGAAAGCCTTTCTGTTCCAGAATGACTGGGCCCCAGTACAAAAAGCCAGCTCAATATAGACATGGTTTGTCTAGTCTGGGGTGGAGGAACTTGAGTAGCCTGCACAGAGGCTTGACCTCAACACCTTTGAGATTAATTGAAAAATAATGGTGAGCCAGGTTTTCTTCTCCCACAACTGCAATAAGAACAAAAGTGGTGGGGGAATTCATATTAACTTTCTTGGTCTTGGAATAGGATGTCAAACATTTTACCCCTGATGATACTCATAAGGAGGAAGGGTAAGGGCTACAGACACCCAGAATGCACACAGACTTCATATAAACTGTCCAACTATACAGTGCAAAGAACCTTTAAACTGGGACCAGCATCACTGTGTGTAGCAGAACTGAAGCTGTTAAGGAGACTTTATGCATCCTCCCAAGAGAGTTACCAGGCCCCTGCAAGGATCCAGCTTCTATCCAGCGTCACCTTCCAGCAGAGTCTCTATCCCTGGTGCTCCACATGGGTCATCTTCCTCAACTACAGGCAGGATATCTTCAGGCTCAAATCCAGTTCTCCACTTCTTGACCCACCCGGGCCTTTCCCTAGGCAGCAGGCTTAGTTAAGAGCTGTAACTAGTGAAGTCTTCCATCAGCCCTTCAATAGAGATTTAAAAGAGTCAGCATCAACTACAACCTCTGCAAGCCCTTATGATATAGTATGGAATCTGTGTTACTTTCACACATTTTCAGCACCACTGTGTCCTGGCGGAGGGAACCACAGCATGTGGCATGGGGAAGCGAAGGCATCTGACAATGTTGGATGTGATGCAAGTAAAGGCTGTAGCTCTTCAGCAAGGAAACAATGCAAGCCAGTCATCTTTTGCAGCCTCTTTAAGAATAAAAAAATTAGTATTAAGGCCTGATGCCTGAAAGCTGTGTTTTTTTAAGAAAACCTAGAATTCAGCTTTAAAGTCTAAACAGATAAAGGTATTTTCAGTTTTGCTTCATATTTCCTCTTCCCTCCACTTAACACAGACACACACACACACTGTCACTTATATAACTTATTGCTGTAATTCACGATGAAGGAACAAATGAGAGCATTTTCTGTAAAGTGCGCCTAAATTTGCAGACCTCTGGGATGCAGCTTTTCAAAGTACTCAATGTACCATACTCAATTGATGTAAAATAAATGTGACATTTAAACCGACAGATTTATTATGACAAACAAAGATAGCGCATTATACAAAAACCTATCACAAAGTGTGAAAGATGGAAGTCTTCTGCCAGTCGGCTGCAGGCCGAGGTCTTTTATTGAGACGATTTGTTCAAATAATAGGCAAACCTTTTTGCTTCCCCGATGCTGAGATGAAGAAGTGTTAAAGTCACACCATTGAACCACAGTGAGACACAAATTACCAGGAAAAATGAGGCACTTTCCTGTGCGAACCTTGCCAGAGTTTCATCTTAGCAACATTTGGAGGAACTGTGCATGGGGTAGCATGCTCTCTATGCTGTACAGCACTATATAATGATTTGTCTCTGGAGTAATGATGTCCTTAGTCAATCTAAACCCAAGCACTAAAATCTCATATAAGCTTTACATGTTACTGTAATTTCAAAAGTAGTTTTTAAACCTCCGGGGAATAAATCAGATTTACCTTTGCAGTGGGTTCCCCTTCCCCACTGCAAGGGTTAATTACTTGTTTTACCTAAGTGATGTTGAATAAGGTGACCTACTTAGATCTGGAGGCGGAAGATTCCAGGAATTAGAGTATTCGCTTGCCAATCCAGATCATTTAAGACTCCCTAGAATTGACCTTGCTCTTGTCACACCTTATGTTTTGATATGTATGTTTGCTGTTAACAATTTATCTCAAACATTATTTGGCCACTACCCTCTATCTCTTTAACATGGCCATTGACTGCATTCCATGGCATTCTAATCCTTCATATCATTGGCATTCTAATCCTATATGGCATTCTAATCCTTTATGGATTACCACTGACTGGATACAGGAGAAGTCTGTGTGATATCTGCTCATGCTATGCTTTTGGAATGTTCATATCTCTTAGACTTGTTCTCCTGTGGTGTGGCCACAACTAGGGATCTTATATTAATTACATTTTGGCCCATAGGAAACACTGTAAGGTTGGGGTGGAGTCCGAAGAAATACTTTTCAGGAAACTTACTGGAGCATATACCATTAACCCTTCTGAAACTGAGGTGAACTAATGCAGGCTTACAGCATTCTAGAATTATTGTATACAAATCTTACTCCTGACTGCATGAGGGAAGTGTTCATTGTCCTTCTGCTCAACCCAGGCAAGAATCCAAATTACTGACTGTTTTACTGACCTATTTTACTCCTTAATGGGGTTATAAAACAATTTTGGCTAAAATTCTAGCTCACTGTCTTGCTAAAGTGATATTGACCATTATACACTCAGATCAATCAGGTTTTATGCCTGGCAGGAGATCTCGTTATAACATTCAGCGATGAACATTTATCAGGTGTGGCAGCAGCAATGTACTGTTTTTTTAGTGTCAACAGATATTACTAGAGTGCACTTGGAATTATTCATGGCACACATTGCGGACCTTTGGTGAGGGTCCAGTTTTTGTTTGCTGGACTAAATTATTCTAGACCTACTCATTGCCCAGTAGTGTGCATGAATTGGAACATCTGTTTTGTACAACATGGACACCTCTGGTGCTGTATAGAGTCTGTGGGTGAACTTGGTTAAGTTGACCATTCTTCCTATGGGGTGTCCCAGATCTGATCCTTTTCTCAGCAAATTAAGTCTCAGTAAGTTGGGTTGTTTTAGATATTTCGGCATATATAAGCTCAGTTATTATTAATGATATGGTGATGAAAGGTTTTGCTGATTTACAACTTAGGGTAAAGGTAACCCTAAACCCCCTTTAGAAAAAGTATCTGCTTATCCCTACTAAAGTTGGAGGCTGCCATTGCTGGTCCGCTAAGCAGATCTGGATTTTACGTAGTGCTATGGACTCTTGTGTATTGCAATAAATGCCTTTTTATAAAGCCAACATTTTATATTTTTATATGTGCATAGTAAAAACACAGATACAAAAACTTTTAAACATTAAAAAATGAATACTTTTCAGTTGAGTCAAAACTAGGTCAGTGTCTCTCTAGTAGAAAGGCCTTTGGTCTTGGTAAAAGCCTCTGTGAGGCAATTTTGGTTGCCGTGAGGTGGTTCTGGGAATACACTGCTTACAAGCCAAGACATTTGTTCCTCGCTGAGAATATAACCGTTAAAACACATCACGTAGGCTCGTCACCAGCTGGAATGATGCTTGGCAATAGCCGAGGATACATGAGGAAATGGGATTAGGCCCAACAGCTGGCCGACTGAGTTATTTTGCTGGAAGTTGCGCCTTTCAATCTTCCGTGTGTCACTTTGTTTTACATCGGTAAGGAAGCAACAACACAGCAGCCAAAAAGCTTTATAAATGGGCCGTGATTGAAACAGACTACTGCCCTTGTGGCATTTACCTCACAAACCAAGGCAGGATATCATTAGAGTCGACACTATCATGAAAGCTAATTTGGTCTGTCCGCAGAGTATTTGTTCGAGGCACCACTACATAATTATCCCTTGCTGCAACATGTAGCCAGCCTTGGCTATGTATAGCTTGCTGGTGGGAGCACCGCTGCTTCCAGATTTTAGTGCCATTGGCACTGTACAAGTTTCGGTTTGGAACACATTTATATTTTGTTAAAGAAGGGTTTTTTAAGCAAAGTTAATGATAAAAATATAAAAATAAGGTTTTCTTCGAGAATATTTGGTAAAGTGCTTCTTTATTATATATTTTAGAGTCATTTTTATCAAACATCAGAATTAGATTTTTTTTTTTTTTTTACAAGAGGCACTTTCTACAACCTTCTCCACACCTCAGAGTATATGTTTATGAACCTGGACTGCCAATATTCACTATACAGCTTACCTCTGGCCATAATCTTCAGATGTTTTCTGGAATATACCTACACGTACATGCCATGGCCTCATTCCTGCAAAGGAATGCATGTCCATAGCCTCATAGAAAATCAGAACTGCACAAGAGGAATGTAGTGACAATGGAATAGGAAGAGTAAGCAAGTAATATCGGGGGAGGAGTGTAAGAGGAGAGAATCAGAAAATGTAAGTTTGGAGTGTTGAAGGAGGGAAATGGAAGTTGCAGTGTGGAAGGAGGGAATCAAAAATGGAAATGTAAGGTTGGAGTGTTGGAGAAAGAAGTCTGAGGAGTATGATGAGTGTAGAACAAAGCAATAGTACATTTAAATATTATTGTGGGAGGAAAGAATCATAAGTGAAGGACAGTGTAGGGGAATAAGTGTAGGAAAGGAGTGTGGAAGGGAAGATTGGAGAATGTTGGAAAGAAAGGAATTTGAAGTGTAGGAACAGATTGAGGTCAGAGGAAATCAGAAGTGTGGGAATAGAGTGGCAAGTGGAAATCAGATGGGTGGGAACAGAGTGTGACAAGAGGAAATCAGATGGGTAGGAACAGAATGTGACAAGAGGAAATTGAAAAACAGGGAAGCAGAGTGTGACAAGAGGAAATCATGAGGGTGGGAACAGAGTGTGTCAAAAGGAAATCATAAGGGTGGGAACAGAGTGTGACAAGAGGAAATCATAAGGGTGGGAACAAAGTGTGTCAAGAGGAAATCATAAGGGTGGGAACAGAGTGTGACAAGAGGAAATCATAAGGGTGGGAACAAAGTGTGTCAAGAGGAAATCATAAGGGTGGGAACAGAGTGTGACAAGAGGAATTTGGAAGGGTGGGAACAGAGTGTGGGAAGAGGAAATCAGAAGTGTAAGGAAAGAATATGGGAAGAGGGAATCAGAAGTTTAAGAATTAAGTATGGGAAGAGGAAATCAGAAGTTTAAGAATTAAGTATGGGAAGAGGGAATCAGAAGTTTAAGAATATGGTGTGGGAAAAGAAAATCCATTTCTCCATTCAAACTGACAGATAGACCCATCTCCCTTTGGGCTATTGCATTCTGACAGTGGCGGGTGTGCTGCGGTCAGACTACTGAACAGTGATGGCAGTCAACTGGCTTTTATCATTGTTCACCTGCTAACATTTCCAACCAGCTCCTTTAATTTTCTGATCGGCTGCCGACAGGGCCAACCACTGAACGAAATGCACAGTGTATGACCAGCCCAAGACTTGAGTGAGGCAGGAGGTAATTAAAAATGTAGTAGGGTAGTGTGGGAGCAGAGAATTGGAAGTGTAGGATTGGAGTATGGAGAAGGGAAACTTATCTGCAGGATGGGAGATATTAATAGAGGAAATTAGTGTAAAAAAGTGTAAGAAAGGAGTGTTGGAGGAGGGAATTGCAAGTGTAAGACACGGGTGTAAGGATTCAAAAGTGTGGAGAAGGAGTGTGGGAGGAGAAAATTGGAAATGTAAGAGGGTAGTGTGTTGTAAATTATGATTGAAGTAGATATATTAGGGGTATATTTAGGGTGTATTCTCATGTATTACATTCTTTTAGCTGATGTTATTTAACACACCTATGCTAACAAGGTTTTTATTGTGTTCGCTTATCGACCAGTTGACCATCCTGTTTTGTTGATTGTACACAATGGAACAGCTGTAGGGAATTTTGTCAAAACCTGTTTAGTTAACTAACATCAAAGGGGTAATTAGACCAGCCAATCAGAATCCTTTCAGGGTTAGTGAATGGCACTAAACTGTATATGAATAGAGAACCTAAGGTGGCTGAGAGGGGAGTTCAGAATCATGAAGAGTGGCACAGAGGTGCATATATAGTTTGAAGATATATGCTGGATAGATAGAGTGGGTCATCATGGAACCTTTGTCATCAGAGGTCTAGATATTCTACTCTGTATTACTCTGTTGGACTGTTCCTGTTCATCTGTTTCTTCGATCCAATTAAACAGCACTCTCTGGAAAAGAATTGACGTTGCCTGGATTTTCACAACGCACATAAATATATATATATATATATTGATGATGAAAAAAAGCTTCAAACAAGAGCTTAAACTTTCTCCCACACCATGTGTCGACGACAAAACTCCCATCTGGGATGCGCACTCACCAGACCCTCAATGTTTGTAGGCAAAAGAGATGAGAAGCCGATAAGTAGTCCCAGCAGCCGTCTCATCAGCGTCACATGGATCGGTATTTAACAAAAAGAAAAAGAAAAACTCCTTATATTTTATTTTTGTTAAATACCGATCCATGTGACGCTGATGAGACGGCTGCTGGGAATCACGTTCTTTTGTTTACACTTTATTACGCATTTGATAGTTCACCCATTGGTGACCCCAAGCGCTGTACACCCATCTATATACGATTTGACCTCAGTGTCCTGAGCGCAGCAGCTTATATTTTTTATTTGTATTTTATTTGATTTAATTTTACTTATATCCAAGAGCGGATTATACATATTTAATAGACATGTGCACTGCCAAAAAATTTGTTTAGTTTCGTTTCGTTTTAAATTCGGATTTGTGTTATTTCGTTTTTCAGGATTCGGGTGTGAAAGTCAATTCGGATTCGGAATTCGGATTCGGACGAAATTTGGTAGCGTTAGTACGAACGTTCGTTTCGTTTTCTGTTCGTATTCGTTTCGTTCGTTTGCAGCAAAAGTGACATTTGAGGGGGAAAAAATATTTTTCTCCTTCTCTAATGTCACTTTGCTCCAACGAACGAAACGAATAAGAAACGAATAAGAACAGAAAACGAAACAAACGTTCGTACTAACGCTACCGAATTTCGTAAATGGAAATTCGGATTCGTTTGCATTCGTTATGTCTGTAATTCGGAATTCGGATACATCCGAATGTCCGAATTTCCGAAAATTCGTCCGAATTTCGATTCGAACGAAACGAATCGCACATGTCTAATATTTAATATATTTATACTTCCTGCCATATATTTGAACACTACATAGTGTAGAGTAGGGGAATTGTACTGATTGTTGGGGTAATTTCTTAAATTCCAAAAATGGAGGCATGAGGTATTTGGAATTGTAAGATGGGAGTGTTGAAAGGAGGGAATACAAATTGTAATAGGGGAAGGTGAGAGTAGGAAATGAAAGGTAAGAAAATTAAAAGAAATAAAGACGGGTATATACATAAGTTGTTATCTGGGTAATAATTTAAATTAGAACTCCAATATCTGCACTTTCAAAGCATTTAAATCTAAACATCCAGAAGAATGTCCATTTAATGCTGTTATATTTTTACTGCAGACTTGGTACTGTATTTTGACATTGAACTAACATAAGTATGTGAATCTGTCTTAATATCAGCAGTCCAATAAATAGAGAGATACAGGTAGATAGCTGTATGATAGATAGATAGATAGATAGATAGACAGACAGACAGACAGACAGACAGACAGACAGACAGATAATCATACAATGTATTTGTAGGAACAGCTTATAGCATAGCCCTGAACATATCCTATTATATGGCAACCCCTGGTAAACATATACTGCCCTCCTGTGGATTCTAAATAAGAATAAGTAGACTCAGTAATAAAAAAATAGAATAGAAGAAAATTCCATTAGTACAGGGCAGACAGTAGCTTGGCAGAAAAGCTGGGATTCACCTGGCACAATCATGCCAAGGATGAAGGAAGATCTCTTTGCTGGGGTCCCATAAAGCAATAAAGAACCCAAAATCCAACCTTCCCCACTCTGACCAAAAACAAAGAGATGTATTTGAGGTAGCTTAGCACTTTTCTACTTACGAAATTATAATCGACAATGGTAAAAGCTTCAAGTTTAAGATTGACAAGGTCACGTTGCCTTTGTGCGGTGGAAAGGGATGTCTCTCCAAATTATCTGCAGCTCGGTTTAAAAGGATTCATTCTCGTTTCAGCCTCCGGTCTGCACAGAATTTGATTAAGATAGCAAAGTGAGGATGTACGGATTGTTAAGTGTAACCTTTTGTGACAGCAAGGCTCGTGAGTTAATATTATTGTGTTCTATGGGTGTTAGCCGGATAAATTAGAGCTGAGATGAGAATGTAACTGTAGATTCCATTTAAGTGCTAATAACATGTTATATCCTACCTACTTATCAATTATAGTGATTAGACACCTTAATGGAACAGCATAATATTTGATAGAGCCTCTCAGAGAATACAGAACTAATAACTACAGTATAAGGATACTGCATGTAATGCAGAGAGGACATTTCATTTCATTTCATTGTGCCATTTTCTTAATTTATTAAGCAATGGTGTCCTTGTGGAAAAATAAGTAACAATTGTTATGTTGCCCCTTACAACTATAGTCATTTTTATAAAGCACACACCTTAAATGAAATGTTCTTGAGCCCAAATTAAAGTTTATCTAAACCCACAAATAAAACATTTGGATATCGCAGCTTACCAATGAGTTTTTACTTTCCAGGGTAAGAACATTTTCAGCAAGTACAGAAAATACCTGCTGATCTTGCCAGATATGCAGTGACCTTGTCACACCCCGTGAGATTCTAAGAAAGCATTAAGAACCTTGGGGGTAATTGATCAGATCCAGAATTTTGAGCAGTTTCCAATAGCACCCAATCAGCCTCTGTCTTTGCTCAGTTAAACTGTAAAATAGATAGAAGCTGATTGGTTGCCATGGGGAGCTACTCCACATTTTCTCTGGTGCAGTTTTGATAAATCTCCCTCTTTATCTTTATTGTGTTAAAGTGTCAGCTTATGTAATGATGGCACATATGAAGATAGTAGATTCATTTAAAAAAACGTAATTTAGTAAATAATAATTTTAACATACTTTTGATTTACTCTTGTGTGCATGGGGCCCAAGCTTAGTTCCACAGCTTCTGGATCACACCTTGACATTCTATGGCCCGTCGGCCATATCTGGGCCTTGGTCTGTGGCAGTTGGAACCGCGGACCACACACAGGCTGATCGCCACAGCCCAGCACAGGTCGGCGATCGGTGTGTATCTGGACCACGTTCCTCTTCAGTCCTTGGTTGCTAGGACTGCTGGCGTCCTAGCAACCAATGACCTCACAGTCCTCCTCTGCAGTCATTGGCTGCTTGGACCGCTGCTTGGTCCTAGCAAACAATGACATCTGGGGTCCTCCTCTCTGCAGTCATTGGTTTCTAGAACTGCTGGGCGGTCCTAAAAACCAGTGACAGAGCCTTCCCGCCCCCAGCTTTACCTTTTCCTCCTCCTCATTCCTCTTTAGCATGCACTACTTTTTTTTAATCACACCACAATGCATGGTATTTTGGTACCGCATGTTAAGTTGCAGTCGATTGCATTGGAGGGGCATTTGGGGTGCCATTAAAAGGAATGGCAATGCACCTGTCACACTGTAATGCACGATAGGTGCATTTTGCGGTACCATGCATGAATCATATTAGTGACCACATTTAGTAAGCGGCATCGCCTGCCAAACATTAGGGTATTGCCATGCCTGAACACGGACCTTCATGGCAGGATCACTGGGCATTATTTTAATGAAAGCTGCAGATTTAAAAAGATTGAAAATGATTTTAATATTATATTACCAAGTTGAAGCTTATATGCGATTTCATGATCGGGTTCAGATATATTTTGCAATTATATTAAATCCAAAAGGTTGTTAAGCTGTTTCAAATGCTGATAAAATCTCTTACAATGAATGCTGCTCCTTGATGTTTAAAAGTTTTAGTTTCCTGCAGAATCAGCTGGTCCCTAGAGCACTGGCCCTGATATCCCATTTTAGGGTGGCTCCTTTCCCTTGCAGGATTCTATGAAGCCACCATTATGTGTGCTAGTAAGCTGTGTGTGTTTCCACAAGCACAGGAAGTCTCACAGCTCCCTTCTCCGGTTTGGTGGAGTTTGCTCTGTCTCTTGTAATCTAGTACTGGACAGGAAGTTCAGGGAAGCTGATCTGTGAGAATTGCAGCTGTTTGGAAACATGACGACTATAAGTGTTTGGGCTAAAATGGGTGGCACCATTGGAGGGGTGACAGCAAAATGACTGACAGTCATTTTGGTGTCACCCCCTCTAAAAAGTCGGGCACTCGGTCATGGACCGAGAGCCCGACAGTGTCTGGGGAGAGGAGGGGACCCGGTGGCATACCTCATCCCAGCGCGTGAACGTCCTCTCCTCTCTCTGCGGGCATCCCACACCAAGATGGCCTGCCGGCAGGTGTCAATTAGATGCACGGCGTGGTGGCGTCAAGCACATGCGCGATGACGTCACTGCAGGGTGTTACCCAATCTCCGCTCCGGGTGTCACCCGGCCTCGGGACGCCCCTGATGTAAAGATGTTTGATCTGGATACATTGTTGGAAAAAAGTTGGAGAGTTTACTTTTACTTTAAGGTAAATTGGTTGTGTTTCTACCAACATTGCAGAGAATCAGAAAGATCTCTTTAGAGCAGATACTGTATTATTTAAAATCCGTAATACTTCAACATGATGTCCTGTATGGGGACCTATTGCTAGAAGTGCAGTAAGATCCCAGCAACAATGTGATGTGTAGCATTCGTCTTCTGTTACAGCCTTGGTAGGTCTTTGATAGCTTAAAATGTCAGGGTGGATTTAACTAGCTGTAGGGCTTTCAATGAAGCACCATCAAACCGAACAAAAAAGTCAAAATACTCATAAATCATTCATCTCCGTGCTAAACATAAAAATGTGCTTTGGGAGAGCGCGTGCTGTATTTTATGAGCTTAACTCTAAGACTTTTCATAGGTAAGCAAAATTGGGGCCATTGACGAGCCGGTAACCATTCAAAGACCGCAGCACCATCGTCCCTACGGGGGCCGCTATCCTAAAGAGCAACATAAAATTGCTCCATTACCCTTCTTACCTGCAGCGGCGGATTTTAATAAGCTGAATAAATAAAAAGAATCGTGTTGAAGTTTGATGTTTTTTTTAAAGGTGTGCGTGAGCTACATGAATACACATCTTAGAGTAATGCCTGATAAAAAAAAGCATGTCGGGCAGTGTTATGATCTGTGGTTGCTTAAGTTGATCAGGTCTAGGTTCAGCAACATTATGGGAGCTATTCACAAAGGACCCGAAGGATCCAGCCGTAGCTTCGTCTGATCTTTCGGCTCTCTTCGGCCACCGGGGCCCTTTGGTTCAGTCGAACCGAAGGACTGCTGTACGGGCTATTCACTATAGCCCGTACAGCATCTGAAGGTGGCCGAGCAGCTCAGCCAAGCCGAAGGCATTTGCTTTGGCTCAACTGACTTTGGCTGAAGTATCAGCCGAAGCGGGGCGAACGGCCTACCGATGGCCGGCCTTTCACCCCGCAAATGACAGCTGCGTGGAGCTCGCTGTGATCTCACGGCTGGCTCCGCCCAGTTGTAATGACAGATCAGCATCCCCAAATGACCTGGGGACTCTGCACTGTCATTAAACAATAACAACTGGGTGACGTCACGGCTCGGTTCCGCCCAGTTGTTATTCATTGGCCGGGACCTGATAGAAGACTCTATCTAGGAAC
>NW_017306567.1:405962-419282 GCF_000935625.1 Nanorana parkeri
TATTTAATAGACATGTGCACTGCCAAAAAATTTGTTTAGTTTCGTTTCGTTTTAAATTCGGATTTGTGTTATTTCGTTTTTCAGGATTCGGGTGTGAAAGTCAATTCGGATTCGGAATTCGGATTCGGACGAAATTTGGTAGCGTTAGTACGAACGTTCGTTTCGTTTTCTGTTCGTATTCGTTTCGTTCGTTTGCAGCAAAAGTGACATTTGAGGGGGAAAAAATATTTTTCTCCTTCTCTAATGTCACTTTGCTCCAACGAACGAAACGAATAAGAAACGAATAAGAACAGAAAACGAAACAAACGTTCGTACTAACGCTACCGAATTTCGTAAATGGAAATTCGGATTCGTTTGCATTCGTTATGTCTGTAATTCGGAATTCGGATACATCCGAATGTCCGAATTTCCGAAAATTCGTCCGAATTTCGATTCGAACGAAACGAATCGCACATGTCTAATATTTAATATATTTATACTTCCTGCCATATATTTGAACACTACATAGTGTAGAGTAGGGGAATTGTACTGATTGTTGGGGTAATTTCTTAAATTCCAAAAATGGAGGCATGAGGTATTTGGAATTGTAAGATGGGAGTGTTGAAAGGAGGGAATACAAATTGTAATAGGGGAAGGTGAGAGTAGGAAATGAAAGGTAAGAAAATTAAAAGAAATAAAGACGGGTATATACATAAGTTGTTATCTGGGTAATAATTTAAATTAGAACTCCAATATCTGCACTTTCAAAGCATTTAAATCTAAACATCCAGAAGAATGTCCATTTAATGCTGTTATATTTTTACTGCAGACTTGGTACTGTATTTTGACATTGAACTAACATAAGTATGTGAATCTGTCTTAATATCAGCAGTCCAATAAATAGAGAGATACAGGTAGATAGCTGTATGATAGATAGATAGATAGATAGATAGACAGACAGACAGACAGACAGACAGACAGACAGACAGATAATCATACAATGTATTTGTAGGAACAGCTTATAGCATAGCCCTGAACATATCCTATTATATGGCAACCCCTGGTAAACATATACTGCCCTCCTGTGGATTCTAAATAAGAATAAGTAGACTCAGTAATAAAAAAATAGAATAGAAGAAAATTCCATTAGTACAGGGCAGACAGTAGCTTGGCAGAAAAGCTGGGATTCACCTGGCACAATCATGCCAAGGATGAAGGAAGATCTCTTTGCTGGGGTCCCATAAAGCAATAAAGAACCCAAAATCCAACCTTCCCCACTCTGACCAAAAACAAAGAGATGTATTTGAGGTAGCTTAGCACTTTTCTACTTACGAAATTATAATCGACAATGGTAAAAGCTTCAAGTTTAAGATTGACAAGGTCACGTTGCCTTTGTGCGGTGGAAAGGGATGTCTCTCCAAATTATCTGCAGCTCGGTTTAAAAGGATTCATTCTCGTTTCAGCCTCCGGTCTGCACAGAATTTGATTAAGATAGCAAAGTGAGGATGTACGGATTGTTAAGTGTAACCTTTTGTGACAGCAAGGCTCGTGAGTTAATATTATTGTGTTCTATGGGTGTTAGCCGGATAAATTAGAGCTGAGATGAGAATGTAACTGTAGATTCCATTTAAGTGCTAATAACATGTTATATCCTACCTACTTATCAATTATAGTGATTAGACACCTTAATGGAACAGCATAATATTTGATAGAGCCTCTCAGAGAATACAGAACTAATAACTACAGTATAAGGATACTGCATGTAATGCAGAGAGGACATTTCATTTCATTTCATTGTGCCATTTTCTTAATTTATTAAGCAATGGTGTCCTTGTGGAAAAATAAGTAACAATTGTTATGTTGCCCCTTACAACTATAGTCATTTTTATAAAGCACACACCTTAAATGAAATGTTCTTGAGCCCAAATTAAAGTTTATCTAAACCCACAAATAAAACATTTGGATATCGCAGCTTACCAATGAGTTTTTACTTTCCAGGGTAAGAACATTTTCAGCAAGTACAGAAAATACCTGCTGATCTTGCCAGATATGCAGTGACCTTGTCACACCCCGTGAGATTCTAAGAAAGCATTAAGAACCTTGGGGGTAATTGATCAGATCCAGAATTTTGAGCAGTTTCCAATAGCACCCAATCAGCCTCTGTCTTTGCTCAGTTAAACTGTAAAATAGATAGAAGCTGATTGGTTGCCATGGGGAGCTACTCCACATTTTCTCTGGTGCAGTTTTGATAAATCTCCCTCTTTATCTTTATTGTGTTAAAGTGTCAGCTTATGTAATGATGGCACATATGAAGATAGTAGATTCATTTAAAAAAACGTAATTTAGTAAATAATAATTTTAACATACTTTTGATTTACTCTTGTGTGCATGGGGCCCAAGCTTAGTTCCACAGCTTCTGGATCACACCTTGACATTCTATGGCCCGTCGGCCATATCTGGGCCTTGGTCTGTGGCAGTTGGAACCGCGGACCACACACAGGCTGATCGCCACAGCCCAGCACAGGTCGGCGATCGGTGTGTATCTGGACCACGTTCCTCTTCAGTCCTTGGTTGCTAGGACTGCTGGCGTCCTAGCAACCAATGACCTCACAGTCCTCCTCTGCAGTCATTGGCTGCTTGGACCGCTGCTTGGTCCTAGCAAACAATGACATCTGGGGTCCTCCTCTCTGCAGTCATTGGTTTCTAGAACTGCTGGGCGGTCCTAAAAACCAGTGACAGAGCCTTCCCGCCCCCAGCTTTACCTTTTCCTCCTCCTCATTCCTCTTTAGCATGCACTACTTTTTTTTAATCACACCACAATGCATGGTATTTTGGTACCGCATGTTAAGTTGCAGTCGATTGCATTGGAGGGGCATTTGGGGTGCCATTAAAAGGAATGGCAATGCACCTGTCACACTGTAATGCACGATAGGTGCATTTTGCGGTACCATGCATGAATCATATTAGTGACCACATTTAGTAAGCGGCATCGCCTGCCAAACATTAGGGTATTGCCATGCCTGAACACGGACCTTCATGGCAGGATCACTGGGCATTATTTTAATGAAAGCTGCAGATTTAAAAAGATTGAAAATGATTTTAATATTATATTACCAAGTTGAAGCTTATATGCGATTTCATGATCGGGTTCAGATATATTTTGCAATTATATTAAATCCAAAAGGTTGTTAAGCTGTTTCAAATGCTGATAAAATCTCTTACAATGAATGCTGCTCCTTGATGTTTAAAAGTTTTAGTTTCCTGCAGAATCAGCTGGTCCCTAGAGCACTGGCCCTGATATCCCATTTTAGGGTGGCTCCTTTCCCTTGCAGGATTCTATGAAGCCACCATTATGTGTGCTAGTAAGCTGTGTGTGTTTCCACAAGCACAGGAAGTCTCACAGCTCCCTTCTCCGGTTTGGTGGAGTTTGCTCTGTCTCTTGTAATCTAGTACTGGACAGGAAGTTCAGGGAAGCTGATCTGTGAGAATTGCAGCTGTTTGGAAACATGACGACTATAAGTGTTTGGGCTAAAATGGGTGGCACCATTGGAGGGGTGACAGCAAAATGACTGACAGTCATTTTGGTGTCACCCCCTCTAAAAAGTCGGGCACTCGGTCATGGACCGAGAGCCCGACAGTGTCTGGGGAGAGGAGGGGACCCGGTGGCATACCTCATCCCAGCGCGTGAACGTCCTCTCCTCTCTCTGCGGGCATCCCACACCAAGATGGCCTGCCGGCAGGTGTCAATTAGATGCACGGCGTGGTGGCGTCAAGCACATGCGCGATGACGTCACTGCAGGGTGTTACCCAATCTCCGCTCCGGGTGTCACCCGGCCTCGGGACGCCCCTGATGTAAAGATGTTTGATCTGGATACATTGTTGGAAAAAAGTTGGAGAGTTTACTTTTACTTTAAGGTAAATTGGTTGTGTTTCTACCAACATTGCAGAGAATCAGAAAGATCTCTTTAGAGCAGATACTGTATTATTTAAAATCCGTAATACTTCAACATGATGTCCTGTATGGGGACCTATTGCTAGAAGTGCAGTAAGATCCCAGCAACAATGTGATGTGTAGCATTCGTCTTCTGTTACAGCCTTGGTAGGTCTTTGATAGCTTAAAATGTCAGGGTGGATTTAACTAGCTGTAGGGCTTTCAATGAAGCACCATCAAACCGAACAAAAAAGTCAAAATACTCATAAATCATTCATCTCCGTGCTAAACATAAAAATGTGCTTTGGGAGAGCGCGTGCTGTATTTTATGAGCTTAACTCTAAGACTTTTCATAGGTAAGCAAAATTGGGGCCATTGACGAGCCGGTAACCATTCAAAGACCGCAGCACCATCGTCCCTACGGGGGCCGCTATCCTAAAGAGCAACATAAAATTGCTCCATTACCCTTCTTACCTGCAGCGGCGGATTTTAATAAGCTGAATAAATAAAAAGAATCGTGTTGAAGTTTGATGTTTTTTTTAAAGGTGTGCGTGAGCTACATGAATACACATCTTAGAGTAATGCCTGATAAAAAAAAGCATGTCGGGCAGTGTTATGATCTGTGGTTGCTTAAGTTGATCAGGTCTAGGTTCAGCAACATTATGGGAGCTATTCACAAAGGACCCGAAGGATCCAGCCGTAGCTTCGTCTGATCTTTCGGCTCTCTTCGGCCACCGGGGCCCTTTGGTTCAGTCGAACCGAAGGACTGCTGTACGGGCTATTCACTATAGCCCGTACAGCATCTGAAGGTGGCCGAGCAGCTCAGCCAAGCCGAAGGCATTTGCTTTGGCTCAACTGACTTTGGCTGAAGTATCAGCCGAAGCGGGGCGAACGGCCTACCGATGGCCGGCCTTTCACCCCGCAAATGACAGCTGCGTGGAGCTCGCTGTGATCTCACGGCTGGCTCCGCCCAGTTGTAATGACAGATCAGCATCCCCAAATGACCTGGGGACTCTGCACTGTCATTAAACAATAACAACTGGGTGACGTCACGGCTCGGTTCCGCCCAGTTGTTATTCATTGGCCGGGACCTGATAGAAGACTCTATCTAGGAACCAGTTGGGTGGAGCTAGCTGTCACTGCTAGCTCCACCCAATTGTTTTTTTCTTTCTAATTATTATTTTATTGTAATTTTTATTTAACTATTTATATACATTTAAAAAATATTTTTTTCAACCTTTTTTGTTGTTCAACTTTTTCCATTTGATTTGCTATTCTGCTCGGTACCACGGAGGTACCGAGCAGAATAGCCAAGCCGAATGTTGATTGCTCGACTGCAATCAGCTATTCATTCACTGCCGTTTGGCCCCTATGTAAATAGGGGCGAAAGAACGACAGCGAGTGAGCCGCCGGAGCTTCGGCTCAGCCAATCTAGATGTTGGATCGGCTGAGTCGAAGTCCTTCTGCACTTCGGCTCAGCCGAACATGCGGAGCATGCTTGGCTGACCGAAGTTCAGCCGAAGGCAGCCAATGTGCGGCGGAAATCAGCCGTACTAAGCCGTAGTGAATAGTTGAACGTTGTTCGGCTCACTTCACTTCGACTGGGTTATTCACTCTGCAGCTTTGTTGGAGCCCCTTATGTGTCCAAAAAAATGCCAGCTGCCTACCTGAATATCTACCTGAATATACTGAATGACCAGGATTTTCCATCAATTGATTCTTCTTCCCTGATGGCACATTGGGCATATTCCAAGATGACAATACCAGGATTCATCGGGCTCAGATTGTGAAAGAGTGGTTTAGGGAGCATGTGATATAATTTTCACACATGGATTGGCCACCAGAAAGTCCAGATCTTAACCCCATTGAGAATCTTTGGAATGTGCTGGAGAAGACTTTACACAGTGGTCCAACTCTCCCATTATCACTTCAAGATCTTGGTGAAAAGAAATACAACTATAGATGAAAATGTACGTTGTGACATTGCATAAGCTTACTGAGATAATGCCATGGCGAATGCATACCATAATCAAAGCTAAAGGTGGTTCAACAAAATGTTACCGATGCATGGTTCTTTAGGTAATCACATTTTCCCCATTGGTTTGTGGCTGGTAGTGCTCAGTTGTGGGCTTTCAGCATGAAAACACTTACCCAAAACATATATTAACCCATAAAATGATGCCCCATATCTGTGCTTTGGACATAAAGGACATAGTAACAGTTTCACTTTAATGCCCTTTTCCAGGAGCACATACTGTACGTTCCTTCCTTTAACTTTCAATCTGTTCAGCTGCTGTGAGTGTGGAATGAAAGCTCCAAGTTGTTTTAGTCTCCACCACCCTGTGGCAGTGCTGGGCCAATCACAAGAGGTGGGAGAGTTTATCACATGCTTCTCCAAAGTAAGAACACATGTGAGTAGGCACCACACCAGTGAAACGTCTTCAAGAAAAATACAGCAAGTCCAGTTGGCTTGACTTATTTTTTACAGATATACCATGACCTGGATGAATGAAAACCTTCACAGACTTAAGGTGCCCATACACTGTACGATTATCATACGAGAATCACGGGAAATCCCGCGATCGTACGATAATCGCAAAGTGTATGGAAGGCGTGCGACTGTTTCTATTGTACGGTCGTACGTCTTCTGTTGAACAAGCAGGTCATCGGAAGCCCGCCCCTCATTGCAGTCATCGCAAGCACGATCTGCCTGTCCAAGATGGGCAGATCGTACAAGCTTTTAATTAGCTTACAACCATCGCAAGACAAAAGTATTGCGATGGTTGTAAGGTGTATGGGTGTATTTTTTTTTCTTAATTTTCACCTGGTGATCCAGCCAGTAACACACTTCTTGTCCTGGGGGCTCCACTCTATAGAGGAGCAACAGATCCACCCTTGGACATCAGCATTGTCATGTTGGGAGGGTAGTGTTAGATGCCCTAGCAGATGTAGATGGACTTGACTAACAATTTATATCTGAACTCCAGCAAACACTTTTTAAGCAATTAGAACAAACTGTATTTTTCCCTTTTGGGATAAAGATTTACACAAATGAATATAAGTTGACAATTGTAAGCACTTCCCTCAGTGTTAAATGGTTTGTCTAACCCTGTAACTGCCACTTATTCTGGACAGCTTGGCCTGGTAAAGAAAACTAATAAATTGCAGATTTACTGGCCAGATCCCCAGGTGAAAATAAAGGAAATAGATTAAAAGAAAAACCAATGTAGCCACCACATCTAAGAATTGCCAAACTGAAATATATAACATTTTTGCTTTTGGGTTTTAACACACTTTAACCCAAGACTATAAAGTGAACCAAACCCAACCCACCCTGATATGTTTGGTAGATGCTGGAGAGTCAAACCACCTGTCTAATTCTACATTTCTTGGGGAACTCTATTGCTTGGCACCCAGGTCTGCTCTCCTGCAGTGCCCATTATGAGGGACTCCCACTCTTATCTGCCAGATTAGTATTATTATTATTATTATTTTTTTTAGAAAACAGAGAAACTACCAGGTGAAACCCATAATGGTGGGTGGAATAAGTCATAACCCGCAGATGGACAGGAAAAGTTGAGAATTATGGCAGTAAGATCTCACTGTGTTAGTATGCAAGACTTTAAAGAAGATGGGGTTGACTTAGCCAGGCAAGCTTAACTTCTCTTTGCAACCTACCTTCCTATTACTCAATTGTTCTGTGTATCAAGCTATGTTTTGGATGGTGTCAGAGCTTACACAGGGCTGATGATGTTATCCCCTCCCTAATGCCACATCCTGGTAGGACATCGGGATGGTTATCTGATAAGAGACTATTTCATTTAGCCCTGAATGGGCAAAGTGATAGAATCTCTCATTTGAAGTTTTCAGCAACATTCAGTGTTAACATAACAGATGAAGCATGGTCCTACAAAATAGACCTTGAAGCCAATCAATCAAGCCTAGCTTGATCAAAGACATGAACTGCATCACCAGTGGAGGGCTAAGAAATGGCATTTTGGTAACACCATGACACTACCTGCCAAAAAGCACCTACGACTTTAACTTTGGAATCTTCAGTGAACCTGGGTTTTGTCAACAGTCCCCGGAAAGAACATTCTTGGGAATTTAAACAGTGCTTGCTTGCTTCATACTCTTAGGTTGAACTCGATGGACATGTGTCTTTTTTCAACCTAACTAACTATGTAACTTTTTAAAGAATTTAGGTTTTTTTATTTTGTATTCCCTTAAATATCCCATTTCAAAGGATTCTATTTTTCAATATTTATTGTGTCTTGAAAACAAAGCTTCGCATTTGAATGCAAAATTTTATAGCATATTACAAAATTATCACGCTCACCGTACTTTCTACTTTCTGCATCTCTTCCGTTGCTGTTCACATACACACTCTGTGAATAAAGAATTTTTTTTTCCTCTGGCTTTCTGTTTACAGAAAAAAAAAAGGAATGTATTTTCTGCTAGGCTGGGGACAGCGGTACATTATTACTCGGTTTTAGTAATAAGAAGACAGAAATGAATAGTGTTGCTGGAGAAGTATAAATCTCCACTACGGTAACTCAGTGTTCCCGCCGCTTGGAGTGTGAGCTTTTATAAGAAATAAAATCTGAAGCTTTCAGTGTTACTGAATGAGAACTCAACAAATAAGGACTTGATGGTGTCTAGGCTTGTTTTTTTTTTTTTACTTTTTTCTATATTTCTATACTGACATAAATTTGAAGGAAAATGTTGGAAAAAGCTAAATAATAAGTAAGATGACAAACTGTTTACTGAGGTAACCCCTCAGTAAACAGTTTGTCATCGTACTTATTATTTATTATTATAGCAAAGTGACAGATTGTGTCCAGCTTCTACTAAGTGACAGGTCACAATATGAATTGGCAAGGGGGTCAGCTCACCAAGCTGTGTGAGTTATTTTAACCCTTTTCCACCTGTGATCCCCATATTTCTAGGTACAGTTCCAAGGACACATTAATAAACATTTTCCACTATGAGAGCCAGTAGCCAACACTTTGGTAGATGCTACTTGTCAATATTGTCTGCCAATGACAGCTGGGGACCCCAGTCATAATCGCGAACCATACTGGTTCCTGATCATGTCAGTTTTTGTACTAACCCATGTCCATTGTCTGGGTATTTCCCCAGCTCCATTTTTGGATACAGGGCCTGGTAATCCAGTGCTGCAAGTGTGTCCATGCCGGCCTGTCCCAAAAGGTCTCCTTATTTTGAAGTCTTCTCCTGCACACTCTCTTTTCGAGAAAAAGGAACTCGGCGCTGGACAACAGTTGGAAGTGTCTACATCATGCAGACAGTAATGTGGATATCTGAACATGGACACCACCTTCTTTAAGGAGGCAGAAGTCCCAGGAGTGTCATGTGGTTCCTTTTTTTTCTTCCTTTACTATGTCAGCAATTAGAGGGGGTGGGGGGACGGGTTAAATGGTTGTAGAGGGGGAGCCCAGCGTTCAGCTATAAAAGAGTGTACCAAATAAAACCTTTTATGTCCTAAAAATATATATACAAAAAATATATGGCTTTGCAAATTAGAGTTATTGTTAAGTTAACCCAACACGTTGGTTCTTCTAAATTTGGCTTGGGCATGTAGGCATCAATTAACTCTTGTCACGAAAAGGGTTAACGAGTTTATTTAATTTCAGCATGGTCTTATCAAAACACTCAGGGCCGGTGCAGACGTGAGCAATCCAGGCCGCGCGTGCCAGGATCACACGGCCGTGCACAATTGCAGACGGCAATTGCCATGCAGCCCCATTGATTTCAATGGGGTACATCCACGCGGCAATCACAGAAAAAAGGTACATGCACCGTATTTTTGCGACATACAACGCGTGGCTGTTTTAGCTGCGATCGTGTTCAGATGCACGGGCGGAATTGCGGCGGGAAACAGAGCGATTCACATGGCGCAACTGGGGTGCCATTAGAAAATAATGGCACCCACAGTGCGATCTTCGGTGATAGGCAGTGATCGTGCGTCAATCCATGCGGTATCGTGCACAATTGCCACGTGATCAGGGATCGCCCAGGTGTGCACCGGCCCTCAATTATGTAAGTGAAATGTTGCATTGGGTTTGCATTTGGTATTTCGTATTATGAAAACATTAGCCGAGCAGCAGATCTCATATATAATGTAAATATAACAAGGATTATCAAAGATAGGTTGTTATTATGTTTTTTTTTATTATACAGGATTTATATAGGGGAGACACTACAATTACAATGCAATACCATATAAAGAGATTATAATTAGGGATGCACCGATATATCGGCTGCCGAAACATATCGTCCAGAAATGATACTTTTGGCTAAATGCAGAAAGTGCCATTTTCCTGCCAATACATCGGCGCATCCGTGATTTCTTTCCTCCCTGATGGGCGCTGCTCTGTGTCCCAGTGTGAAGGAAAGAAAGTGACAGCCGGCCGAGCGCTGCGGGACAAGAGTGCTGTGAGCGGCCGATGTCTCTCCTCCCACACCGCTCGGCCGCCTATCACAGTGCGGCAGAGCGGTGTGGGGGCGGAGACAGCGCTGTCACAGGAGGCTGAGCTCTCGCACCGCTCACTAAGCCTCCTGTGACAGTGTGTGTCTGTGTCAGAGAGGAGAGCAGGCTACATACACATTATCTACAGAGTAGATAATTGAGGACATGGTATGGTTAATATATCCTCAATTATGAATGAATGGGAATGATCTATATCCACTCCTGTTCATTTATAATTGTGGTTATAGTAATGATACTATAAAAAATAAATTCGGCCTGACAATTTTTCTATTTCGGTTTCGGCATTAAGTCGCGACCCAAGTCGCAGTGCAATGGAACGCACGGCATTAGGGTACCAGGCTTTTCGGTGCGGGCATACGAACAGTGGGTGGGAGGTGCGTTTAGGGTACCATTCAAATGAGTGGCAATAGAACACACCTCCCACACCAGAACATGCGATAGGAGCCATTGCGTGGTACAGTGCGTTAATCGCACAGGACTATGTGATTAACACACTTTACTAGTGTGAACAGGCCCTTAAAAACACTGACATACAGACACAATCTCACACACTCACAGACATTCTCACACACACATACACACCAATTTTTTTTTAATGTTTCTTAATTTTTTTTATGCTCCACCCAGTCTCCCTACCTTACAAGAACTGAGTGGATCCTCAGCCAGGGTACCAGTGTGGGCTGCTGTGTTGTGACGGAGCTCCATTAATGTGTGCATCGCTTGTACAGCTCCCTTGCATGCCCTCTAGAGGTGCCGGGAGCCAGAATGTGACGTAACTTTGTTTCAGGCACTTCTATAGGACATGTGAGGAAGCTATAAGCAATGCTCATATGTATGGAGCTCCCTCACGGCCATAGCCCCCTCCCATCTCAAGCTGACACTGGGAGTCAGGCAGCATATTTTGAATAGCTGCTTGGCATTAGAACTGACAGTGCTGCGCTAGGGGGATGCAGAAGAGCCTCTCACCTAGAAAAGTGAAAGGCATGCGACGACTAGACATGTGCGATTCGTTTCATTACGAATCGAAATTCGTAAATTCGGAAGCATCCGAAATCCGAATTGCAGTTTCCGAATGATATCCGAAATACGAAATTCCGTTAACGAATTTTGGATCCAAATTTCTTTGAAACAGGAACTAATATTACCCCTGTAAATGAGGTTGAACAACATGACAAGATTTTTTTTTTTAATCCGAAATACGGATCCGCTGCTGCTGAGGGTTGCATTACAATACACAGGCAGGAAATACGAAATTCCGTTGACGGAATTTCGTTCCGTTACGAACATTCGTTATATTGAATTTAAAAAGCAAAGTACATTTATATTGGAGTTGATGGTAGTTTTTTTTTATCCGAAATACGAAATTCGGATCTGGAATCCGTTAATGGAATTCGTATTTCGGATAAAAAAACAACTACCACATCAACTCCAATATTAACAAAGGTCTAGCGGCGACCTACTGAACAAGGGGTCGCAGCCCACTTTTGGGTCATGACCCACCAGTTAAGAACCAAGGACCTAAAGGCAGAGAGATTAGGAGATAGCTGGAGAGTTTGTAGTAGGGAATTCCAGAGGATGGGAGAGACTCTATAGAAGTCCTGGAGGTGAACATGGAAGGACGTGATGAAGGTGCTAGACAAAAAGGAGGTCTTGGGAGGAGCAGACAAGACACTTTGGGCGATGTCTAGAGATGAGGTTGGAAATGTAGACGGGGACAGAGTTGTGGATGGATTTGTATGTTGTTGTCAGTATTTTGAATTGTATGTGTTGCTCTATTGGAAGCCAGTGCAGGGACTGGCAGAGAGAGGTGGCAGCCACTGATCGGTTGGTAAGGTGGATGAGTTTGGCAGCTGCACTCATGATAGACTGAAGGGGGGATAGCCTGCTTGCACGTATCCTACAAATTACTCATACAGTATCCGTAAATAAGTAATGTGTGGCTGCAATGCATAGGTCATTGTATAAATGAAAAAAAAAAAAGTGAGTCATTAAAATATGAACGATAAATTGGGTGTAAAATCTTCTTCAGAGCTGGGCACATCTGTACCCTGTCACAGACGCGCATGGGGCTACTATGAGAATGGACACACAAGTCTAGGTAAAATCAGGCTTGCACAAAAAGAAGTTGTTTTATTTTTATACCAGCTGTGTATATATATTGTAGCACCTTGCTAAAAAGGAGTGTTAGATCATATATATAGTCTATGCTCAGTTCAACTGTGACAGAACAATCTGTGAAGCTGTGTCTGCCTGTGGGTGGGTGTGTTACCACACAGGGCAGAACAGCCAATGAGGATTGCTTTGGGCATTTATGTCTCCCAGCCAATCACTGCAGGACAGTAACAGTGATGTATGCTGGGAGAGGATATAAATGCTGAGTGTGGCTGATGCAACAGTCTCTCTTCCTTCCCCGCCCCAGGGCCCTCCTGGCCTGGGGCAGGGTTGCTTGCTGCTGATGAGACAGAATGGACTAGACCTAAGCTAGGGGCCTAGGCCTGGACACTGGGGCCTGAGCCTGGAGGCCCAGTGGTCAGCCACTCATGTCAGAAGTTGAGCCTGAACAAGACCCTTGACAGTACTGCTTGCCAGAAGTTCTCCATACAGATTGCCTGTATGGCTTAAAGGTCCAAGTCTGTGGTGGCAGCAGGTACTTTGCTCTGATTCAAATACAAGGAGTCTCCCTTCATTCTGGATGTGCCTGACCCTTTTCCCTCTCTCCCTGGAGTTACAGCAATAAAGAGAATCATCTTGGAGCTATTGTCTGGACTTCAATCTGTCGGTAACCACTGGAGGTGGTAAGTGCTATTGGGGCAGCCATGTGTATTTAGTAATCCCTAGACAGGTTATGGAAGACCCGATTATTTCAGCGGCTCTTTCGGGGGTGAGCGCTACAATATAT
>NW_017306567.1:419292-433078 GCF_000935625.1 Nanorana parkeri
GGGTTGTATAACAGGTGCGTTTTTTCATCCCGTGTATCTAACACATCCTTTACTATGTAATACCTCCATCAGATCCTTCTTGTTCAGATACATTGCTAAATGCCAAAATTCCTTTATAAAGCACTGTTCTGCATACACATCCATCAGCTGGTATCAGTAAGACTTCATCTTTCCGCATGCAAGTTGCTGTTTCCTCCCAGGCTTTGCTATTCATTCAGGCAGATAGCCCTAAATGTCAGGTGAACTTTTCCTGCATAAACATGAATTGATCGAGTAGAAAACCCCACAGCGGAAATGTTACAGCAATGATGATCATCTGTGCTGGGACCAAATTCTCTTCTACATATGTTCCTGCAGTGTATCATGGTGTTTCCTGAAATGACCCCATTAAGCCCCTTTCATTGGGTGTTTGGTGTGAGTGCAGATATAGGAAGAAAGTATATTTTTTTATTGTTTTTATTTAAAGTTTTCTTCAGCTATTATATCGGGTCTGTGAGCTAAGGTGTCATAATACTATTATTTTTTTTGTCTGTCACTTTGCTGCAACAAAAATTCATCCACAAACGAAAGTCTGTACATACTACCGCTAACAAATTCCGTCCAAATTTTTTTACTTTTTCTGTCCAAATGAATTTTTCCAAAACGAATTGCACATGTATAATATTTTGTGTTTCAAAAATGTTGCCCTGTGGTCCCTGTGTGTTTTGTAAAGTAGCCACTGCTCCAAACTGGCTCCCCTGATGGACTACAATCTCAATACAAATTAGTAAACTAAATATGAGATTGTAGTCTATCACGGGAGTGAGCTTGGAGCGGTGGCTACTTTACAACACACGCAGAGAAAAATTTTTCCTTGCCTGTGGTACCCTCAAAATTCATACCAGACCATCATTAATTACTGATTTTGAAGGAGGCCCCATGCTGTTTTTACAAACAATGAAGCTGGGCAGTCATTTAGTTTTTTCTAGGTATGCACCGATACTGGTTTTTCAATATCGAGTATGAGATACCGAATACCTATACCAGAAGTCTCATTAAGGAAGCCGCCGGGCTTCTCGATTAGCCGGGAAGCTGTCTCAATGTTCCCTCATCACCAGGTGGCAAGGAAGCATTGAGCCGGCTTTCTGCCTAATCGGGAAGATGGGGGGGAGGTTATGACTCCCCACCCAGCTTCCTGATTGGCCAGCTTCCAAACCAATCATGAAGCTGGGCGGTGAGTCATTACACGCTGCTTGGCTTCCTGATTGGTCGGGAATCGGGCTCCATGCTACCTTGTTACCAAGTCATTACCCGTCCCACGGCTTCTTGATCGGATGTGAAACCAGCCCTGTGCTGGTGACGAGGGAGCATGGAGCCAGCTTCCCTGCCAATCAGGAAGCCGGGCAGCATGTAATGATTTACCGCACTGCTTCCTGATACCAAAAGTTCAGGATAGGCATCAGGAGCATTTGGGCCCAAATACTTGATATCGGTACCTGTGCCAATACTAGTATTGGTGCATCCCTAGGTTTTTTTTCTTTCTTTTTTGCAGAAATACACTGTACTGGTGTACAACTTCATCTGCAGATTCAGGGCACCCCAAGCATGTTGTTTAAAGGAATTGTGTATTTTTTGTGTTGCCCTTTAACTCACATTGAAATACCTGCTCCTAGCTGAGTAGTAGTTTTTATTTATTTTTTTTCCTGTCCTCTATAGCAGTGTACAGCTACCTTTTGCTTAACAAATGCTTGCAATTTGGATTTGAAAAAAGTCCTAAAAATAATTCCAAGTGTGGTGCTCATTCCTTAATGAGTTGCTGGATGTATCAGGTCCTCCTAGCCTGTCGAGGCTTTACAGTTCCGTTGCTGTCCCAAAAGTACCTACCAACCCTCTAGTGGTAACCAACACAACTGATTCCCACAAAGATGTTCTGATTTTTGTTGAACTTTTATTAAACAAACTTTGGAAGAGAGGGTTATAGCACAGAACAACCAGCATGTTGTAGATTCCAAAGATAAACGACAAAGTATTGAGAACTTTCAAAACGATTGTGGAAATATGTGTCTTTGTCTAGTCCATTTCAGAAGATATCCGCATGCTTCAGTAGAGGATCAACTTTTTATTTTCCCTGTACCTACTGAAGTTGTTCCATGTCATCTCCATTCTCAAGTCTCACTGACTGGGTCCCAGTTAGGGTTGCCACCTTTTTCAAATGAAACCCATACAATAGAATATAGAGGAGAGAGCGAGGAGAGGCAGCCAGGAGAGGGAGTAAGGAGACCAGCTATAGAGGACTACAAATCCCAGCAATACATTATACATTATAAAGCAATACAAAATAAAATTACGCTACACACTGTTGTTCAGGGTTGGCGTCCTGATGTCTCCAGGTGGCCTGCGCGGGCTCTCAGGTGGCCTGTGTGAATCTTAGGTGGGCTGGGAGACTCTCAGGTGGGCTGTCTGGGCTATGGTGTCTCACCAGGGGTCCGCAGGCGGGCAGCACAGTGTCAGGGAGCCAGAAGAAGAGTAGTAGGCGTAGCAATCACAAATACGGCAAGCGTGATCTCGGGCAGCATTCGCCTGAAACCTGGATCTTCCTCTGAGCTGTGGGCACCTGTAAACAGGCACAGGCTGCCCGCAGCTCAGAGGAAGATCTGATTTCAGGCTGCTACAACTGCCCGAGATTGCGCTTGCCGGTTACCTTGGCAGCCGCATTTGTCAGAAAATGTAAAGTGCCAGTGTCGGCACTGAGTGTCTTGTGTCCTCTGGCTGGACACTCGGACACAAGACTCCAAAACCGGACTGTCCAGGTGAAAACCAGACAGGTGGCAACTCTATTCCCAGTCCAAAGCCTCAGTCTGAGCACAGGGTCACCTGCCTAAGCACCAGGCCTAGGAAGATAAAACAATCCACAGCACCCCTCCCCCAAGGGTAGACTAAACTGGCTTCCCAAGGTCACATTTATAGCCTCTACCAGCATGCACCACTGGTATCAAACGTCCTAGTGGTTGGCTAGGGAGACACAAACATCCCTAACCTTGATTTAAGCGTGCTTCTCACACTATTACCAGGGACACCCCCCAGCACAGAAGCTTTAGTAGAAATGTTAGAAAGCCGAATTCCGATCAGGATAAGACTCTAAATTGGAATAGACTCTCCTGCTTAGGGCAGGGTGACTGCACAAAATTAGGGCACCATAGTCTTCAATGAGGTTCGGGCACAATGTTTGGGTTTAGAGGACTTGTATCATTCGGCAAAGCAAATTTTACTAGGTTCACTCGTCCTTAGCTCACTATATAAGCAGAGGTGCAAGCTATTACAGGGCAGCTCATTCTATTCCAACCCAACCCCGATAACAACATCAGTGTAACACAATAGATGTTCATCCAGCCATTCAGATTCAGGGAGAGCTGAAAAGCTGTACCCATTCTGCCTCTTTCAAAGCTTTCTGAATAATTGTATAGTGTTTAAAAACAACATAAAAATCTGGTATGCATTAAATTACATTTTCCATGAAGCACCACCAAAACACGATAAAATTATTTCAAACGCGGACTCTGCTGGGTCGCAGCAATAGAATTTATTAGCAGACCTGTCAATCACCTACTTCCAAAGGTATCGGCTCATGCTATTCACTTTTCATAGGACTGAAAGGTATAATTATATGGTCTAGAAATTTTAATTTAATTATATGGTCCAGAAAATTGATTTTTTTTTTTAAAGCTGTGTCTGTGTATTGCCCTGAAGCTCTCAACTCGTAATAACTTAAATATTGTTTTTACTGCGTCTCCAACATATCAACGCTTCTTGAAAACTGATCGCAAACTAGACGCTTTCAAATGAAATAATTATTCATCAGTATATTAAATATGCAGAGTCTTATAATAACATGTTATGGGCATTGTTTTCGAGCACACATCAGGGATTATTTAGTAAAGGAGTAGAGCAGGGGTAGGCAACCTTGGCTCTCCAGCTGTGCTGAAAACTACAAATCCCATAAGGCATTGCAAGCCACAGGCATAACTTCCAGAGGCAGAAGCATGATGGGATTTGTAGTTTCAGCACAGGTGGAGGGCCAAGGTTGCCTACCCCTGGAGTAGAGGATAACGTAAAGATGGGCTCTTTCTGAATACCTACCTAGTCATATTAGTTCATTAGTTGATTTGCTAAGGGAGTAGGTAAGAGAATGTACACACATTGGTTGTGTACATAATTTTTTGTTTGTTTGTCAGAGCTAACAATAAATTAATACAGTACATTTAAGAAAAAAAAAAAGAATGAATGAATTAATGGGTACATACATCAATAATTAAAATTAATGAATTAAGGGATACATACATTATTATTATTATTATTATTACATCGTATTTATATAGCGCCAACAGTTTGTGCAGCGCTTTACAATGTATTGTAACAACAATTGTTACAATACAATTCAAGACAGGATGGGTAGAAGGGCCCTGCCCCTGAGGGCTTACAATCTGAAAGAGGAGGGGGAAATGATACATGAGGAGGTAGCTGTGTGGGGATGAATTGTACATACATACATACATACATACATACATACATACAATTATTGAATGAATTAATAGATACATACATACATGAATAAATAAAATTATTGAATGGATTAATGGATAAATAAATAAATGATACATACATACATACATACAAGTAATGAATTTATGGATACATACCATTTTTGAATGAATCAATAGATACATAAATAAAATTAATGAATGAATTAATGGCTACATAAATAAATATGTATTTACACATATACACACAATGTTGTAGTGGTTAGCACTTCTATCTTGTAGCACTGAGAGCCCCCGGTTCACATTCTGGTCAAAGGACACTATCTGCAAGGAGTTTGTACGTTCTCTCTGTGCTTGCATGGATTTTATTTTTTGAATCCCGGTGGGGAGCGGTGACTGGTTGCCACGGCTCTTTGCAGGGATAGATCGAGAAGTGAGCGAGCGACGGTATGTGTTCACTCACCTCCCGATCTATTGAGCCGACGTGTGACAGTTTCATTGCCACACGTCAGCTTGAACTATGAGGATGAGTGATTTTCACTCACCTCATAGTTCTCCTTTAAGACTACTCTCATAAAACAAAAGCTGGAGGTAGAAAGTCATTTTAATATATTTAGTAATTTCAAACCCCTTAAAAAAAACAAAACCCGTATCATGTTTTGGTGTGGGTGTTGTCACAGCGCTAAAGGTAAAAAAATTTTAATATATTATAAATATATGAATAAAAATATATGAATAAAGACCAGGGAATTATGTGCTAATGTGTAACCATGAACCACCTTATCATGTTTTGTCTTGATAACATTCAGCTTGGCTTTGAGATAGGATTATCAGAGGGTATAATTATGGGTAATAATTAGCGGGTCATTTTAGGAAAACCCTGTATCAGACAAATAGCAGATCTCCAGATTACCGATGATTCAGAGCTGTCAGTCAGTGCGACTGTTTACCAGGCTCTTTTTGGGTAATACCAGGACATTTGGCATTTGAATGATGGAACTTTTTTTATTTTTATTTTGCAGGAGAAACAATGCGGATTGCCTCATCAGAATTTGCAGATGATCCTTGCTCCTCGGTAAAACGCGGGACCATGGTGCGGGCTGCCCGGGCGTTGCTATCCGCCGTCACCCGGCTACTCATACTGGCGGACATGGCTGATGTCATGAGGCTTCTGACTCATTTAAAAATTGTAAGTATGATGTTTTTTTGTCAAATTTTATTTTTTTAAGTAGATGTAAACCCTAATTAATGGCATTTTGTTTGAGAAAGCACAATGTATCACAAACAATGAACATTTAAAAAAAAAAAAATGTAAACCTAGGGGGATATTCACTAAGCTGCCGGAGGATTAGCCAAATGTTAAGCCAATTTCTTCAGCTCGCTTCGCGTGAGAAAACCCTTCGGTTGGCCTGAACCTAATGGCTGCTGTACGCGCTATTCTCAAAAGCATGTACAGCAGCCGAAGTGAATTTAAGAACAACTGAATGTAGCCGAGCCAAACAAAAGTGGTCCAGCTCGGCAAAGGCGAACAAACAGCTGGAGCGAGGAGAGTGGTCCGCCGAAGCAAACTGATCAAACAACCAAAGAAAAGTGAAAGGAACCAAAGCAGCCTGGAGTCCCCTCCCCAAATCATACCAGAAAAACATGGGGTTCCTCTTAAAAGTCATTCCAAACCCTTTATATCTGGTAAGAATTTTAGCGGGGACCCAAACGCCAAAAAGAACGGAGAAAAAAAATATCCCCTAAAATTTCAACCAGACCTTTGATCTGAGCAGCAGCAGTGGGGGGGGGACGACGACCTGGAAAAGCACCTTGTCCCCATGTCGATGAGGACAAGGGCCTCTTTCTCACAACCTTGCCCCCCCCACCCTCCACCAGGCCACATGCCCTCGGCATTGGGAGGGTGCTTTTCCAGGGGTGGACCCATTAGAAAAGCACCTTGTCCCCATGACATGGGCCTCCTCGCCACAACCCTAAACTGGTGGTTGTGGGGGTCTGTGGGCAGGGGAGCTCATCTGCATCTGGGTACCCCCTTTCATAAAGGGAGCACCCAGATCCAGCCCCACCTTGTGAATGAGTAAGGGATAGTTGTTACCCAAGCTCATTCATCAAATAGTAAGTAAAAGAGTAAATAAACACACCACACTGTATACAGAGCCCTTTATTTTAAAAATTGTGTTGTGCGTTCCCCTCTGCTGTTCCTGTGTATTTCTTGTCTCTCTGGGTACACCTGTGGTGTGTTCCCTTCTGTTACCTGCTCCCTGTGCCACGTATGTTCCCTGCATCTTCCCTCTAGTGCCTGTTTTCTGTATCTTGTATCCTGTATGCACCGTGTCTTGTCCCATGTACTGTGGTCCCTGAGTACCCGCTGGTACTATGCCTGCACGGGTGTGTCAGAGAGCCGAAACCTGAGAGCTGCCCCGCAGCTCAACATCCACACCATCAGTGGCTCTGAGGAAGACCAGGTGACTCCTTAGATCCTGCGACTCTGGCACACCTGCGTTTGTTGTGCGGTTACACTGTCCCTCCATCTTCAGAGACATGTATTGCTGCCCATTCCTACTTCAATCCCTATATACTGTTCTGAAAGACCCAGAGTTTTACGATTCCTGGTGCTGCAGTGCCCTAATCGTGACAGAAATTATAATGTCCTCCCTATATTGTAAAGCACTGCGCAAACTTTTGGCGCTATACAAATCATGTATAATAATAATAATAATAATAATAAAGCTTATATAAGAATGAACTGGTTGGGTTTAGGTATAATTTACATATGTGCTTTAGTATGACTACATTAACTGGCAGCACCGTTCACCCCTTTTCACAATGACTCACGTATACTCTAGAGCTGGCTTTATCATAACTCTCCCTCGGCTTGCTTTTCCCCAGTCATTCAGCTAGCACATTGATGGGGAGTAGAGTAATCCCACATACGCCCAGACCATTCATTACAGTAGTGCACAGTGGGCTGTACTAGCAGCTTGTAGTTCTTCCATTATTTCCAAATGCCAGAGCATACCTCCCAACGGTTTGACATATAAAAAAGGGACACATTGTAGCACAAAGTAACTAGGCAAAAGACACGCCCCTTTTTCACTCCCTTTAAGCAGGCAATAAGGAAACAATTCAAAAAAATATATATTGCTTAGTCTAGAATGCATTTTTTTTTTCATTCATCTCTACTCTTTCTGTATAGAATTTTTCAGAATAACACATGCAACAATTCTGAGGATGGACAAAAGGTTTTGGGCAATAAAAAAAAATACAATACTTCTGATTTGTGTATATTTGCATATAACCGCCGTCTGCCATTGATTTCTACAGGCTGACTGGCAGCTGCTATACACTGCACCTGTCACTCCCTGCAGAGGAAATATGGCTGTATTGTACATTAAATGTCCATTTACTGTCATATGCATGAGTCCTAAATCAGCAGGTACATGTTTTAAAGTAGATGTAAAACCCACTCACTAAAATCTAACATTAGCTGTAGCATGTTTATGTCATGTCAAAAGTAATTTTCAATAGTTTAAAATCTGAAGTTTTCATTAAACTAATGCTGGTGATCTTACCATGAAGGTTCTTGCTCAGACAACTCCTGTTATAGGGTGACAACACTCTGTTCCTCTCTCCCAATCATGCTCCTGCATTGTCACATGGGCATCAAAACAACAGGCCATTTCAACACACATTATGCAGGCATGATACACTGTTGTCACCATCAGGAACAGGTTTAGGTTCAGCCTGAACCCAAGCTGTTCTCAGTATGCCAAACCGGTGAATAATTTATTCATTTTACACACTCACCCACCTACCAAACCTACGTCTGTGTGCCTAGCAAACAATGACTGCCCACACATAGGATATGGTTAATTGATAGATGAGCTCAAGAGCATCTCTGGTTGCTGATGTAGCCTCTTCCATCCTAAGTGGGGTGGCTACTTAAATCTAGTGTTGCTAGTAGTGTAATCAGTCTGGCTGATTTGTAGGTTGACATCATTTTCTTAATTCTAGGTGTTCTGCTATTGACTGCACCTACCTGTAATGGGGTATGACCCTGCCACAGAGCGGTGCAACCAATAGGGGAACATTTGGAGTGCCTATGCCTCACCAGCCAATCACTAGGAGTTTCATGCACATCCTTATTGAGCTGTTGCTCTACTGCACAGTGTCATCCTTCATTCTACTAAAGTATTTCTACATTCTGGAAGCATGGAGAGATTGGTGAGTCTATTTTTGCTATGGATGTCTAAAGCCCTATACCCTCTCTCCCAGTTTTCCTGTTCTACAATAAAGCATTTCAAAAGGCACTTAAAGTGACTGGCGCCCAATTTACTGTTCACATCCCACAACCCAGCTAAGGATCCACCCCTGAGAGTGACATTTCAGCCCTCCCTGCCTTTGGGGGTCCACCTCAGTCCTTCGGGGGTCGAGGCCTTCACTAGGACACAGGTGAGCACACCAAAACAACACTGGGATACCAGCATCTTGGCAACCAATGAATGATGTTATGTGGGCTGAACACCATACTTTGCTGTTGAGACACAGTCCTAGCAATCAATGACACTGTTCTGCCCTGCTGTTAGTGTCCTAGCAACAATGATACTGTGCTGGTTGCACAGCTTTATTGGTTGATAGGACACAGGCGGCCTTGCGTTCAGGTCACTTGAACATTGGCTGAACCCAAATTTCCGGTTGGGTTCAGAGAACATACAAGTGAGTAAAACTTAAGCCAGTTTGCTCAGCACTAAACTGGAAATGCCATGGAGCCATTACAGAAGTGGATATAGCTGCAGGAGATCAGTAGCACTGAGATTCTACAAAGGATAAAAAATATATGAAAATACGTATTGTATTAGCAAATTAAATGCCACTCAGTTAATGTTTATGTCTGCCTTAATGGCTGTATTTGCGATAAGGTAGGTTTTAAGTTTGCAGTTCCGCCGTAAGGGTTGCTTCCTTCTTGTTGGAATGAGCTCAAGCCTTTGCTGCTTCTGTTTGGACAGTGATTATTTGACTCCTCAGGAATGATCTCTGTGAGAAGGATCGTGCAGATTTAGATTATCCCTTAAAACATTTGAAGGAGGCAGAATAGCGGGATGTAGTTTCATGCAATTTCACAACTCTTTTTTTCTCTCCGTGACTTTGCTTCCAGAAATGTAATATGTCTTTGCTGCTCAAGGATGGTAAAGCTATTTAGCTCCTGCGATGATTCTTTCATGTTGACACTTTACAGAGGCAGGAATATTTTTCAGGCTGTCTCTTGTACTTTTCATAGGTTTTTTTTGAGCCTTGCAACTGCGTCATTTAATTGCTCCACATCATTGCCAGCTTCATCAGCAACAGCTATGCAATGTGTACTTTTGTTCCGCAAGTCAGAGAGATTACCCACCATGTCTGCCTTTTCTCACAATTCCCATTGAAGACCTTATAAAGAAATGTTAACAATTCACGGAATAAAGCTTTTAAAGTGTTTCTAATCCCAAAAACAAAAATATTATATATTGTAGCTCACTAGTGCTTAGATGTGGTGGCTGCATTACAACACATGATTATTTTTTTCCTTTATTTGTAATTGGTGATCCTGCTATTACGCACTGCCTGTCCTAGGGGGTCAAATCTTCCTCACTGTGCAGCATTTATGGAGAAGCAGTGTCTCCCTTGGCTGAGCTCCTGATCAGATTTTTTTTTTGGCTGTTGGGGTTGCATTACAGGCAAGAACATGTGACTTCATGTTGTGGAGTAGAGAGAGACAATTAGGCCCGGTTCACACCTGGGTGTTTTGTAGCGCGTTCCTACGCTCTGCAAAACGCTCAAACACCGAAAATCCCATTATTTCCTATGGGTATGGTTCACACCTGGGCGTATTACAGGCCGTATGAACGCGCTACAAAACGCCCTACACCCAAAGAAGTACAGGAGCTTCTTTGGGGCGTATTTGCCGCGCGTATCCATTGGGATACAGCCAGGTAGCCCTCGGAAACGCGCATCTGTCACGCGGTTTTTTACCGCAAATCGCGGTAAAAGTGTGCGGCGCGAAACACGCGACAAACGCGCATATTTGATACGCGTAGGTGTGAACCCAGCCTAAGAGCAGTAGAAGAGCACAAAGTGTCAGAACTAAAAACGACCAAACCCCCCTCCCCCCGCCAAAATAATTAACTTAATTTATAATTAAAGAACCCCAAGAATTGATTCAAAATTAACATTTGGATCGTTTGAAAACTAAAAATGTAAATGGATCCGAATAACAAGCTAAATCAAAATTGTCATCAAAAATCTGAGGAAACTAAAAATTTTTAATCCAAATCAACCTGAAACTAAAAACTGAAACACATTTTTTTTGCGGGGGAGCAAGCGGTTTGCAGTGAGCAGAAGGTAGCTGGGAAAGCTAATAATTTTGTTTCTGAAATCAGTTCAGTCCACAGAAAATAGCAAGAACACTACAAAATCAACAGAACTTTTTCTGTAATTGCAGAAAATGTGCTTAGCTTGAAAAAAGAAATCTAAAGTAGTCACCACATCTAAGGACCGGTGAGCTGCAATATATTAAATTTTGATTGTTGGGTATAGATGCAATTTAAAGCCCCATAACAGGCAAAATATGTCACCCATCCCACCATTCAGACCCATCCTGCAAGGTTTTTTTTTTCTTTTTTTTTACCTATTGAAACAAGATATACAAACCTTCGTCCCCTATCTAGGTCCCTCCCCACCACCATTTACAGGTGCAGGGGACTGATTATTCAATACTGGAGACTGCCAGTACTGAAAAAGCTCCATAACTCAAGCTCAAATAAATAACTGAATAGTGTAAAGCCGTGACTCCTTCCCTTGCTGCAGACTTCTTTATACAAAGTTTTATTCAGAGACAGAAGGTTTGAAGGAAAACACCTTCTGCTGCCCTCTCTCCTTAGATATGTCATGGCTGCACCCTGTAAATTGTTGCTTGTAAAAATAAATGTTTAAAGTTTTTTTTAAAGTTTTAAAACACACGATTCAAGAAACCTACATTTTGTATTGTTTTCCATTAATGAACAAAGGCAGGCAAAGCAGTTGAAATGAATGCATTCTGTGATCTGATATTGCCTGGCAGACAGGCAGTGTACTTTCGCGGCACAGACAAATCTTTTATTGCAGTCAGTGAAGGGTGTATAGAGGCACCAGAATCTGTTTCTTTACAACGCTGTTTTAGTTGTCACTTTAAGCACGCGGGAAGCCTCAAGGGACCGAGTCTGTATTGAGAACATGGTGGCTTGCTGACTTGATGAGATCTACAGATACCCGAACTCAACAGGAATACAAAAAAACATGAGGCCATGTATTTTAATACTGTTTTCAGGCAAATAACAGATTTCCTCGGATTCTTGTAGGTAAAACAATCACTATTCTTATCCTATGTCTTTGACACCTGCCTGGCTACACTAGAATGAACAAACACACTGTGCATCGGGGAATAGGGTAGCTAGGACTACAAAGCAAAGAGAGAGAGAAGGAAGGAAAAGAAAAAGTATTTGCGTGCACTAACTAGTAGGTATCAAATTATAGCTTATAAACCAGAGCAAAATCAAGAGAGAAAAAAATCTCCAATTAACATTCAGTCGGATCATAACATAATTTTGAAGGGTAAAATGGCATCAAGTCTTGCACGCAGGGAACAGATCCTTAAAACAACTAAAAACAATTTTTTAGATTTAAACTCAAGCTGAGGCTTGAGAAAGGGGTTGAGTCCCGAAACATGTCGCATCATTACCACTTGGAAGGAGATAGGGTCAAGGCAAGTGCTTCCCAGCAACAAGGACACCACTCATAGCCTTCAACTGACTGAGACTCTCGTTTGCCACCCTCAAACCAACTTGATTGTAGCCCCACCACATGCAATTGTATGTGGACACTCGCACCCAGAAGACTGACTCTATCAACACTTGTAGGTTTATTTGACACTTTTTATTATTCAATAAAACTTAGGGGGTTATTCACAAAGCTGCCAAAGGCAGCTGAGGGAATAACACAGCCGTAGTGCAGTGAGCCGAACAACGGACATCGGCTGCACTTCGGTCAACCCGATCATCTGGATCGGTTGAAATGAAGATCCGGCAGCTCACGTGCTGCCGGTCACCACTATTCTCATAGGGGCCAAACGGTAGTGAGCGAATAGTCAAATGCCGGTGAACGGCATTCAGCTCAACTATTCTGCTTGGTACCTCTGTGGTACCGAGCAGAATAGCAAATCAATGAAAAAACTTTTATTTGTTTAATGTTGGAAAAAAGATTTTTAAAATGTAAATAAATAGTTAAATAAAAAAAGAAAGATTTTGTTTAAAAGAAAAAAAAGACAATTGGGTGGAGCTAGCATGAATAACAACTGGTTGGAGTCGGCCGTGACAAAGCAAATGCCTTCAGCTCGTCAGAGCCACTCGCCCACCTTCAGCTGCTCTACGGTCTATTGTGAATAGCCCGTACAACGGCCCTTCAGTTTGACTGAACCGAAGGGCTCCGGCGGCGAAGAGAGCCGAAGGATCAGCTGAAGCTACAGCTGGATCCTTCGGCTCCTTTGTGAATAGACCCCTTAAAGTTTTTATTGCATGAGCATGAGTTCTGTTGTCTGCCTCTGTTTACGAGGAACAGTAGGAACAAACCAAATGGCAACATAGATCAGTCGTGTTGTAGAACATGTCCTGAACATGTAATAATTTTACAGAAGTGCTTCAAGGTGCCACATAATGAAAAAAGTAATAAAGAATGCATGGGAGAAAGCAAAAGTGCATTTTATAATAATAATAATAATAATAATAATAATATAGCACAATGTGCAAAAACATGAAAATGGCAGAAAAAATAATCTGGCCACTCAGTGTATATATACAGTATATAGATAGACAGAACAACTAACCAGACGCAATGTGTGTTTATTGGTCATTTTCGTCCGTAATTTAATTTACTTTTAAGCCCATTAGATCGCAGCTTTTTGCAGCCTCTCAATATTCAAGACATGGAATGCCCTAATCAATTCCCTGGATGGTTCACCATGCATCATATTATCCAGTTTAATTGTTGCTCGACTGAACAGTCAATAGTAATTATGTTTTAAAAAATGAGTAATTGTCGGCAGTGAGACTTTTGGACACAATACTGATATAGATATTTTTATAGTTGTGTATTGGGTGAGTTATAAAGGCTGTTATTTTGAACTCTTTGCAAACTTTTTTGTTACAAGAACATTTTACATATATTGAGTTACACTAATGATGTGTGTGTGTGTATATATA
>NW_017306567.1:433164-433401 GCF_000935625.1 Nanorana parkeri
ATATAACTAAGACCTCAAGGAGCTTTTAAGATTTGGATAGCATAGAGGAAGATTTCTGCTCACTTCCTGTTGTGGTGGAAACATTTCCAGAAACTGCTATTTTCAGTGTCCTCCTGCCCGAGCAGTATGTAAACAAAAGTATTTTAGAAAAGTAATGAGTTTGTATGCATTCATGTTATTCCAAGAGTCCTGGTCGCTCAGTACACCTTCTCTCCCCCCCCCCCAATATTGCAGGCA
>NW_017306567.1:433581-475255 GCF_000935625.1 Nanorana parkeri
AATATTGCAGGCACAACACTGTAGGAGGACTAACAACATCTTTTGTGCATGACTTAAGGACAAAGGTGGATTAAGAACCAATAGGGCCCTCGGGATAGTTGGGCCCTATGCATCTCCAGAAAACTTCAGTGAACATTTGTATTTGTATGTGTATGAATGAAAGCTGCTGCAGTTAGAGCTAGCTGCTGGGGGTGGTCAGATTCCAGTTCAGATACCAGTGCAGAGAACTTCTAGGTTTGCAGAGGTTGCAGCTGGGACCGGGTTCTGGCGCCCCACCACTGACCTGAAATCATTAGTCTGTATTGTTTTAAAAAAACTGTCACATGACGATAAACAAAAATGTATCAGTAACTGTATCTGTGAGTACCACAGTACCCACCTCCCCCCTCCCCTCTAGCAAAGCACCTTTGTCCCAATGTTGAGGGACGAGGGCCTCTTCTACAACTTGATGTGCCCCATGTTTGGTCAATTGCATCACTTGGGATTCCTGTCAGTATTACTAAAACCAGGAATCTGTTATTTAGTGATGATGGTGCGGTGTGATAGGGCACATGAGGAGGGCTCAAAGGTTAGCATGGGCTGTGTTATGTGCCAATCAGCACATTTCTTTTAACACAGCTACAAGTAGCCCCCCATAGCAATGGGTGGTATACATGTGAGCCGGCAAAACATTTAGTTAGTTTCGTTTTGTATCGGAGGTTTCGTTTTTTCGGGATTCGGGTCTGAAAGTCAATTCGTTTTAGCATTCAGACTCGGATGAATCCAAATTTCGCTCATTTCAGATGAGTTAAATTATCATTGTGAAATATAATTTGTTGCAGAAAAGTGACATTGCATGTTTACCTTGTTTCTTTTCAATTTCTGACACCACAAACCAACCCCCCCCCCCAAAAAAAGTGCCCCCCCAATTCATATCAGACCCTTTAGGTCTGGAATGAATGGTATGGGGGACCTCTGATGTAAAAAAAAGAAAAAAAAACCCAGCATGCGGTTCCCTGGCAATTAACCCCTTCATGACTGAGGCCCTTTTTTCATTTTTTGCACCCATGTTATATTCCACATTTTAGGCCTGAAAATGACATAAAACCCCCCAACATTAAACCTCATAGGTCTGGTAGGCATTTTAAGGGGGAACCCTAATGGAAAAGTAGTGAAAAAAACCCGCAGGATCACCCTAAAACTACTTTCCAGACCCTTAATCCAGGCATAAGCCTGGCATTGAAGGAAAGGGGAGGACAAGCGAGCGCCCCCTCCCCACCCTCCACAATACCAGGCCACGTGCCCTCGGCATTGGGAGGGTGCTTTTCCAGGGGTGGACCCATTAGAAAAGCACCTTGTCCCCATGACATGGGCCTCCTCGCCACAACCCTAAACTGGTGGTTGTGGGGGTCTGTAGGCAGGGGAGCTCATCTGCATCTGGGTACCCCCTTTTATAAAGGGGGCAGCCAGATGCCACCCCCCTTGTGAATGAGTAAGGGTTACTTGTACCCCTACTCATTCACCAAATGGTTAAATAAAATGTAAATCAACACACAACACCTTAGAAAAAAAATTCCTTTAATTGAACAAAACACACATTGTTGACAATTCCTTTATTTAAAATAAATGTAAAAATATTTACAGCGAAGTCGTTCCAGCGTTGGCCGACAATTGGAAAAAAAAAAAATCCCCGACGCAATGTTTACATCAGGCAGTGGCCAGAAATAAACAAAGCCTGCTATTGGTTATTTAACATTGAAATACCCAAAATCAGGCAGGTTAATGCTCCGCCCAATGCCTGATGTCAGTCACAGAGGAGCGGACCTGAGAGAGAACTTTGGCAACAGCCATTCTGTTATTTTCCAGGTCCCCCCCTGGAAAAACACCCTCCCAATGCCGAGGGACATGTGGCCTGGTATGGTGGAGGGGGGGACCTTGCTCCCCCCTGCCATGCCACCCCCCCCCTGTCCTGCCCTGTCAGGCTGCTGCTCGGATTAAGGGTCTCATATGGCATTTTAGGGGGGACCCCCTTTTTTATTACAACTTTTTAGGTGTTGGGGTTGCCCCTTAAAATTCCAACCAGACATAAAGGGTCTGGTATGAATTGCTGGGGAACCACACGCTGTTTCTCTTTTTTTTACATGGGGTCCCCCCTAACATTCCTACCAGTCCTAAAGGGTCTGGTATGAATTGGGGGCGGACCCCATGCTGTTTTTTTTTTATAGTGTTATTATTTCTATGAACAGTTAAACACATTTGTATATTCTTTGACAGCTTCTTTACATTCAGGATGAAGTGTCATCAAAGAAGCAGAAGCTGTTATAGAATAATACAGATCTCCCAGCTTCTTTCATTATTTACACTTTGTAACAATATTGTGTTACTTTGTTTTCATTCGAGATTCAAATGCAGAGAAGCCAGAGAGCGGTAAATGACAGCTCTCCCGCTTGTTGTTCTTAATTTCTGAGGCCACGTTCACACCAGACGATTCTGGCCGGAACGCACTGCATCACATTGCTGACTGTTCAATAAGTTGTGAGGCAGAAGGGGGCGTGGCAGTCCATTGAAGTGAATGGCACCATAGTCACGCCCTCTGCCCACAATGCGATCGTCGCACAGGATTAAAAGGCACATTATGACTGTTGTCCGGTACAAACAAAATAGTGCAGCATTTTGTTCAGACCGGACCGTAGGCATAATGAGAATGGGCTGTCCAGTATGGAAATTCCAGCCTCAGGGCTTGCTCACTCTAGCTCATCTGCTAAAACACTCCATTTTATTGGAAAGGCTATAATTTGTTGCAGCTCGGGCTATGGAATCCACCCACTGCCTGCTGTCAATCAGTAATAAAGCAGACCTGATGGGGAACTAGTCCCTCAGCATCCCTATCAGGTTCTGCCCACTGTCAGCATCACTGGTTGTTAAAGTGACATCACAGTCAATTTGTTTCCCCTCTCCCCAATGTTAATGTCAGCACTTACCTTAAATTATGTCTCTTAATCCGATCTTCTTCTTTCCTGTCATTTTCATCTGTCCCTCCAGCGCTGTGGCGGGTCCCCGATCCAGCGCTGACTTCTCTGAGCTTGCTAGCAGTAGATCTACAAAAAAAAAAAGCGGAGGCTTTAATTATCCTTTAAGGATGTTGTAGGCTGATAGCAGGGCTGTAGCTAGGGTGAGGCCACTGAGGCACTTGCCTCGGGCACAGGTGAGGGGGAAGGGGGGGCAGCCAGTGCTCAGAGCAGCAGGGAGAAATGGGGTGGCACATGGGAGAGGCTGCAGAAAAAGAGATTGAGGACCCTGTGTTCTCAATTTCTTTTTCTATTTAAAAGGGAAATATCAGGGGGCTGTTTAGCTCCCTAATATTGTCCCAAGCCCCCCCCCCTCCTCCCCCCAGTAAAGAAACAAACAAACAATTTAAAAGAATTTAAAAGAATAAAAAAACATCCTGGAGGCGGGGCACATGATGTCACACGACGCTGCATGCACAGCGTTAGGTGACATCACGCGACGCTGCATGCACAGCGTTAGGTGACATCACACGACGCTGCATGCACAGCGTTAGGTGACGTCACACGACGCTGCATGCACAGCGTTAGGTGACGTCACACGACGCTGCATGCACAGCGTTAGGTGACGTCACACGACTATTGGAGGGCACATTTTTTTTGTTCATGCCTCGGGCGCAAAAGGAGCTAACTACGGTTATGGCTGACAGTGTCTTTAACGACTAGTGATGCTGACATTGGCCAGAGCCAGTGACTCATCCCTAGTCCCTTTCAGCTTCCAGTTGGGAGATTTCCCAGCTGATGACTGATTGTAATCAAAGGTGTAGGGGATGCTGGCCATGGCCATATTTGGGTAATGTTGTCAGCATCCCTGGTCCCTTTGTTTATATTCAGCTGCCAGCTAGGGGATATCACAGCCATCAGCTGAATGGGACTGGGGATGCAAAATTGGTTGCTTGGACACTGGCAGCCTGGTGTCCTAGCAACCAATGAACCATGAGCTATTAAGCTCTGTAAACAGTACACTTTTTTTTAGCAAAGCAAGAAGGGATGACTTTGAAAATAAGTATAAATAAACCTAGCTCTCCACCGATTGGCTGGGAAATTGAAATAATGTATTTTTGTGCTCATAATGTCATGAACATTTTTCTATATATAAAATCTCTATACATTCCCTTTAAACAGTGTACCTTCAATAACAAAGAAGGAATGTTGTTAAAATATACTGTCTTACATTGAATATTAAATGGATTTAGAAACATTAGAGAAAAAGCACAGTTTGTTACAAGTAAATTAGTGTAAGATTTCCATATGTTTGATAATATTGGCATTAGCGCTTTCTACATAGTCCTTGCCTGAAGGCCTCAGGTGTTTCCTCAGGCGAAGAGAGATGAATTAACTTCCTCGGGTCAACGGTAAAGATTTCCCAGAGAATGAATTAGTTTCCACTGTGTTCTATGCCACCAGTCAATACTCATCCCACTTCTCATTATGCCTGCATGGCTGTTGTTACCTCACAGTTTACATAGCCTAATGACACCTGATATACTGTGCTGCCTTCACTAAGTACCCACAAGAAGACAACAGACCAACCTCCCTGGGAAATAAAAGTCTCTTGAAAATAGTACATTGGCTTCTGGTGCCAAGATACGAGTAAAAAAAAATCACGTACGTATGTGAAACTGTCTTGATATTAGCCCCTGCCTCCTTGTGTTACAAGGCATGGGGGTTGTTTTACAAACGGGCAAATAGGCTGTTCACTTTATGAAGGAAGTTTCCGTTAGTGAAAGAGGTGAAGCTCTTCCTATTCTCTACTTCCGGTATCATGAAGCCAGGCAGCGTGTAATGACTCGCTGCCTGACTTTCTGATTGGCCGGGAAGCCGGCTTCATGCTCTCTCGTCACCTCATGATGAGGGAGCATGGAGCCGGCTTCCCGGCCAATCAGGAAGCTGGGCGCCACATCATTACGTGCCCGGCGCCGGCTTTCTGATTGGATAGAAAGCCAGCACAAGAAGCATGGGGACGGCTTCCCTGCTAATCGGGAAGCTGGGTGGCGGGTCTTTACACACCGCCCGGCTTTCCAGCTAATCAGAAAGCCAGGTGGTGAGTCATTACACGCTGCCTGGCTCCATTAATGTGACTTCCGGTATAGGTATTCGGTATCAGCGAGTACCGAAAAAAAGTATTGGTACTCGTACTCGATACCGAAATACAGGTATCGGTGCATCCCTACATAACACCCCTCCATCACATTTACACTGTGGAATTTACTATAACTTCCGACAAGGATCTGCAAAATGGCTCCATAGTTTAATTAACATGATGCATCAATCCTAATTCTGAATCCAGACATCAGAGGCGTGAGGGAAAGATAAAAGTGGTGATAAACATGGTAAACTTCACATTTGCAACTTGTGCATGGACCACATGGACAAGGAAGTGTTTACAATGAGTGGCAGACAGGAGCTGCAGCTCTGAAGACTTGCCAATGTGATGGCTCTCTTCGGACTAAGTATGAACAGTCAGGAGTAGTGTGTTTCCAAAGCCATCTTTATTATCATTCAGGATGTATATAGCGCCAACATTTTGCACAGTGCTTTACAACATATAAGGAAACAGTCCAATACAATGCCTTACAAAGGATTAGGAGGACCCTGCTCCTGAAAGCTTACAATCTACAAGGAGCGACAAATGATACAAAAAGGTAATAACTGTTGGGGATGAGCTGATTGAAGGAGTAAATGTACAGTTTTTAAGAGGTGGGATAGGCTTGAAGAGGTGAGTTTTCACGGATTGCCTCTAGGCAGACAAAGCTGGAGATAGCCAGCTAGGTTGTGGTAGAGAGTTCCAGAGGATGGAATAGGTTCTGGAGAAGTCCCTGAGGTGAGCATGGGAGGAGGGGATGAGGGAGCTAGAGAGCAGAGCAGAGAGCAGGAGGTCATGGGAGAAACAGAGATAATGGTTTGGGTGACATCTTGAAATTAAGTTGGAGATGTAGCCAGGGGCAGAATTGTTGGATGGCTTTGTATGTTGTTGTTGTTAGCATTTTGAATTGTGTGCATTATGCTATTGGAAGCCAGTGGATGGATTGACCAAGAAGGGTGGATGCCACTGAGCGGTTGGTGAGGTGGATGAGCCTGACAGCAGCATTCATGATAGACTTAAAGTGGAAAAGCCTATGTAGAGGTAGGCCAATGAGAAGGGAGTTACAGTAAGTTAAATATGACAAGAGAGTGAGTTAGTAGCTTTGAGGTGTCATTTATTTGGATAGAGTATGGAAGGGTTACAACTTTTGTCTGCTGTCTGTCTTTTTTGGGAAGATTTACTTTCTCTATTTTTTCTTGTGAATGTTGTCACCAGTACTGAAGGAGAAGGCAACATTTTGCATTGCCACCAGAACATGAATAGAGGTGAATTCTTCCCTTCCGTGGAAACACTAGTTCCAGTGACAACTAGAAATATGGCCATGACTTTACTGGAGCCAATGACCGAAAATGAATGTTACTAGAGGGCTAGAGTCCTGTTTGGCAAGAAGTTTCATGGTGAAACGTAGGTTTGCCTCCTGAATGGTACTTTGCCAGCTTGGTTAGTAAATCTGAGAATTCCCATTGTTACCATTAGAAAACATGGTCTGCTGTTTTGTTTTTTAGAAAAGTGGCAATGTCGGTGACATTGGAAGTAACAGATTCACAGAACCTGGTTCCCCACATAGGACCCTATAAACCAATATGACCTCTATGATTAGACTTTGAACTTGTGATATTGTGTCCATAAATATTATTTTACAAAAGGTTAATGGGTTTGAATTAAGTTCAACAGTGTAATTTAATTACCAGAGGTGTTTATGTTAAAGTCCACACTGTAAATTATTATTGGTGTGCAGGAAAATCTAATGTTGCTGCCCACAGCAACTTGTCAGAATTTTTTTGTTTTCTTAGTTATTGCAGAAACACAATGACATTTGGTTGCTTTGGGCATTTCATTTATTAGAGAAAAACAGTAAGTGATTTGTGTTTCCACATTATCACTTCTCTGCAGATTTTGATATCTAGAGAAGTCTGTATATGCAAGATGTCTTGAGCACTGAACGCTTTGGCAGGGTGTTTAGAAATACTGGAAGTGTGACCAGAAACATGATGTGGGTGTGCCTTTTGCCCAATATTCCCATGCTCCAAATTAGTGGTGGCTGACTTTCTAAATATAAGGGTCCTCAACTGCGGCCCTAGACATCACCTGGGGGGGCACACATAATATTATCTATATGTAATGTTACAGAAGATTTTCAGAGCCTGTGGCCATATCGTAGGAGGCTAAGGACATTCAAAAGGTGTGGTTGGAGACTGTAGATACTTGCAGCAAGAGACAAGTAGTTAACTAGGGATATAAGACTGCTACAGATGCACAATGGTTACAAAAGGGCCGCATGCATGCAAATGCTGTAGTCCTAGGTATTCCTGTGTTTGAAATGTTGCAGTCAAATTTACTATTTATTTTTATTAATTCAACTGGCCTGTGCTGTTTGGCCAACCGAGTCTCATTACCCTTTTTCCCCCCAAAGATTTGGAAAGCGTTAGAACCTCTGTCAGAGTTTGTTTTTATTGATGTCTTTAACCCTGCTGGTGAGATTCATACTTTATATTTATCCATTGTTACTGGGACAAAAAATTATTGTAACTCCAAAAATTTCACAGCCCTCACCTGACCAAAGCTAGAGAGGAATTCTTCAATTTGGACACTGTATTGCTAAGCAAAACCTTTTACTTATTTTAGTTGTGTGATTCTTGTAGTAGTTAAGCCCAAGGAAACTGACCCCAGTAGTATTTAACATACTTTAAAAAATGCTGCATACACAAACTACCTAATTACAGGAATTACATTTGGGGGTTCGTCCGGGATTTGTAGGGAAACAGACAATTTTGACCATTCTGTTCTCAATCCAAAGCTAAATAAAATGCCTTTAAATTTATCTTTTAGAGGTCTATTTATGAAAAAAAAATGTATAGCTATTTGTCCAACAAAACTGCATGTCCATGTGTTTTGTATGAGATAATCAGCTGTTGGGAGAATGAGGCAAAATCGAACGTTCTTAGGCTAATATCTATTCTGCTCAAATGTTCCTCAAATATTACAGTATTAAATCAGGAAAATACCACCTTATGGCCTTAGGATCATAAGGCAATAAATACATCTTAGTAACAAAAGATACAATGTAACAATTGGAGATATCACTGGAGGGAATTAGCATATTATTATTATTATTATTATTATTATACAGGGTTTATATAGCACCAACAGTTTGTGCACCGCTTTACAATATAAGGAAGACATTACAATTAGGGATGTCCCGATACCGATGCTAGCATCGGAATCGGGCCCGATACAGGGCATTTTGACAAGTACTTGTACTTGTCAAAATGCCCTGATGCCTAGCGCCGAAGCTTGTGCTGTTTTTTTTTTTAACCGTCCGTGGGGTCCTTTTCACCGTCCTCTGTGCAGGCTGGAGGAGCGTCGCGTCACTGCTGTAGGCGGCGCTCCAGGTGGGGTCCTAATGTGGTTGGCCAGCGACTGCCCAGAGGACTCCGCCTGTAGCTCCACCCACAACAGTGACGCGACGCTCAGCGCCGCCGACGTCCTCGAAAAAAAAAAAGCATTTGGCACCTCCATTGAACAGGTGCAGGCTGGAGGAGCGTCGCATCACTGCTGTGGGCGGCGCTCCAGGTGGGGTCCTAATGTGGTTGGCCAGCAACTGCCCAGAGGACTCCGCCTGTAGCTCTGCCCACAACAGTGACGCGACGAGTAAGGGCCTGTGCTGGGATGGCAAGTGGTGTAGTTTTTGCCACTTTGCCAGACTTACCTAACTTTCTGTTTTAGTCCTCCAAGTTCATGAGGTGTGTCATGAAAACACTTCACACATGTATAATAGCAAAGAAGACAGTCAGTAGTTGCTCATGTTGCTTTACTGGGGCCATTTTGTTGCACTCCAATCTGTTCATTAGTTGTACGAATAGCAGTTTTCTTTCTACCAGTTATTGGTGTGGTGCATCATTAGCGATGTGCAAACCCAGCAAAGTTCAGTTTTTAGGAGGGTTAACCCAGAGGGAAGTTTGCAAAGCCCAAACATAGTGTCAAACCCTATTGAAGTCTATGGGAATGCCTTCACAGCTGCACTTAAAGTTATGTAACAGTACAAGTAAACACTTTAAAACAGAAAAAAATGCATTACTACCACAAAATGACAGATCCACATTTGCTCTGGTTTTACAACTTTGTGAAAGCAAATAAAAATGTTATTGTTCTTAAACAGTATTTTAAATTATATTTCTTCATAATAGTAAAGAATTTGGCCTAAAATTATTAGTCTGTATGTTTTTTTTTTTTTAAATATCACCTGTCCCTATAAGAAAAAGTATCAGTAATTGGTATCGGCAAGTACACGAGGGCCAGTACTTGTGCTTGGTCTTAAAAAAGTGGCATCGGGACATCCCTTATTACAATCACAATACAATTCAAGGCAAGATGATAAGGATGATAAGGAGGGCCCTGCCCCTGAGTGCTTGCAATCTAAATGTGACCATTGCTACTACAGGTAGTTATTTAAAGTAATGAATGTGAAATTAACTGCACATTCGCTAGTAAATAATTTACTGCACAGATAAATTAAACAAAATGATTCGCCTGCACATTCACTGCATCAACCAACATTCATCAGAACATATTATTGTGATATTCAATGCAAATTCAGTGAAAATATTGGCACTTCCACCACTTGAGGTGTTTGGAAAGTCTGAAAGTGCAGTGCCTGTAGAATATGTAACATTCAACCCACGGTGGTGACTCTAGTATTGCATCTCAATATTGCAATATTTCAGGTAATAGGACACACATTTGGTTTGAACCATAATTCAAATGAATTCAAGCTTTGGGTGAAAAATGAATTAATAATATTCACATTCGTGTAAAAAATCTCTCATGACAAAATTAATATTACATAGTCACCGAAGCAGACCATAGGCAAAAAGGTGACATAAAAGGAAAGTGTAAAGGTATTCAAAATATACTGAAGCATTGGAACTACATTAAAGTGACATTAAACCTTCAGGGTCTTTTTAATTTTTTTTATTAATGGGGGCCACCAGACTTACTATAAAAAAAGTATGTTTCTTGTTTCAATTTTTTTAATGTCCTTATTCTCAAGTGGTATCCAAGCTGCTAGGCTCCCCCATGTACGGGTGCCTCCATCAGCTAGCGGACTGTTGTGGAGGCACCCGTACGTGCACGGTCATGGCTGTGCCTGCACATAACTGTGTGCGTCCATAAAGACACACACAGCGTGCAGCCAGCCACGCCTCCACCCTCACAGCTCGACTGACGGCAGAAGAAGCCCATGGGCCATCTGCCCTCAGTTCCCTCCCCCGCAACCAGGGAGCTTGGGGAAACCCATGTATCTTCCCGGTCGCAGCAGAGGAGACGAGCGGCTGCAGGTAAGCGTGGGGGAACAGGGTGTTAGGAGAACACTGCGTGTTTTGCGTCTACTCTTTATGCACAGAATGCATTAAGGCAAAAAAAAAAAAAACCTAGCCTTTAATACTACTTTAACATAACTTGATATATGTGAATGGACAAAGGGAGAGGAGTGGGTACACAACTGGATATCCCCTTGTTCATTCACAGAATGCCTTGTTTCACAGAGTAGGAAGTGAGTGGAAATCTCCCCTATGGTGCCACAAACAAAAGTAAAGATCTAATTAAAAGGTTGATTGTTACCCACTCTATCCAAAACTTTAAAAAAAGTCAGGGTTCAACATGCCATACACCTATCTCAGCTATATATACCACCTTACAGCAGAACTGATCTATCTTTTACGCAGTGTAAAATCTCTTTATCACCATGCTACAGACCTTGGCTTGTTATACACAAACATGAACTTGCTGAAGCCATACTTCGGCATTAACATTTATCCATGGCCCTCCGAGGCTGCTGTGTCGACACTTGACCTCAGCCATGTAGATCTGGTAATTGAATGTCCTATCGATTACGCCCAGCACCATAAATTAGGCTTCAGTCTGTATGAAGCAAATGTTTGACCTAGACCAGCAAGCCATGACCGCAGTAAGCAAACGACTGCTTCAAGAATCACTTTGTTTATGTAATGCGCAACCCCACTGAGCAATCCTCAGCTGTGCAACAGGTCGGAAAATGTGCATTGCAGCCATAGATAATTGGATTGCCATTTAGACGGCACATCTGTTTCCCCATCAAATATCAGGGATTTGCATTCTGAGAGATGTAAAAATGTCAGGCCTGGTGAAATAATGCTCCGGTCCTTCGACTCATTCAGAAATGTGCGCGCTGTATCTCTGGAGGTTTTATAGAGGATGAGTAGGATTTAAATGCGGCAGAGCCGTGTGTTTAATATGTTGTGTTTTGCTATTTATTGTGGCGGTCCTGTGACATTTTGAGCTAGCAAAGAGATTAGATACATTCCGGAAAGATCATTGAACTGTTTTATTTTGCAGAGCTGGCCTTGTTAATGACAAAACATGAAATTATGCCTTGCCTCAATGGGAATTCAAGCTTTTTAGTTGCTTTTAAGCAATAAATAAGTGTCAAAGTATTATGTTATACTTATAGTTAAAAAGATCCTGTCACATAACTTGAGCAAAGCACACACCTAAAGAAGAAACAGAATAATTACCTCTCCTGTGCCCGTGCTGCTGAATTTCACTCAAATGCAGAGAAATCGCACCTCCCGAAGTCCATTAGTGAATTAACACTACTGGGAGTGTCAATGTCCTGCAGGGATGTTCCTATAATGAGGCAGAGTCTCTGGAACGGGGGTGGGGGGGGGGCAGCAGATGTAACTGCCATCCCCTTTCTGGCCAGAGCGCCCCAGGTTACTAAGAGCCCTCAGCAACCTCTGACTCTCTGTCCAGCATCCCACCCAGCTCACTGACATCACTGGTTGCCAGGAGCTGAGTGGGATGCTGTAAATGTTCATGCTCCTCCCTGCTGCAGACTTTAACCATGCAACCTGCTGATCAGTTGCTCGATTTTACATTATTAAAGTGTAATCACACAACTGATGAACAAATTGCACAGCTTAAGGCTTTTGAAAGATGATCCAAGGCAGGGTTTTGTGACATTTACAGGAGTCCCTCCTGCCAAGCTTAAACAAAGACCAGCAGAAAGACCCATTGATGTTGTGCTGGATGGGGGGTGGGGTGTTGTAGCAGGAACAACAAGGCAAAGCATTGCATGCATACAATACAATTCAGCATTAAAGAAGTGTATGTCCAGTCACCCTTTTTCTTGAATCTGGTCACCCTTTTTCTTGAATCTGGTCTCCCTATCTCTCGAATCTGGTCACTCTATCTCTTGGATTTGTTCACTCTTTCTCTCGAATCTGGTCACCCTATCTCTCGAATCTGGTTGCCCTATCTCTCGAATCTGGTCGCCCTATCTCTCAAATCTGGTCGCCCTATCTCTCGAATCTGGTCGCCCTATCTCTCGAATCTGGTCGCCCTATCTCTCGAATCTGGTCACCCTATCTCTCAAATCTGGTCTCCCTATCTCTCCAATCTGATCTCTGATCTCTTGAATCTGGTATCCGATCTCCCAAGTCTGGACACCCTATTTCTTGAATCTGGTTACACCATAAATATTTTATCTCTGCAGTTGTAATTCAAATTGCCCCATGTTTTATCCCTGCAAGTACAGAAAAATACCTGTGAATCTGCCAAAAATCCACTCTGCTCCTAATTTATATTTTGGCCTGACAACATACAGTATTTTTCTGAACTGAGTGGTATCGGCTCTCCCATTTGTCTTTTACAAGACTACTCAGACCCTCTCCCTAGTCTATTCTATACAACGTAAAGACTATTTGATCTGCAGTCAAAAGATAGAAACTAGGAGAGCTAATTGCGCACCTTGAGATAACACAGTAAATGTACAAGCACAGAAAAGTGTTGCAATTACATATGTTTATGCATTCTCATGTTTATTTCTTTTGTTTGTATTGGTATGACACAAAACAGTGGGGAAAAAAAGCCAAATCTGACATGACACATTCCACGCAATATTTTGGCCATGACTGTGTATATGGTTTTTTGTTTTTTTTTTCAGTTGTCATAACACCAAAACACTCCCAATGGTATATTTAACAAAGCAAACAGGAGCAAATAAGAGACTTTCATTGCTTGGCTTTACATAAACTTCAAAACAACTTATTGTTGCAAACACCTCTGGAATGGTTATAGTTTTCTGCATCCCCTTTCACTTTTGCTCGTCAGCTTGTTTGAAATGGAAATGTGGAGAAATATAGAAATGCATGTATGTGAAAGCAGAAGAAAAAGGAATTCTTATAGTACATGTTTAGAATATATACAGGCAACATAAACAGTAAAAAACCACATTAAAATATGTTATAAAACATTAATAGGTAAAACTATGAAGTCACTGAAACCTGTCACAGCTCCCCTTTACAAAATATCCTCAGAAAATGACAACTCCTTTTGTCGCCGGAACATTTTCTTACTCCTCACACCGAGAAGCATAGAAAAGTCATTAGCTGTCAAGTCAAGTTCATTTTGCAAGTTTATTAGGGAGCCACAATTTACAGTATCTGATTCGGAAAAACTGTTAATAGGGCCATTTAAAGGCAGCTTTGGTTTCATTACCCCAGCCAAAAAGACATTGGCAGCTTGGCCCGGGGTTTTCCCTCACACTCTGTATTTAGTAATGCAATCAGACCAGTAAGACACAAGCAGCTTGTAATTATTCGTACTGTTCCCAGTGAACTGGATCTAATCAACTACCGCTGTGTATTGATATTGCGGGGTTTAAATAAATATATACAAGGGAGTGAGTCAATCTCTTGACCCGACAAATATAAACTGCTCTTTACTGAAGAAAGAAAAGTACATTTTATCTAGATTCATTCAGTCTGTCAATATCTTATTTTAGAGCAGGCTTCAAGGGCTACTCCAGCCACAGATAGCTAATATATAGCTGCAATGCTTACACAGGAACTGTTTTACCTGTCAAATAATTTCTAAAATTTTGATACTGTATCTTCCTACCTTGTGGTGTCCTCTAACCACAGCCTTGACTCAAGCTACTCTTGAACATCTACACAATGGCCATACCCATCATTTTCTTTATCCCTGTCTCTTGCTGTCCATCTAAAACATTCTTGCCTTTATTCTGCTTTTGGATATCTACACACTGGTGACACCCACCCTGTGATATATTCCTTCCTCTGTCCACTCACCACATCCTTGTCTTCAAGCTACTCTTGAACATCTACACACTGGTCATACCCATCATTTTCTATCTCCTTACCTCTTGTTATCCATCTACCACATCCTTCTTGTTATCCATCTACCACATCCTTACCTTCAAGCTGCTCTTGGATATTTCTACACTGGTGACACCCACCTTGTGATATCTTCCTACCTCTTGTTGTTTACTCACCACATCCTTGCCTACAACTTGTTTTTGAACATCTACACACTGGCCATACCCATCTCCTATATTCTTGTTTCCAAGCTGCTCTTGGACATCTTCACACTAGTGATGACCAGCCTGTTCTATCCCCCTACCTCATATAGACCATACATCACACTCTACATCAAAGCTGCTTTTGAACTCCTCCATGCTGATGATGCTTTTTTACTCCCCCCCTTCCTTGCCCTATGCAGAGGAGGCACTACCACTGCAAACCTCTTTTACACTTTCAGCTGGCAATTCATGTAACACAATATTTTTAGTGATCATTCAAATTGATCTTAAAAATAATATTATAACCTTTTAAAGGGATATGTGCTATCAAAAGGTTTTTATATGACTGTGGTCATTCTTTAGTTATTGGTATGTATATTTTGCATCATGTCATGTTATGAGATCTTATGATGGTGCCAGCCTTGTGTGATGCTTTGAGGATCTTTGTGTGTGGCCCTTAGTAATCAGATCTCTGCATATATGATCAGCCTTACTAAGCTGAAGATTAGTCTTAAAGAATAGCTTTACTCATACCATATGTTGGGGAAGTTAAATAGTACTAAATAGATGTGTACTTAAGACAGTACCTGCAAAGATGCCGACTTACAACGGGCCAGCCTATGGCATCTTCAGTGCCTAATCCATGCTATTGAGCCTGGTCACACTTAACACACCGTCAGTATAAGGGAAGTGTCTGTCTGTGGACATTATTTCCTGTGAGCCAGCAGGTAACAGACCACATTTTCTAATATCCCAAGTGAATGCTAGTGGTGAGTACACTAAGAAGAATGGTCTTGTTATGGGCTGAGAAGATGTTGCAGACCAGTTGTAAACTGTCATTCCTGCAGCACATAGTGTTTATGTTAACTTCCCCTTCCGCAACAAATAGTATAACATTATTATCCTCATTATCTGTTACTGCTCGCGGTATACTGAGACGCTGCAGCTGAAGCGGATCCCGACAATTATATCTGGATCCACCCAGCTGCGTGAGTGACAGCTGGCTCCGCCTATCTAGAGGCAGAGCCAGCTGTACCCGCCCCGTCCGTTCCACCAGTCAGTGCTGGCGGATCGGAGCGGGGAGGGGGGAATCCAGCACCTCCCCTGTCACGGCAGAGAGCTGTGACAGGATCGAGAGGTGATCGAATGCCGGTATGTGTTCGCTCACTTCCCGATCTACTGAGCCGACCTGTGACAGTCTCATTGTCACAGGTCGGCTAGAACTATGAGGTGAGTGAAAAGCACTCACCTCATAGTTCTCCTTTTAAGGAAAAAAACAACAACTATTCTATCCAAAACTAGAATATAAAGTTGCAAATACACTAGCTTCCTTGCTGCATATCTGTTAAGTTTGACGTTAACTGGTTCCAAAACTTAAAGTGGATGTAACAAAGTCACAATACCTTTGGAAGCGGAGGAATGGAAATGTGTGAAGGATAAATATCCATTTAAATAGGAATCAAAGACATTGATCTATCTGGGTGTCAATATATTGCATCACACACTTTTTGAGAACAACTATCTGCTGCTTTTTTTTTCCACGTTTAATTTTTTTTATTTGAAAATTGCAAGTGTACAACAAGGCTACACTGATCGCAAACTACAGTGTAACAATCTTCAACAATACAGTTTTCGGGAGTACAAAGAACATGTGCAACAATGAACATAGTACAAGACATAGAAAAAGAGGGAGGACCACCCAAGGCCGGTCCGGACCAATTCGTTAGAGAGAACATAGCAGCACTAGATATAGCCCTTTCAGGCAATAGGTACAGTGCATGACATGTAGACCATGGTTGAATATGGGAGCCATCTCGGGCTCGTATCAACAGATCACCGGGAAGAGATAGCTAGGGAGGGACCAGTTGGGAGAAGAAAAAGAAAGGAGAGAGGGCAGTAGAGAGAAGGGAAGGGATGGAGATAGAAGGGTAGAGGTCTGGTGGACATGTAAACGGAGGAGATATCTTTCTAGTTGGTCATGGGTAGAGGCACAAGCTTCAGATGGTGATTAAGCGGTTATTGAAGGTGGGTGGCAGGTAGTGTTGTATCCAGGGGGACCAAATAGTTTCAAATCTCCCCATAGAGTTGTCTAGTTGTGCTGATCTCTTTTCATAGGACATGATCCAAGATATATACTGTTTGGTTCTGGAGATGCTAAGAGTAGGGGATTTCCATGATATAGCTATTTCACGTTTAGCCGCTGATAGTACCTGTAGTATAAGTTTCCGTTTGATTAAAGGGAATCGTATGGGGACGTTATTAAGAAGAGCTAAGGAAGGGTCTTTAGGTATAGTTTAATCGTTAAGGATCGCCATCATGCGGAAAATTCGATCCCAAAATCTGGAGGCCATGGGACAAGACCACCATATGTGGTAGTAAGTGCCATGTTCAGGACATCCTCTAAAGCACAAAGGGGATTGCTGAGACGCAAAGGAAGCTATTCTAGTAGGGACCATGTACCATTGTAGAATAACTTTATAATTTATTTCCAAAACATTGGTATTTTGTGAGCATGATTTGGTGTTCTTCCAAATACGTTGCCAGTCATCTTCGCTAAGATTGTGACCAATATCTTGTTCCCACTTCTGCACATAGGAGGGAGGGGGGGGGGATTAACAGGGAAGAGTGAGTGAGGAGTATAGAAGGGATATCAGCCCGGGGCTGTGTGGATCATCACGGCATATCCGTTCAAAAGATGAGAGTCTGTTCCAAGAGGTGAGAAGAGATGAGACCTGCAGAATATTTGGAAGAGTCCCAGAGACGTAGAGAGTGGGATATTATTGGGTTGTAAATGCGGGGGTGGTGTTTTGGGGGTAGCCATAGGATATTATCAATGGTGATAGGATGAAGGAGCTGAGCTTAAATTTCAACCCAGTAAGGGATTTCAGTGACGGTGTGATATTTAGCGAGTTGACTAATTTGGGAAGCAAGATAATATTTGGAGAAGCTCGGGACACCCAAACCCCCTTTGGATGTAGGCAGAAGAAGCGTGCGTAATGAGATCCAAGAGCGTTTATCCACCCATATAAACTTAGAGATTCAAGATTGAAACGATTTCAGAACATCAGTAGGGACACGTACCGGTAATACCCGGAAAAGGTAAAGGATTTTGGGGAGAATAGTCATTTTAACTGCAGCAACACGTCCTACCCAAGAAAGGTGATAATTTGTCCAAGTAGATAGTAATTGTTTAAGGGTAGAGAACATAGAAGGGAAATTGGAAGCGTTATCTGCTGCTTTTTTTATATTAGTTTAAAAGAGGTTAGAGCTCTGGGCTACAAAAAGACATTTGTGGATGGGGCGGGCGGCCCTAATAAAAATTGATATTTTGCATTTTTCTTTTTATATCAGACATTACCTATCCATGTTCCTAGAGTTTTCTTTCGTTCATTGCGGAAAAACTCTGCTCCGTTATATCTGGCTAAATAAGAAGGCCACACTGCGTTGTGACATTTAGGTGAAATGAAAAAATTAGGGGGAAGCAGGTTTACTATATGGCTGCAGTCCGAAAATGTGTAGTGGATTGGTTCCATGGTGAGAAATCAAAGTTATGGTTTTTCATAGAAAAACATTTAACCCCTATACCTCTTACATCGCGTCCATGGATGAAACCTAAATATAGACCATCTGTAAAGTTATTGCCACCATTAGTAAGGTGTTAGTGGCTTGAGATCAAGGGGTTCATAAGTTTGATATATGTACTTACGTAGGACCAATGACACCCATTATGGGAAATCAATAGTTTAACCCTGGTGTGAATACACATGCCTTTTTAAAATGGTAGACAGGGAAGCCCTCTTCAATCACACAGGCAGTAGATGGGAGAGGGGTGTTAACAGAACTGCTCCAAGATTTGCTCTATAGACTGGGTAGGTGGCTTTCATATCTTCAACTTAAGCAATTTTACTCCTATATTAGATTGCAAGGGACAATTCTTAGGAGATTTTGTCCATTTGAAGATATGTATTAACAAACCTGATGGCAAGCATTATATACCAAAGATATATTGAATCTTATTATCCCAGTTATCTCCGTAACTGCCTTTCTATGCTAGAGATTAGGAGAAAGAGTCGGAAAACACTCTCTCTGAAACTGTTTGGGAGAAATCTTTTATAATGACTTTAAAGAATAGTATAGCAAATCAGGTTCAGGAGAGAAACTATAAATCTCTAACAAGGTGGTATAGATGTCTGTATACTTTAAATAAAACATCTGTATCACATACATGTTGGAGATGCTGGAGTGGAGTAGGCAATATGCTATACATATGATGGTCATGTCCACAACTTAAAACATACTGGAAATCGATCTTTAGGGCGAGTAGACAGCTTACAGATGTAGAATGACCTGAGACACCAGAGATTACATTACTGTTCATCTATCCGGGTCCGATTAAAACATAAAAAAAATTTAATAGGTTTTATGATGGCGTGAGGTAGAGCAGTGATCCCCAGACACTGGAGGTCAGAGCAGGTTCCTGATACGAAGTAATAGACCTGGGAGATGAATAACATCATGAGAATAGAACTTACATAATTATTTCATAGAAATAACATCATGAGAAAAGAACTTACATCAGGTGTTTATGATAGCCATGCAGGCTTCTTGAAAGTATGGGATAGATGGATTGAATATACGTTCAGAGACTTTCTTTTGTGTGTGTGTGATTGGTATATGTAAAGTTCGTGGACCCATCGTACTCGAAACCGCCGTTCCAAAGTAATAAAGGTGGGTGCTGTGGCTGTCAATGGCTGGCCACCGTGATATTTAGCTAGTAGAATATATAGAGATGCCGGCACTACAAATAGTGAATCAAATATGTCTGTTTATTGACGTACGAGCAGCATAGTGTGATGCACTCAATGCGACGTTTCCGGGTCTCACAGGATCCCCTTCATCCCCTTCAAGTCAGAGTTGTTCTGTTGCTCGTACGTCAATAAACAGACATATTTACTGCTAGTATATTCTACTGATTGGTATATGTGTGAGTGGAAGGGAAGGCAGGGAAAATGTTGAGTTATATTTTAAGAGAATCTGGCATAGAGCTGAGCCCCAATGTAGGAATTAATGATGGTTAGAAGTAGATATCCCATTGGGGTAATGTTAATGGGTTGTAGCGCTACAGTCATTGTAGAAGTGTTTGGAATTTTTTGTTGTTTTTCTTTGTTCATGTATATATAAAAATTGACAATAAAAATGTATTAAGAAAAAAAAACTGGTTCCAAAATTAATAATAATTCAATCCAACCATTATTCAATTGAGATATACACTATATTGCCAAAAGTATTGGGATGCCTGCCTTTACACGCACATAAACTTTAATGGCATCCCAGTCTCAGTCCATAGGGTTCAATATTGAGTTGGCACACACTTTGCAGCTATAAGAGCTTCACCTCTTCTGGAAAGGCGTCCACAAGGTTTAGGAGTGTGTCTATGGGAATGTTTGACCATTCATCCAGAAGCGCATTTGTGAGGTCAGGTACTGATGTTGGACGAGAAGGCCGGGCTCGCAGTCTCCGCTCTAATTCATCCCAAAGGTGTTCTATCAGGTCGAGGTCAGGACTCTGTGCAGGCCAGTCAAGTTCCTCCACCACAAACGTGCTCATGTTGGAACTGGAAGGGGCCTTCCCCAAACTGTTCCCACAAAGCTGGGAGCATGAAATTGTCCAAAATATCTTGGCATGCCGATACCTTAAGAGTTCCCTTCACTGGAACTAAGGGGTCAAGCCCAACCCATGAAAAACAACCACACACCATAATCCCCCTCTACCAAACTTTACACTTGGCACAATGCAGTCAGGCAAGTACCGTTCTTCTGGCAACCGCCAAACCCAGACATGTCCATCTGATTGACAGACAGAGAAGCGTGATTTGTCACTCCACAGAACACATCTCCTCTTCTCTAGAGTCCAGTGGCGGCGTGCTTTACACCACTACATCCGATGCACTTGGTGATGTAATGCCTGGATGCCGCTGCTCAGCCATGGAAACCCATTCCATGAAGTTACCTACATACTGTTATTGTGCCAATCTGAAGGCCACATGAAGTTTGGAGATCTGTAGCTATTGACTCTGCAGACAGTTGGCGACTTCTGCGCACTGTGCGCTTCAGCATGTGCTGACCCTGCTCTGTCATTTTACGTGGCCTACCACTTCGTGGCTGAGTTGCTGTTGTTCCCAGTTGCTTACACTTTGTTATAATACCACTAACAGTTGACTGTGGAATATTTAGCAGCAAGGAAATTTCACAGAACACCTGAATAGAATGATTTGGAGGAGTGTCACAATACTTTTGGCAATATAGTGTATGCAAAGTCAACTCTTCTGGATAGAATTTGTGATTTATCCCTAACCCTAACTTGGAATACATCCAAATGTAATAATTAATCCAACTATTCTTAAGCAGCAGTAAACCCAAGTGTTCTGAGAATTAACCCCAACTCCAATTTGTATTTATTCCAAACTTAATAATGATACAGGCAAACCATTACTAAACTACTAATCTAAGCCTTCTGACTTCTGTGAAGCTGCATTGAATCCCTTGCTATGTGTCTCATATACTTTTACTGCTAGTTTAAGAGAAAACAAACTGTTCTTTTAAAAAGGCATTAAAGCTTGCAAAATCAACAGCTCAGCTGGGGTTACAGAACAATATCTGCAGTAAACTTCTGAACGGTGCTGTTCTAAGAGAAACAAGAGCTGAAGAGAAGAATTACGGTGAAACTATAGGGAAGATCAAAGAAGGCAAATATGATGCAGTCTGCCAATAGCATCAACACAGCAGTCTTTGTTTTTCTGAGTCCCTCCATAACAAAGTTTTATTGCCTGTTGAGTCCAGTCAGTAAGTCTGTTCTTTTCCAAATTCCCTTTCTTCTAAACCAGGCCAAGCTGTCCAGCAGAAGAGGTTGAGGAGTTGAAACAAACCATTTAACACTGACAGGAGTGCTTACAATGGTCGGCTTTTATTCCTGTAGTTAAGCCCTTTATGCCAAAAAGGTTTAAAAAATCTGTTTCTGTAACTGCTTGCTGGAGAGTTAGATAGAGTTAGGCTTCAGCCCTTTCGCTGTCACCAACCAATGTCATAGTTTGGTGGCAGCACAAACCTGCAAGAAAGCTCCCAACTGCTTTAACCCCTTCGTGACGGGAGACGTACACTGGACGTCCAGCCACAAAGGGACCAAATGACTCAGGGGTTAACTTCTATGGGCTGCATAACATGCTGTTATATTCTGGGCTTACCCTTTCCTCCTGGGTGCCAGGGACATCCATAATGGGTGTCAGGATGGAGAGCAGAGGGACATCAGTGAACATCTGTTTGCTCAATGTCCCCATGAAGAATGAAATCGGAAGTGACTGGCTTTACACAGTGGCGTCACTAGGGGGTCGCGGGGGGTGCAGCCCGCACCAGGGTGACACCATTGGAGGGGTGACACCAAAATGACTGACAATTAATTTGGTGTCACCGGCTATGAAAGTCGGACACTCGGTCATGAACCATGAGCCCGACAGATAAATCATCTCTGATTGGTGCTGACACTGTCCTTCCTTCTGGAGGGGGGCTACTATTGTTCCCCATGGTCCAAGCTCGCTCCGCGATGGACTACAATCTCAATACAAATTAGTAAATGAAACATGAGATTGTAGTCCATTCTGGGAGTGAGCTTGGAGCGCTAACTACTCTACAACACACACAGGGACTATGGGGTACAAAGGTACCCCCCCTCCAGAAGGAAGGACAGTGTCAGCACCAATTCAGAGATAATTGGAGGATCTACAGCCGAGTGATACACAAATAAGATACATTTTTGTTATTAGTTAGGGTACTTGAATGTAGTTTAAGATTTAACTCCTGAGTTTAGTGTCACTTTAATAATTAAAATAGTTTAATAAAGTAAAAAAAAAAATGAAAGCTCCCGCTCCACATACACGTAAATTATAACATAAATGTGACTTTAGGTGAGTCTACATATAAAAACAGCTATTGTGCTACATCCATTAGGTATCTCCACACTTAATGGAGTGAGAACAATAATTCTAGGGCCCATCATTCCCTCGAATTCATTCTAAATGAATGAGCTTTATAGGTTTTTAAAGCATCGCTTAAGGACAATTTTAGGTACCAGGATTTTTTGCCATTTTAACATGTGTGCAAAAAGTGAATCTAACACCATCCTCTACATAGGTTGACAATGCAGCTATCCAATGTGGGCTCTAATGCTCCTCCATACAGTGGAGGAGTGAGTGTAGCCGACGTAAAACAGGAAATGTGTTACTGGCTGGATTGCCAGGTAAACTAGAGTGGAAAAAAAACTAACGTAGCCACCACATCTGAGGATTAGTAAGCTGCAATTTTTTTTTTTGCATTTAGATACACTTTAAAGATCCATGACCTGGAGATTATTACCAGGCAAGCAAACAGGAAGAGATATAATTTTGTTGAGCATTCTACTTCCATCGCTCTTCTCCTAAATCATCCACCTTGGGGAGACGGCGGTAATTTTCCAGATGATGCACAAGCTTGCACCCTAATGAAGTGCCCATAAATGTGTAATTCACTCATCTGCATATGGAGTTCTCATAACCGCATGGCATTACACAGCTGGGAACAAATGACTTCTTAGAAGCATTGTGTATAGGAGTCACGTAGGGTAACCCTTTCCTCTCCACGCACAGGTCAGTATGGGAAACTATGGTCCTTAACACCGTAATGGTGGGGAAGGTAAAACAAACTTTAACTTCTGAACCCAGTGCTGCATTATTGGCGTTCATTAGCAAAACTGCAATATCTTTGCAAACATGTAGTGTTTCCAGATGATATTTTTTACATCAAAGGAAAACTGGCCCAAAATAATAGAAAAAAATATATATTTTAACCACTTCAGGACCGCCGGATGTACATATACTGTACATCCTCATACTGAAGTGGTTGTACCAAGATCATGGCTGCTGCATGATCTTGGTAATGTTTTTCTGTGTGTGGGGAGGGGGGGGGGTTGTGGTTTTTGGTGTCCCCTGCTCTCCTGAGGGGCTCGAAACCAAAGCAGTTTCAGAACATATTGCGGGAGCAGACTGAAGAATGTCCGCCCCCCCTGAACTGCTCTGTGATCAGTGAAGAAGGATGCGCTGTGCTCTCAGCGCTCCCTGCGTCAGAGCTGTCACAAGCTGGCTGAAGTGCCAAATACACAGGTGATTAAGCACAATCTGTGCTTGATTACCTCTATTGGAGGCCAGGGGAGACATCAGGAGTCTAATAGACCCCGGATGTCTCCTTAAGGCCCGGTTCACACCTGGGCATTTTGTAGCGTGTTTGAACGCTCTGCAAAACGCTCAAACACCGAAATCCCATTATTTCCTATGGGTATGGTTTACACCTGGGTGTATTTCAGGCCGTATGAACGTGCTACAAAACGTCCTACGCCCAAAGAAGTACAGGAGCTTCTTTGGGGCGTTTTTGTCGCGCGTTTCCATTGGGATACAGCCAAGTAGCTCTCGGAAATGCGCTACTTGGCTGTATATATATATATGTGTGTGTTATAATTGTATTTTTTTTCTAAAATGTCCTTTTTTGGGGGCAAAAATATGCATTTAATAAATGAAGCGCAGTGTGGGGTCTGTCCCACAGAGAGACCAATTTAATGCTTAATTTAAAATTAACTACATAAAAGTATAGCAAAATACGACTTTCTACCGCAGGATCTGCGTTTGATATGAATATCTTCTTATATGTTGTGCATCCTGAGTCCTTGTAGTTTGCTTTGAAGAATTCCTTCAGAGATACAGGAAGGGGGGTGGGGGGATATCTGCATCTGCATTTGTTACTAGAAACATTTTGTTCTGCTTTTTCCTGCCCTGCCAGGATGCTGCCCGGATACAGGGTCTGGTCAGGGATTTGGAGGGGACATGTTTTTTCCCCATTTCTTTGGCGTTGAGGTTCCCCCTTAACATTCCTACCTACCATTCTGTTTTTTTTAAATTATTATTTCTGTGAACATTTAAACACTTTTGTGTATTCTGTGACAGCTGTTAGATTCTTTACATTCAGGATGAAGTGTTCTCAAAGAAGCAGAAGCTGTTACAGAATAACATGGATCTCCCAGCTTCTTTCTTATTTACATTTTGTAACAATATTGTGTTACTTTGTTTTCATTTGAGATACAAATGCAGAGAGCGGTAAATGACAGCTCTCCAGGTGTTGTGTTTCCCTGCTGATGTATCCGAATTTAGTTATTAAGCATTCGGATTCCTTCAGATTCGTCTTTTCTGTCATTCGGAAATTCAGATGCATCTGAAACTCTAAATTTACAGAAATGCGTACAAATTTCAATTTGGAACGAACAAATCGCACATGTCTATATTGAAGCATACGCTGGTTTTATAATTTTACACTTTATTGGGGTATTGATGTTTTTATCTTGTTTGTCAGGTTGAAAAAAGATACAAGTCCATGAAGTTCAATCTAATTGAGATTTTTTGCCAGTTTCATCTGATATATATATATTGTATATACAGGGCTTGAAAAATGTTAGGGTGTCTCACCAGTCAGCATGACCGGACTATAGCCTTGCAATTTATGTTAACATGTTTGGGCTTTCTTTTGGTGGTGTTTAAGCACCAATGTGAGTGTTTTATTTTTTACTATATAATAAAAAAAGTACCGTAAATTCTGGAAAAAAAAGTTTCCCTACGTTATGTTGTAATACATTTATTCTTACCCATATTTTTGGTAAAATATAAAAGGCGGGGTCACGTCGGGTAAATAGACACCAAACATGTCAAGCCTTAAAATTGCGCGCTCCTGCAAAATCGCAAAAAACGACCAAACTGAATATTATTGTCCATAGGCGATGGTTAAAACGCTTTTACTGCTCATCAATGTATTAGTCAGTAATTAATGGCCCTAAAATTATTGCTCTCACTCCGACGCTCGCTGTGATATGTAACATGTGTGGCACGATAGGTGCAATCATCATTTTTGCACGTAGGCACACCCGACACATGTTTGTGTGTATATGTGAGGGCCGGGGGACTTTTTGTAATTATGCTTCTTTATTTTTTTTTATTACTTTTTTTTACACAGCTTTTTATGGAGACATTAGGGATCTCCAATACCCCTAATGTCACCTAGGGACCTCTAGAGAAGCTGATGAAGCAGATATTTGCTCCACCTGCTTCTCCCCAGCTTCTGTAACTGGAGAGTGACAGCAAAATGCGGAAGTGATGAAATATTCATCACTTCCTGCATTCGGGAATGGGGAGGACCTCAGAGGCAGATCATGTACCGATCTCCCTTTGCCGTGCCGGTCCCGGCCGCACCGGGCAGAGCGGATCTCGGGACCGGCAAGGCAGTGACAGCTGCTCCTATACAAGCGGTCGGGCATTTCTAGAGACACCCGGCCGAGAAGCTACTAGTCGGGCAGACGAGAGGACAAGCGGATTTGTCAAGCCCTGTGTATGTACTGTATATACAGTATATATAATCTCAATATAACTTGAGGACTGGCATGTTTCACCCTGTTCCTGTCCACACAATTTTTCAGTGCTGTGATCATTTGACTGATGATTGCTCTGTCATTCATACATGTGATCTTGTACTGGACACGAAGTATAGGGAATCAGAGCTGAGGGAGTTGGAGCTGTTTGGAGACATGATGACTGTAAGTGCTTGGCCAAACAATTTAAAGAAATATATTGCTGGGTGATGTATATTTATCTGATCTGGATTCATTATTGAAATAAATTAGTCTATGATTACTTTAAGTAAGCTCCAAGACTAGACTAGGGAAACATTCTAAAGTTAGGAGGCAGCTGTCATTTGTAAGGAGCACACGGAGCTCCTGGGATTTGTACATCTCTGTTTTAATGTATAGTTTTGTTTCTATAAATATATATAAGGGATGCACCAATACCAGTTTTACAAGTACTGATATTTGTCCAGTTCCTCACAGATACAAGTACTGATACATTTTTGTTTATTGTCCTGTGACAGTTTTTCTAAAACAGTACAGACTAATGATTTCAGGAGAGAAGTGGAGCGCCAGAGCCAGGTTCCAGGTGCAACTGCTGCAACCATGGCAGTCCTTGTGAAAGTGCCAAGTATCGGCACTGGTATCTGGACATCCCTAATAGAAAAGTGCACTTACATAAAATACATGACTTTTCCAAATACTTAAACATGTACTGTATGTGAAATAAAAAAGCCTGTATCCTTTTAAATCCTAAAGCCTGGGACGCCGCTTGTCATTGGCCGATTTGCAACAACTGTTTACTTTTCATCAGCCAACCAAACGCCAGCAGTCATACTATAAGTGCAGATTAGCAAATGAAAGAAGGCCTCTGATTGGTGCAATGTAGACATCCCATTCCTTTAAATAAATCAGCACTGCGCTGATAAAATGATGATAATGATTGAATTAGGTACACCGGTCATTACTCAAAGCACCAACGATGAATGATTAACATGGCCGCTGCCTGGCCTCCCTCGGATTCCCAGTGTTTGGCCTCTCGTTAATATTTATTGATATTTTAGAATGCATCAGATTAATTTCCCAGCTACTTCTAAACTTGGAGCATTGCCAGGCAGCCTTCAGAGCACGCTCACATGTCTCCGGCAGCAGGGAATGAATCTTTTATGACGGAGGGATTGCGGAGGGTGGCCGAGGCTTTCCACGAGGGATAATCAAGCCTTGTTACCTCTGTATTATTTCTCTGGGTTGTACAGATGCCCTCCATCCCGGGGACACCGGCTTTATTACAGCGATGACAGGTGTAATGCTCGCCCGCCTGTGATTTATTACTCTCTACCCTGACGCTAGCAAAAAAACTTCTGAATTAAGGAAGGCCTATCATTTATTTCACCACTTTATCACCAAATTCGAATGTATAACCGAGCCTGGTGGGGAGGGGTTTGAAAGACATTTTAAAAACAGAATAGAAACAATAAATAAATAAAAGATATTAAAAATAAAATGATATACATATATACACTATATCACCAAAAGTATTGTGATGCCGGCCTTTACACGCACATGAACTTTAATGGCATCCCAGTCTTAGCTCGTAGGGGTCAATATTGAGTTGGCCCACCCTTTGCCGCTATAACAACTTTTCTGGGAAGGCGTCCATAAGGTTCAGGAGTGTATCTATGGGAATGTTTGACCATTCTTCCAGAAGCACATCTGTGAGGTCAGGTACTGATGTTGGACCAGAAGGCCGGGCTCACCGTCTGCACTCTAATTCATTCCAAAGGTGTTCTATCGGGTTGAGGTCAGGACTCTGTGCAGGCCAGTCAAGTTCCTCCACCCCAAACTCGCTCATCCATGTCTTTATGGACCTTGCTTTGTGCACTGGTACGCAGTCATGTTGGAGCAGGAAGGGGCCATCCCCGAACTGTTCCCACATAGTTGGGAGCATGATATTGTCCAAAATGTCTTGGTATGCTGATGCCTTCACTGGAACTAAGGGGCCAAGCCCAACCCCTGAAAAACAACCCCCCACCATAATCCACACTCCATCAAACTTTACACTTGGCACAATGCAGTCAGGCAAGTACCGTTCTCCTGGCAACCGCCCAACCCAGGCACGTCCAGACAGAGAAGCATGATTGGTCACTCCAGAGAACACATCTCCACTTCTCTAGAGTCCAGTGGCGGCGTGCTTTACACCAATGCATCCGACACTTTGCATTGCACTTGGTGATGTAAGGCTTAGATGCAGCTGCTAAGCCATGGAAACCCATTCCATGAAGCTCTCTAAGCACTGTTTGTGGTGCCAATTTGAAGGCCACACCAAGTTTGGAGGTCTGTAACTATTGACTCTGCAGGCAGTTGGTGACTTCTGCACACCATGCACTTCAGCATGTGCTGACCCCGCTCTGTCATTTTTTGTGGCCTACCACTCCGTGGCTGAGTTGCTGTTGTTCCCAGTTGCTTCCACTTTGTTATAATCCCTCACAGTGACCGCAGAATATTTTGTAGCTAGGAACTTTCACGGAACACCTGAATCCAATGATTTGGAGGGGTGTCCCAATACTTTTGGCAATATAGTGTGTATATATTATTATTATTATTAAAAACTATTACAGCCACAGAAATGTACTATATACTGTCAAATAGACCTTATGCTAACAACCTCCATTTTCAAATTTTTCCTGGTACAGCAATTGTGTCTTAAAATTACCTTGTAGTCCAAATAAGCACCAGGGTTATACACAGTGCACTCAGTAATCAGCTCTCAATAGCAAAGCTGGTTAGACATGCCCCCTCTCTCATCCACTGTGTGCTGAGGGATGTGGCTGCTATCGCTACTTTACTGGTATAACATTTGTCCAGGGTGTCCTAGTATGATGGTGGAGTGCAATGGGCACCAGGATTATATACAGTGCACTCATTAATCAACTTTCAGGAGCAGAGCTGGTTAGACGTAACCCCTCTCTCCCCTAATTTGTGCTGAGGGGTGTGGTTGTAACTAGGGATGCACCGACACCACTTTTTTAAGACTGAGCACGAGTACCGATACTTTTTTTTTAAAGTACTTACCGATACCAATTACCGATACTTTTTCTTAAAGGGACAGGTCACATTTTTTCTAAAGCAATACAAAATCATGATTTTATTATCTACATAGTTATTTCTTTATTTTTAAATATTATATGCAGTTAAACAGCATTTTTGTGCCCAGCCCCCATGCAGTGCTGCAGTACTAACCTGCTGTGTCGTGTCGTCTTCTCCGTCTGCTTCAGCCACTCCCTGTTACAGCCTAGTCATCTGCTCCATTCAGACCTCTTCTCCCGCTGATTGGCCGATTGGATGATGACAGGCTTCCTCACCAGTCAGTACGAGTACTCATGCAAATACTTGTCGGTATTGGTGCATCCCTAGTTGTTACCTTTACTTTATTAGTATAGCAATTGTGCAGGGTATCCTAGAATAACCGTTCAGTCCTATAGGCACAAAAGTTATGCACAGTGCACCCAGTAATCAGTTCTCAGTAGCAGAGCTGGTCAAACATGCCCCCTCTTTTCACAATGCGTGCTGAGGGGTGTGGTTGTTACTCAGCTCTGCCAGCAAAGAGCACGGGAGTGTGAGGTCAGGAAGCAGCATTTTAACTGAGGAAAAAAAGCATTTTAAAGCATTTCCAAGAAGAAATCAGCTGCACATCTGGATATGAGGCACTACAGGACTGTAAAGAGATTTAAAAAAAAGTTGTGACAGCTGGGTATAAGTTACAGATCTGGTACTATTGTTGCCTTTGTAGATCCGGCATCTACAGACATTGCTGAGCTATAAAGAGTGTGTCATTTGCTATAACTATTGTTTTCAGCCATGTGACTACAATATGCAGCTCCCATTGGCTGTCATATCCTTAATGACACACAAGTATCATTATAACCTGTGAAGTGAACTAAGCCTACTTCAGGGCTGCTGAGAAATGGCCTGGCTGTCCTTTTGTGTAAGGGTCCCCTGTGTCTCTAACAGTCATGATTCTGATGAAGGGGGCTGGCCCCTGAAACGCGTCAATCTTGGCTGACTGCGGTCGGTGGACGGTGATGTGACCGGAGGCTACCGCGTTACATAGTCGGGGGGATACCATGTTGCGTTAACAGACAGTGTGGCCTCTCGTTTATTGTTAAAGCCTGATGAAAACGTTTGTTTGTGAGTACTTTTATCCCTTGTTTTATGTATTGTAATAAACGATTTTACACACGGAGGTGGCGCTCTGTTCCCCTTTTGTTTTCTATATTCCTGGTGGAAGCCCCAGAGCCTTGGATGAACAGCCCCTCAAGTCTGTGTGAAAATCTGTGATAAACTGTTGAAAACTTTGAGTGTGCAACAGCAAGTGGATTGTTCAGCTGGCAGCCATTAGCGCCAAGAGTTAAAGAAAACGTTTTGTCTAACAGTCAGGAGCATGTGGGAAAAGTATAAGGCAGCCTGAGGCAGTTGCCTCAGGTGGCATCTCATTGGGTCACATGGGTGGGCTGCATGTATGCAGGGGATGGCAGGGGGGCAGTTAGAGTGTCCCAGGTTGCTAGGAGCTCTTTGCAACCTGTAATGCTCTGTTTTGGCTTACCGTCCAGCTGCCTGACATTACTGGATGGCAGGAGCTGAGTTCTCTACCTGGCGCCCCGCCCAGCTCCTGGCAACCAGTTATGCAATTGAAGCCAGACAGAGCTGCTGGACTCAGAGGTAGCACCAACATCCCCTCTCAGTTCTTCTCTATGGGAGTACGCGGCTGTATGCCGCCGTACGCTCACCCAAAACTGCACCTCCGTGTGGGTGCGGGTGTCCTTGCTTGGACGCAGACAGGATCCATCCTGTCAACATATGGCTACGGGCACCCGCACGGACGTGCAGTTTGGGTGAGCGTACGGCGGCATACAGCCGCGTACTCCCATAGAGAAGAACAGGCTGTTGCGTACAAATCACACGCAGCACATGTCCTTCCCGGGAGCGGCCCGATACAGTCGTGCACGCAGCAAGGATCCGTATGAGGCCGGCTGTTAGCCCCGTGAATGAGGCCCTAATGGCACCAACAACACACCTCCTGGGGAGGGAGGGGGTTGTTGGTATGCTTTGTAGCACCGTGCATTGCAATAATGTGTGTTCTCTTGCTAGTCGTTGCTAAAAAAAAAAAGCAGGGCATGCTTTGCACAGTGCACAGTGTACTATGATGTGATTAGGCCCTTATTCATTGTGCACATGCCCTTTGACAGGACCAAGGGCCGATTTACTTCCATGCCTTACAGCAGTGCATGTTAGATACATTTTAATGCATTGCAGTGCCATTCATTTTTATAGCACCCCATCACACATACATTCCGACATGCTGCAAGACCTAGCAATGAACCATAGTGCATTGCAGCAAAACAAATTTTGACGTGACCAATTTTTAGGACATTTTGGTGCATCAACAGGCCATTGATTTCAATAGGCGGCCCTAACACAATGCATGTTATCAGCAGCCATTATGTTTCTGTCCTCCGAGTTGTTACGGATGCCCTTCAGGCGACTTTTATAGACCGCCCTCTTTTCTCCAGAAAGAATGCCTGTTACCTCGATTGACTGCTTGTTTAAAATGTAAAATGTCATTATGCATTCTTTATTGTGCATATTATATTTGTTTTCTTAAATTAAAGATTACTGTTGGTTGGCACGACGGGGAGAGAAGGGAGAAGTATGTGAGTTGCTGTCACTGCTAATTACAGACAAAGTGGCCTGCTAGCGTTCTCAAATCTTAGTCAATACAGCCAGCAGGATTACCAGCGAAGGACACAATGACGGTGAGGAGGACGCCTCTGCCATCTAGTGGATGAATATTATATTACAAAACAAACACATTTGCATACATATCCCACAGAAGAGCAAGACGCAGCAATAGCAAACACTCACATTTCCTGGGAGCGACCAAAGGAAAAGCAGAATATTTTACAATCTATCTATTTCTGTTGCATAGCTACATAGTTGATGAGGTTAAATAAAGACACGTGTCCATCAAGTTCAAAAATAATCTCGCCGACTTAAACCAAACTGGATACAGTTCTTATGTGTTTCACACATACAAGTGTGAAATGTGTAAGAACTGTTACCAGTGTCATGTAATACATCAAGAATTATGTTTTCCACAGTTTTGCAGTGAATTCTTCATTTTCTAACTGTTGTAACCCTTTCCTATTCTATGCAAAACTAAAAAGTAAAGTTTTTTTGTAACAAATTGTTTATTGATTTTGTCATAAACAAAATAAAACATCGCATTTCACATAGAATGTCGTGACAATTATTTCCCATTAATGTGATTCAAGTAGTAAGGCAACTCTTGGTCACAAGTGCTATGTATACATCCTCTAGTACATCACAGTAAATAAACTAAAAAATTAAGAAAATAAAGAGAGAGAAGGAAAAGGGAGAATAGTGGCAAATGGACAATTCCACCATATGTGGAACATGTCCACCTGGAGAGTGCACCCACGGATGCACCAGGCGGACGTGGTCGGAAATATTTTAGCCAGACGGGTAGGGACTAGATACCAGCGGAACAGTACTTTATATGCCACCTCCACATTAGTTACATTAAGAGAGCATTTAGCAATATTTCTCCACACCCCCTCCCAGTCTTCGTCATTTCAGTTCAAATTAAGGTCCACAGCCCATTTTGCAGGGTAGGAGTGCTGATTAAGATGCGTCAGGGTATTAAGTTTGGCATATAAGATTGACACCAGCTTGGGCCCATCTGGTGAGAGGAGACATACATGTTCGAAACAGGTAAGCGGGTTATTCAGGGTTCGTCTCTGTTGCAGGGAAGACACCCAATGTTGTATTTGTAGATATCTGAACCTTTCTATGTCAGGAATCTTTTTGTGTTCTTTTAGGTATGACCAGGAGAGATTAGCACTATTGCAAAAAAAGTAATGGAGTCGATTATAGCCATTGTCCCTCCACCATTTAAACAAGTCTGGGCTATCATGCACATGGGGAAATAGGGGTTGGGAGAGTATAGGTAGGAGGGGCAGGTGGGGAAACATTAATTCCGCTGAATATTTCAAGGAATCCCACACTTTTAAGGCTTGTTTCAGGATTGGGCTGCGGGATGACGGTCTATCGCAGGGCGGTAGCCATGGGAGGGCTTGAAGGGGAATTGGGGAGCTTTCTGGTATTTCTAGCATGGTCCACATGGGGATATTACATCTTCGGTGGATAGTGATAAGAGGTAGAAGCTGGGATGCCTGGTAGTAATGCAGGATGTTAGGTAAGCCGATACCTCCTTCTTTTTTATGTCTATATAGTGTAGATTTAGGTACTCTAGGGCGCAGAGGGTGCCAGGTAAATGTCAGTATACTCCTCTGTAAGGAGCGCAGTGCAAAGGGTGGGATTGCAACCGGTAACGCTCTAAAAAAATACAACAGCTTGGGGAGTATAGTCATTTTGACTGCCGCCACTCTACCAAACCAGGACAGTTTATGGTGTTCCCAGTTGTCTAAATAGGGGTACATAGTTAGCCATATATAGTGTAGCATAAGAAGGAGTAATGTTCACACCAAGGTATTTTAGGGATTTCACGTTCCCAGAGGAACGTGAAATTTTTCCATAGCAGGTCGTATTCAGACTGAGGTAATGAAATATTCAGGGTGGCCAACTTTTTCCAATTCACCACTAAGTCAGAGACTTCCGAGAAAAGTTCCAAAATACGTAATAAGTTGGGGATCGAGGTATGAGGTTGGGTAATGGTCAGCATGCCATCATCAGCAAATAAACTAGTTTTGTAATGTACGCCCGCTACCTCAATCCCCTGTACATTAGGGTTGATGCGAATGACAGCATAGAGAGCTCGTAACCATGACATAAATGTGCCTTGAAATCCCCACTTCACAAGTATATAATGCAGATAATCCCAGGAGATCGAGTCAAATGCCCATTGAATGTCCAGGGATAATAAAAGACCTGGGATATGCCTGGTTTTTAGTATGTGTACTAAGTGGATGATTTTCCTAATATTGTCCTTTGCTTGCCTGTATGGGACAAACCCCACTTGGTCCCTGTGGATTATGGTTGGTAGGAAGGCATTAAATCGATTTTTGACAACATTTTTGTGAGTATCTTAACGTCCACGTTTAGAAGGGAGATTGGCCGATAATTGTCTGGATCTAAATGGTCTTTATCCAGGTAAAAAGTAAAGTTTTATAGCTTTGGATATACACCGATCAGCCATAACATTATGACCACCCGCCTAATATTGAGTAGGTCCCCTTTTGCCACCAAAACAGCCCTGACCCATCGAGGCATGGACTCCATTAGACCTCTGAAGGTATGCTGTGGTATCTGGCACCAAGCCATCAGTATCAGATTCTCTAAGTCCTGTAAGTTGTGAGGTGGGGCCTCCATGGACATGGATCGGACTTGTTTTTCCAGCACATCCCACAGATTCTCAATTGGATTGAGATCTGGAGAATTTGGAGGGCAAGTCAACACCTACAAATCCTAAATACTGCAAACCTGGAACCAGGGGCGTCCCGAGGCTGGGTGTCACCCGGACGGATACAGGGTGACAACCCACCGCGACGTAATTGCGCCTGCGTGTGATGTCACCATGCACGTGTGCAATGATGTCATGGCGCATGCGTGGCCATCTTTGTAACACCTGCCGGCAGCCATCTTGGTAATGAACGCCGGCAGAGATAGGAGGGGACGTTCACCCGGCATAATTAGGTATGCTGCCGGGTACTCTACTCTCTCCTGCAACTGTTGTGCTCTCGGTCCGTGACCGAGTGCCTGATTTTTCTGAAGGGGTGACACCAAAATGACTGTCAGTCATATTGGTGTCACCCCTCCAATAGTGTCCTCTGGGGGCAGGCGGCACCCCCCACACCTACCTTGTGACACCACTGCCTGGAACATCCCACAAGAGCTGCAGTTTTGGAGTTGCTCTGATCCAGTCATCTAGCCAAAGTAACTCAACTCCTTACCCTTGCCCATTTTTTATGCTTCCAACACATCAACTTCAGGTAGAAAATGTTCAATTGCTGCCTAATCTATCCCACCCACTTCCAGAGATAACGAGATAACGAGATAATCAATATCATTCACTTCACCTCTCAGTGTTCATAATGTTATGGCTTTAACTATGTACTTTAACCCCTTCGTGACGGGAGACGTACACTGTACGTCCAGCCACAAAGGGACCAAATGACTCGTCACGTACACTGTACGTGACGAGTTATTTGCTGCACTAGAAGGCTGCTAACCGCTGAGAATCAGCGGTTACCTTTCAGTAATGGATGTCTAACTATCTAGAGATCCATTACTGAAAGGGTTAACCTTTTTCAGACACCCGATACCTTAATATCGGGTGTCTGAGAGTCACTGCAGAGCGGACACACATGTCGGCTTTTGCCGGCATTCTGACAGCTCGTATAGATCGAGAGATATCTCTCTCAAGCTATACTGGGTTTTTTTTTTTTTATCTTTTGACTTTCAAGAATAGATACAAAATGTTATGTATTAGACACATAATGTATCTATTCTTGAAAGTAGAATGTTTAAGTTTTCTGAAACATTCACTGACAGCTGAATCCTGAACTGCTGCAGGATCAGTGTCACTAACTTATTATCGGCTGTTCTGAAGTTTGAAGCAGCCTGATAATAAAAAAAATGTATTAATTTATCAAGCAGTAATAGTGAGATTAATTCACAATGACTGCCTGATATAATTAAATAAATAAAATTTGTCAGTATAAAAAAAGTGAAAAGTGTAAATAAATAAAAAAAAATAGTGAAAAGTGTAAAAAAATTAAAAATAAGGGACAAATAAATGAATGTATGTATTGCATTTTTTTTTTTAGCTGTGCTGGTTTTGTTAAAAAAAAATACTACAAATCAAAACTGGAAAAAAAGGGTTTTTTTACGTTTTTTCCTCTTTTTTTAATTTGTATTTGTCCTAAGTGAGGCGTTAGACACACATATGTGATATAAATATATAGCCCTATCTGTCCTCTAAAAAACAATATATAATATGTGTGGGTGCACTTTGTAAGAAAGTATATTACTGACGTGGAAGAATCACACAGCAAAAATGTCAAAAGTGTGTCAGTCATTTACGAACAGAAACCAAAAACAAGCTCAGTCATGAAGGGGTTAAAGTGGAAATTCACCCTAGAATTACTCTGTGAACAGCCATATAACACATGTCCATAAAGCAAATAGTCATAAGAGGGTCATAAGAGGGTATAAATCCACCTTGAAAAAGTCCTGTTTGTTGATTCATTGCATAAACCAAAACACCAGGTGTGTATCAAACATGTTGATGTGTTTCAGCCCTCGAGGTCCTTAGTCATAGAAATGAATACGACTATTAGTAAGTTCTATCATAGCTATGACTAAGGCCCTTGAGGGCTGAAACCCATCAGCATATTTTATACACCTGGTATACCTTATGCCATGAATCAATAAATAAACTTTTTCCACGGTGGATTTTTACCATGTATCATATTTGCTATACGTACTTTCGGAGGTTGGCAAGAGCTGAAGTTGTGCACCAGATTCCCATGATTTTGAGATTGTATGGGAAAGGTAGAGCTCCCACTATTTCCTTTACTTGCACCTCACACATGTACAGTGATAATGCATAGCACTATCCTTGCCTTCTGTGTGTGCTCTGGTTGTCCAGCAATTAACATTGTAAACTGCCAGCTGTTACCAGCCACACCATGCAACTCATGCTGTCGCGCAGCCCCCCTTGCTATCTATGTCATCAGGGCTGGATTTACTCTCTCTGCTGCCCCAAGGCCAGGTTCCTCAATGCACCCCCCTTTTCCGCCAAACCCCCCTCCATGGAGAATGGCAGACCTGCAGGCTGCTTACAAGTGATCTTGGCGACATCGCAGAGATCACTTGTACAAAACAAGCAGCAGCTTACCCGCTGTACATTTAGCTTGGCTAGCCCAAAGCAGGGCTAAATGTAGAAAACAACTGCATGTCCCGGGCATCGAAAGATAGGAATTCCACACCCCTGCTGGTCCTCTACTACCTGCTGCCCCAAGGCCAGGCCTTGGTTGGCCTTGTGGGAAATCCGGCCCTGGATGTCATGTGATTGCAAAGTCTGATGGGGAAATGTAAAAGATAGTATGAGGAAGGAAGAACGACACCAAGAGTTGAATGGGGTCGCTGGTAAATAACCGGCATTAGCAGTGATGATTGCTGGAGACTGCAGTGCACATAGCTCTCAAACATGGTGTTATGAGTTTTTTTAATGAGTACAAATGTCCAAGGACCTGTAGCACACCTTACCGGACTTCCCATGTGGAAAAATGGGTGCTCGCAATGACTACGGATGGCGCCGTATCAGGTAAAACGTTGTATATAGATGTCATCAGCACTCCAAATATGACAGAATACGTCAAGGTTTTAGTGAATCTTCATTTTTATTTTTGAAGTCACTTAAAGTGGAAACAAGCGCTTTCGGGGCCGCGCAGGGTCCCCTTCATCAGGCTTAAAGTGAGCGACTCCAACTGTAATATAGGTACACTTACATAGTTAGATATGCAGTGTGGTATTTTGTGACAATCCCACGGTAGAACTTGTGGTTGTAGTCACCCAGGACTCTCAGCCAGAGGGACTGAGCGGTTCCAGGAAACAAATTATTTTGCTGGGAAAGAACTTGCTTTGCAGTTCTCTCCGGGTTTTCTGGATTTGGCATGGGATCCTGGAACCAGGAGATTTCGAAGATAATTGGGAGCAATGAAATCTCCATTTCTGGGTCCATGGTTTAGTAGGGGCAAGCACCTGGTGATTGCACACCTGTGCACAGCCCTATTGGAAAGGGTGCTGGCTAATGCTCTGGGCTCTAGCTGGGAAGAGGAACATAGGTGTTCAAGAGTCCGGAGGACTCCACCCAGAAGTCAGAGGGAAGCCAGGTGGTTGTGTGTGCGGGAGGCACACGAGGGCCGAGGCAGGTGGTGTGTTGCAGCCACACCAGAAACAGCCAGGGAGGCTGGAGGAAACAGCCCAGATAGCAAGCAATTGAGCTGAAAATTATTTGTTAAACTATTGCAGACTTGCCAAGGTTCACAATTTTGTTGCACAATTATAGCAAGTCTGCATTGCAAGTCTCCAGATCAACATGCTTTGCAAAAGTGCTGTACACTTGCAGAGCTCTTGCTAAGACATACAGCTGTAGACCTACCAAGCAAATTTGCTAAATTCAAAAAGTGTCAACTAGAACTTTGCCGGTCAAGCAAAAAAAATGACAAACGCACTCAACAATTTGTCACCAGCTATACAGTAAGGTATTCAAAGCCCATTTCATGTGCACCTTACTGTATAGCTGGTGACAAATTGTTGAGTGCGTTTGTTATTTGTTTTGCTTGACCGATTTGGTGCAGTGACGCATGGGGGTTCTCAGCTGCCATTGGGATGTGCAGGATCCCTTGTGTGTTCCTGTGCCTTTAAAGAGGTTGGGCTTCCTCCCGACAAACCTGCACCCGATTTGAAATCTTCTGACCCCATGTGCTCCAAGATGGAGACTCTCATAGTTTAGAGTTAGGACCGCACTATAAGAGGTGCCTTGGCGCGGCTGTGCGGCTTTCACATTTTCTGCAGAGGCCGTGAATCCAAACCTCTGTTATTAACCTTAGTAATGAGACAAGTTGTTTTACATGCTGGTTTGTGAGTGTGCCATGATACCTTTCTACTGTTTTACCCCTCCAATGGTGTCACCTGGGTGTGGGCCACACCCTCCTTGTGACGCCACTGCACATAGACACACACACACGTAGGTTGAACTGGATAGTCCTTGATCTTTTTCCACCTCATCTACTATGTAGCTCAAAAACTGCAGCAGTGTTTAACCATTGATACTTAGTCAGATGATAGCAATTATCAGTCACCCATTATTTTGGCTTCATTGCAGCCTTTAGCCAATAAGTGTATTCCCAGGGCCCTTGTCTACCTGTCCTTGTCCAGCATTGTGTCTGCCTCAAGATGAAAGGTCCTTTTAAACAAAGCTATGCTTTCTTTAAACAGTAAAACATAACTGTCAAATAACTGATCTTTTCCTCTGAAAACTGGTGGGACCCAGAGGAGATCAGCCCGTCAAGTTATAGATACAGAAATGAGATGTGTGAGATGAAAAAGCACGGACATTACAGAAAAGAGTCCGGCACTTCACAGGAGGAAATCTCACATTCCGTTTTGTGTGTGATACAGATATTTATGTGTTCCTGTGAAGTGAGGAACGGAGCACGATCTCCAGGTTATTAAGTGCAAATGTTTGTACTGTAAGATAAAAATTCAGAGTACGATCAAAGAGTCTCCAAAAATACTGATGCTGAAGGCTGAAAATTCTACACTGGAACTCCAGCCAAATCTTTCCTTTGTTTAGAATAGATTGGGTTTTTCCTATTTACTGTGTCCCCATTGGGGAAACTTCCCCTTCATTTATGTACAGGTGACCAAACAAGAAGGGAGGGACCCTTATGGAGACAAAAAACCCTGTAACCCTTCACCACTCCATCTGAAAGTAAAGGGGAGAACATGCTAGAACCTGAGATATGTAAGAGGCATTATTGGGTTTCTAAAGACATATGAATGTTACATCCACCTGTCTATGGTCTATTTTATTTTGGTCATGACATTCCGTGGAAGTAGAGTATAGGATCATGAAATGTTTTCTAGCTGGTAATGGCCCGCCTCCGGACTTCTTGATTGGTCAGGAAGCCAGGCTGCCTAGGAAAAAGGGAACCCAGCTTCCTAGCCAATCAGGAAGCCGGGAAGTGGGTCACGACGTGCCACCTGACTTGCTGATTGGCTAAGAAGCCAGATTCACTTGTTGGTAGGCAGCCTGGCTTCCTAGCCAATCAGGAAGCTGGATCCTGACCAATCAGGAAAGCGGATGGTACCTCATAACTCACCTCCCGGCTTCCTGATTGGTCAGGAAGCCAGGCAGCCTCTGAAGCCGGTGTTCTTTCGATAGAACACTGGCTTCACAGCAGGGGCTGACTGCCAACTTTTAGCCCAGGGGGCAAGTACAACCCAGATGCCCATGGTGCAGCAACTTGGCCCCCCTCCCGCTCTGCCTCGCGTCCCCGCATTCTCCCCGTCCGTCTGCCACTTTTGCCATCCATGTAACGGTAGTGTGAATGGTCGGGTGATGTGAGGACTCCTAGTAAGTCCTTGAAAGGGACGACTGGCTAGGGGATGGTGTTCTCCTCCCACTGGGCTCCCTACATGGTTCTGGCCTTACTCTGCTCCATGTCCACTACTTAGGCACTCTCACCCACTGTAGGCCGCCGCTGGCTGTCCATGCTCCTGGCCTGTGAGCTGTGGGAGGTTAGTGGGAGGGGCCGGACAGTGTCAAAGTCAGTGTTCTATAATTTTTCGATCCTATACATTTTCTCGACTGTGTCACTCCCAGCGGGGCCGAGTCATCCGAATCAGCTGTTTTCATGACCCCCTTTCTTCATTACATGCACACCTGGAAGAGACGTGGTAGAGTATGGGTTGAGGAAAATTATAGCACACTGATAGTGGAGGGATGCCTCGTCAGTGCCATGCGCGTATATGACTGCTGCGACCCTGGTAGTTCTGCCACTAACTCCAAGCTGTAGAAGGACTACAAATCTCAGCAACACATTATACAGCAATGCAGAATAATACCACCAGCTATAGAGGACTATACATCTCAGATATACATTGTACAGCATTGCAGAATGGCATTGGCTATAGAGAACTACAATTCCAAGCAATAGATTACACAATAATGCAGAATACCATCAGCTATAGAGGACTATAAATCCCAGCAATAATGACTACCAACAGCTATAGAGAACAACAATTCCCAGCAATACCATTATACAGCAATGCAGAACAGTGTCAGCTATAGAGAACTACAAATATCAGCAATATATATTACAGCAATGCAGAATAATATGAAGTGACATACTCTGTGTTGCTCTGGGTTCTCCACGTGATGTCTCCGGGGTCTCAGGAGGGTTGTGCGGGCTCTCACCAGGGGTCCAGAGAGTTTCACGGGTGCGTGTGGGTGCAGCAGTGGCGGCTCTGTCGTAGCTCCCAGGTGGGTAGTGTGGGCTCCACTGTGGCCAGTGGGGGCTCCCTGGTGGGTAGTGGGGGATCCCTGTTGGTTAGTGGGGGATCCCTGGTGTAGGGTGACCATTTATCTAGAGCTGCAGCAAGCGATTATTTTCAAAATCGATTAGTTAGCCGATTATTAAGTTAAATTAACCGGTTGATCGGGATTAAAAAAAAAATGGCTCCAGTGATGGACTACTAGTTTGTATTGAGATTGTAGTCCATCATAGGAGCAGCAAGCTTGGAGCGGTGGAAGAACAAAAGTGTGGTGTGCAATATAGTGAAATGGAAAGTGTAAAATTATACAGCAATCAATGCAGAATGGCACCGGCTATAGAGGACTACAAATCCCAGCAATAATACATTATACAGCGCAATGCGGAATACCTCCAGCAATAGTATATTATAGCTGCCGGTATTCTGTGTTGCGCTGTATAATGTACTATTGCTGGGATTTGTTGTACTCTATACAGCGCACTGAAGAATACCACCAGCTATAGAGGAGTACAACACATCCCAGCAATAGTACATTATACATACAGTGTATAATGTATTGCTGGGATTTGTATTCCCATGTATAATATACAGCACAATGTACCATCAGCTATAGAGGAA
>NW_017306567.1:476389-476737 GCF_000935625.1 Nanorana parkeri
TCCCCCCGCCCGCACACCTGTTTGCATCGGAGCGGAGAGCTCGACAGCTGCAGCCAGGTAAGACATCCCCTGAAAATAAGACCTAGTGTCTTTTTTCATGAAAAAAAAAAAATAAGACACTGTCTTGTTTTCGGGGAAACATGGTAGCGTATCTTCTCAGAAGCTGCACCCAGCGTGCGCAAGCTTCTGACAGCGTGCGAAACGGGAGGCTGCACTTGGCGGTGGATCAGGTAAGTATTTAAAGAAAAGAAAATGTCCCCGGATTTGTTTTTTTTAAATGTGTCACCTTACCTTGGTGGTCAGTGGGGGCTCTCTGGACCCTGGTTGTAGGGGGTGGGGGGGGGGGGG
>NW_017306567.1:476846-479894 GCF_000935625.1 Nanorana parkeri
AGCCACTGCACTGGCGGCCGCAAAATTCTTTTAGCGGGGGCCAGTGACGGGCCCCCTGACGGCCGCGGGCAGCGGACGTTTTTAAAGGCAGCAGAGAGGCCTGGGGGGCAATTGCCATCCTGCCCCCCGGCCCAGTCCGCCCCAGCTTCACAGGCAATAAGGAAGTCGGGCGATGAATCATGATCCACTTTCTGATAATCGGGGCACAATGCACCAGTACTCGTTTTCGGCGAGTACCAAACAAAAAATATCAGTACTCAATACCGAACAACCGGTATCGGTGCATCCCTACTATAGAGTAAACAGAGACATTTAAGTAGACTGTGAAAAGGAGAATTAATGATGACTCATCATCATTAGCAGCTAACTCATTCAGTGATTCTCATTGACTTTTGATAATTTTTTAACCCTTTCACTGCCCCTCATCTCTTAAACTACTAATCTGCAACCTGCCACTGTATGTGTTCTGTAAATTTACCTCTTCACCTCCTGATCCCTCTGCGTATGACCTTGTATGCGGTATCTAGTCCACCATTACTACGCACCATTTTTATAAGTACTATTTGTGCCTTTACGTTTAAGCAGTTGTGATTGGATTCTTGACATATATTTAGACCAGTGTTTGTGATCACAGTTTCCACGTACAGAACTGATGATGGCCAACAAGCCTATTTATATGCACGGTGGCCTTTGCTGTCAAAGACTTTGAACTAAGCGTACATGTCTAATCCCACACGACAATGCAGCTCACAAATGTTACACTTCATCCCCGGTAAAATCCATACAATGTTGCATGATGATTCTACTAATTCATTTGACAAGATGAATATGTTCCGTCCCTGTAATTGGTTTTGAAGAAAGTCACTTGTCATAATATGTATCACTGAAATTATTATTTTTTTGGTGAGTTTTTAAAAAAAAATTAATATCACATTTCTTTTTTTTTTTCCTAGGTGGAGGAAGCTCTTGAATATGTGAGATGTGCTACCAACGAACAAGATCTGGCTCACCGCTTCAAAGAGTTTGGCAAGGAAATGGTCAAACTCAACTACGTGGCCGCAAGAAGGCAACAGGTAGACTTCCTAGTATCCGTAATACAGCTAGGTTTAAAGAGAACCAGTCATTGATGGGCTTTTAGATGAATATTTGGTCTTAAATGTATCTGTCAAATCAAGATTTAAAGGTTCAATACACCCAAAAGTGATTTTTTAATTATAGGGTGAGCCTATTGGAGATTGATTTGTCAGCCTCTGGATTTTTAAGTGTCTTGGATACGTCAACAGCACTTCTTTCTGCCATAATTACCAACTCTAACCCTGCTCACTGGGAATTTTTAGTTCCACCGCCCATTTTTGTGTGATCAAGCTCCTCCTATTATAGTCTCCATAAATTATTAAACAATCCAAGTGGTCCGCATACTACATGATGACAATAGCAAGGGGGTAGCTGCATGATCGGCAAAGAGCAATAGAGCCTTACTATTATGGGAGTGCTACCAGAAGGGGATTTTGTTTAGCTAACTCAAGTTCAGCTTTAAGACTGAATATTCAAAAACTTGCATACGCACAGTCACAACGGACTGTTTTTAAATTGTAAGGTCACCTTTGTACCTTTAAAATTAAAAAGAAAACAAAAAATTGCATGATTTAATTGACACATCTTTCTTAAAAGGACATCTGATTCTGTTGCATACTTTGCCCCCCATTGCTTACTTGTTCATATATGCAACCGTGTGCCTGTAAAATACACAAGGATACAAAAAAAATCCTAGTGATATGAATAACTTCTGCCTGCTGCTACAATACTCTTAGGGATCTATTTATGAACAATTTACAGAACCATTTGCCTTGCGAATCTCTCCGCATGTTTGTTCTGTGTGATTGGAGGCAAAAAACAACATTCTTAGTATATTTTCTTTTTTAGTTTGAATGTAACATTTACAAAATACCACTTTATGTCCACTGGATGGAACTGAGAAGCATAAGACATAAGTGTTTTTTTCCAATGCTCCTCAGCTCCATCTAGTGGTCATAAGGCAGTATTTTCCAAATAATTATTGCGACCTAAAAAAGAAAGTTTGCTAAGAACGTTCATTTTTGCCTTTATTCACACAGAACAAATTCACAGTGACATTCACAGTGTAAATGCCTCCAGCCTTAATTGTTTATAAATAGACCCCTAAGTGCTGTCTCAGTGTAACCCCAAGTATTTTCTTCAGATGTTTCCCTGCGGGTAAATGTCCTCTGTGTTCTCCCTCATAGGAGCTGAAAGATCCCCATTGCAGGGATGAGATGGCAGCTGCTCGAGGAGCTCTGAAGAAGAATGCCACAATGCTGTATACAGCCTCGCAAGCTTACCTCCGCCATTCTGACGTGGCAGCCACCAGAGCCAACCGTGACTATGTATTCAAACAAGTGCAGGAGGCTATTGCAGGGATCTCCAACGCTGCCCAGGCCACCTCACCCACTGATGAGAAGCAGGGCCACACAGGCATTGGGGAGCTGGCCGCTGCCCTCAATGAGTTCGATGTAAGTATATCTCAGATGCCATGTTTGTATTTTTACCTCTATTGCTGTACCAGGAGCCATTTTTGTAAGAAGACACTAAGAGCCTCATGAGGAGCTACATTTATCACTGCAGAGGCATGTGTGTAGGCAACATTCTCAGTACTCCAAGGGTCCTCATGACACCTCTTCATTTACACCACTTTATTATTTAGCTGTAGCAGCACTATGATGGATACCCATACTCTCTATAGCAGGGGTAGCCAAACTCCGGCCCTCCAGCTGTGGCGGAACTACAAATCCCATGACCCCTGCTCTATAGCATTCCTGTCTGGCCAGTTCCAGAAGGACAGGGAAAGTTGCACAGTGCATCTTCCAGTTTGAGGGAGTTTAGTGCTGAGTCTTTCCTCCCATATCTACATATTGTTTCACTTATCCACACAAGAATATCCCTCCTTCCTTTACAAATTCTTTGTATCACTGCCCATCAGGAAGGCATTGGGATGAACCTTACAAGATAAGATGAGCATTTTTAAATATATAT
>NW_017306567.1:479984-483671 GCF_000935625.1 Nanorana parkeri
ATTTCAGCAGGTATTAGGGAGGAAATAAAAGAAAAAAAAAAGACTTGTGCAAAAGCAGAAGTAAAGTTTTTTTCTGGAAAAAAAAGGGGTGCTAGAGCTTTTACAGCAAAACGTTTCCAAGCACACTCACCAGACAGCATGCAAAAAAAACCTGTCTAACCGCTAAGTTTAAAAACAGAGGTTTTAGATACACTGCAGAATATGTGAAAGCTACGCTGCCTCGACAAGGCACCTCTGTGTAGTGAAGTCCTAACTCTAACCTATGACTGTCTCCATCTTGGAGCACATGTAGCAAAAAAGGGACACACAAGGGACCCCGCACATCACAACGGCAGCTGAGACCCCCAGTGTGTCACTGCACCAAATCAGTCAAGCAAAACAAAACATGATGTGCTTGGTCCCTTGTGTGTCCCTATGCCTATAAGGAAGTTGGGCTGCCTCCTGGCGAACCTGCACCCAATGTTATCTTTTGCTACATGTGCTCCAAGATGGAGACACTCACAGGTTAGAGTTAGGACCGCACTACACAGAGGGGCCTTGACAAGGCAGTGCAGCCAGTGGCGTAACCAAAATTATGGGCGCCTGGGGCAGAAATGTTTTGTTCGCCCCCATTATATAAACATCCACTGGAACTGTACCCCGCACCCCCCACACATTGGTTTTTTCATTTTTATTTATGTTTTATAAACTTTGTATTTTTTTTTATATTTCTTTGCATTTATTAATTCATTTTTTGTTAAATATTTTTATTATTTACTTTACTTTTAGGGGCTTTGGGGGAAATATTAGGAATCTAACACAGACCCCTGATATTTCCCTTTTAAAAAGAAAAAGAGATTGAGGACACAACGTCCTTAATCTCTTTTTCTGTATCCCCTGTTATCAATGAACAGGAACCCTTTATGAGTGTTCCTGTTCATTGATAACATAGTATGTTTACTATAACCACAACTATGAATGAACAGGAGGAGATGTAGATCACTCCCATTCATTCATAATTGAGGATATAGTATACATACCAGGTCCTCAATTATGTACAAACACTCAGTGATCACTGATCGCTGAGTGTTTGTATCTTGCTGTCCTCTCTGACACACACTGTCACAGGAGGCTGAGCGAGCGGTGCAGGGAGGAGAGCCCGGCCTCCTGTGACAGTGTGGGCTGTCTCCGCCCCTAAACCGCTCTGCCGGACTGTGATAGGCGGCTGAGCGGTTTGGGAGGAGAGACACCGGCCGCTCACAGCGCTCGTCCCGCTGTCACTTTCTCTCCTCGCTTGGGCACAGAGCAGCGCCAAGCGGGGAGGAAAGAAATCAGGGATGCACCCTTGTATCGGGAGGAAAATTACACTTTCGGTATTTACCCAAAAGTGCAATTTTTGGCCGGCACCCCCCTTTCTCAGCTCCGTGCCATTACGCCACTGTCTGCAGCTTTCACATATTCTGCAGAAGACATGTATCTAAATCCTCTGTTTTTAACCTTAGCGGTTAGGCAGATTTTTTTGCGTGTTGGCTGCTGAGTGTGCTGGGAAACTTTTTGCTGTTTTATTGTTTAAACCTTGCTTTAAAGCTGGTTATGAGTTGATGAGTGTGTTTGCCATTTGTTTTGCTTGCTGGAGCTTTTAGCCACAACGTGCTAGAGTGCATAGCATATTACAGTAGCACATTACAGTATGGCAGACTTACTATATCTGCCCGCCAGTGCTTCCATCTTACAGGTTATCAGTATTGATTGACCTTCCCCCAATGACTTAACTGCTGTGCAAGTGCATAGCAGTTACTTCATCTTGCCATCCTGGGTCTGAGCACCAAACTGCGCATGCACGGCTCAAAGTACATAATAAAAATGCTGAATGGTAGAAATAAGCTTTTATGGCAGAAGAGAATTACACCCCCATCATATAAAGTCTGCTGATCGTCCATTTTGTTCTACATGCCTTTACTTCCACTTTAATAAAAACACAGTACAGCTTCCCTATTAATAAGGCAAAGGCAAAGTATAACACACCATCTCACTATTACTCATGTACCTGGAAATTCTTCTATTAGATTTGCCATTCATTTATGTCCAAAGAGAATGGAATACTTTGCTGCAGCTGTGCTCAGTCTTCCATATTTAACTGTATACCGTAAATGTTGAGTGCGCTTGTTTTTGAGCCTTGGCAACAGTGTAGAATTATGTGTCGTATCCATGCAACGTAGAGATCTGAGGGAAGGCTGTCAGTGTTCTGTGTACTGTTAATGTTCTACATTTGAGGGATTGTCTAATTTACCTGTCATCCCTATTTAAGTAAAATCGATATTTAAGTGGCCTTCAGAGGTTCTGCACAACATATTTGCAGCGTGTCACATCACTTACATTGAGATTCTTTTCAGCCTTTATTTTGTTATATGTATACACTATTACCCTGAGTCATTAGATATTTGCAAAGCATTAAGGGGATAAGTGTTCGTCTGTGTGCATTCAATTCTTTTTTTTTTGTAAATGGAGCTTATATAATCCTCAAAATGCAACCACTAAACTGCAAAACCAGACACCCCCCCCCTTCCCAACTGGCAGGACCTTGATAGAAATGGAAGAGGGCAAGGTTTGTCTCATAAGCAAGCATAACCTTCTTCATCAAGGTGTTGCCCTTTCTGTACCATGCCCTCGTACAGGCAGTGGTGTGGGAAACGGGCTTTTCTGTTTTTACAGATGAATGGTGATAAAGTGCATTCTGCATCAGTTGGGGTGCCTTCTGGCTTTGTCAAGGGTGCCTTCATATTTTTATTCTGAAGTGAAGGGATGCTCCTGATATGAATAGGGGCTTCTATTATGAAGGGAGGGACCCTGAAGTGAAATGGGCTCTGATATGAAGAGGATGCTTGTCAGGATCCAGAGCACCCCCCCAGGTGGCGCTGGAGCCAGGTCCTGCAGTTCCTGTGCTTGCCTGCGGGTGTCTCCAGCAGCCAGGAACTGCCAGGAACCAGACCACCACTGGGTGGTGCTGGGACCTGCAGCTCCAGTACTCACCTGTGGGTGTGCCCAGGCTGTGACTGACCATCCCATCACCTGGTGCTTCCCGGGAAGGTAGTTAGGCCCTCCCTGCAGTCAGGAAGCTGGCTCAGTATTGTGTCGCCGGCACCTGACGGACTCCCATGTCCTGTGCCTTGGAACCTGAACCCTGCTACCTGAACCCTGCTACCTGAACCCTGCTACCTGAACCCTGCTTCCTATCTGCAAACCTGTCACTGACCCGGCTTGTTACCCGACCACTCTCCTTGAATCCTGTTCCTGTACCGCGCTGCCTTCCTGTTAACGACCCGGCTTGTTTCCTGACCACTCTTCCTGTATCCTGAGGCCTACTGTCTATCTGCAGTCCTGTTACCCCTCCGTGTTGCTGCCCCCCCTGGCTGTAGGTGTGTGTTTGGTCCATCCATGGTTTTGTTACTTCACTGCTAAACCAGTGGGGGTTTGAGGGGGTTTGTAGTTTTGTTTGCTGTGTAACAAATAAACTTGTGCATAACCTCATCCAGTGTGGTCATATTAATTTTGGTCATCCTGCGTGTGTACCTGTATGTGGTGTGAGGACGGCTTTGCATGGTACCCTGGCAGCGCTCCTGATGTGAAGGGTGGATTTTGAAGTGAAGGAGGCTCCTGATATGAAGGGGGGGGGGACTCTGAAGTGAAGGGGGTTCTTGATATGAAGAG
>NW_017306567.1:483704-483954 GCF_000935625.1 Nanorana parkeri
GGGTTCTTGATATGGAAAGGGGGTTCTTATATGAAAGGGGGGTTCTGATGTGAAGTAAAGGACTCTATAGTGAAGGGGGCTCCTGATATGAAAGGGGGGTTCTGATATGAAGGGAAGGACTCTATAGTGAAGGGGGCTCTTGGTATGAAAGGGGACTTCTGATATGAAGGGGAGGACTCTGAAGTGAAGGGGACTCCTGATATGAATGGGGACTTCTGATGTAAAAAGGGATGACTCTGATGAGCAGGGA
>NW_017306567.1:483970-485762 GCF_000935625.1 Nanorana parkeri
ATCATCTTTTTTCTGTTGTATTTTTTATTTGGGCCTGGGGTCCACCCTCAAATTCCATGCCTGACCCCGGTGTAGGATAAGATGTTGGTATTGATTTTAGGGGGCACATATTGGTTTTTACATTTTATATGTAGGTTGTTTACATTTTAGACTAGGGGGGGCCCCGAGATTTTGCATACTTTTAAAAGGTGCATTGGCTGCAAAAAAAGGTTGAGAAATGCTGCTCTATAGTTTTAGTCACTCACTCAGAACAAGTATTCAGAGGAGGACTCCTGCATTTTCTCTAACTTTATTGACCTGTGTATTTGCTCCAGCTCTGTCAGTAAGTACTGATGTCAGAGGGCCAACGTAGTAGCCAGGCTTGTAGCATTTTCAGAAGGAGCTCACCCATATTTTACTTAAAAATGATTTACTTTACCTAAGTTATACAATGTATCAGAATGAATAAAAATGCTGAACCAGCTTGAACATTTGTATCCATTTCTGTTTTAACGTTGCAGCTTTTTGTACATGTTTAACCCCACTAAGCATTGTGCAATAGAAATATTTCTGCAATAGTAATACACAATATACTACCAAGCGCTGAGAAATGTTAGTAAAAAATGGGACAAGTTATGGTAAATGTTGCCACCTTGTGTACAACTTGAGTATTGCAATACTGTGTTCTCAGCTCATCAAAACGAGAATAATTCTGTGTATTTGACATCTTTTATATATTAGAATTGCTTTAGAAAAGTGATTTAGTATTTTTTTTTCTAAAAGTTGTTATACAAAACATAAGTTTGACTTTTATCGGACCATATCATTAAGCATAGCTGTTTTAAACCAAAAACAAATAATTATGCTTTATATTAAAGAGCTGCTAGTAATATTCACTGATATGTTTGCAGATTGGAAGTCCACAGAAAATGCTGCTTTATTTATGAGCATGTTTTGACCAATGAGATTGTAAAAATGAATCCTCCAACTCCTTACCTCTTGCAGTTTGTACCTGGCATACTCACTTTCCCTTTTACATCCTTCCTCTAGTTAGTGTAACTATGAAAAGGGTGTGTCTACGCCATCTTCTGGCAGATATGTAGTACTACAGTCAGATTACAGTCTAAGCCTACACTTACTGTAGAGTTGGGTATAGGTTTAAAGTTTATATAGCCAAAAAGCCCAGATGTATATTCATTTTGCCCCATCTTCTCATAAGGGGCATTTCCCTTCACTACCTGTCCTGAAGACACAACACTAAGTAGTAGGAGATCTCTGCAAAGGGAAGGAATGCCCTCTTAGCCATCACAGGAACAGTTTTCCCCATTGTAAGATTTTTATTTACTAAAGGCTAAGAGAGAAATATTTCCATACAGGCAACTTGACTTACCTTGGGGGTTTTTAAGGATTGTTTTTTCCTCCTGTCAGGCATAATTAGGAGAATTATGACAGGAGCTGCAGGAGTGGTGAGAGATTAAACTTGATGGACGTCAGCCTTTTTTGTCAACCTCATTAACTATGTAACTGCACAATTTATCCAGCGCTCATGTGAAAAGTAAAATGTGCATTTCATAAGACACCCCACACTCTCCAACTCAGATCCAAATGTTTCTCATTAACATCTTCCAGGCTTGCTGGCCTGACTACACTTGGCTTCAAATGCAGCTATTTTCAGGACCACGGACAGCGGCACACACTGAACTTCATAAGAGCATGTCCCAGCTCTGAGAACAATAAACTTATTGCAGTTCAGGAAGTTGCAGAGGCCATTTGCCGTAAGTCATAAAAAATATCTCCCCCTTATTCCCCCCCC
>NW_017306567.1:485860-511955 GCF_000935625.1 Nanorana parkeri
AGGGGCGGTTGGCGGCGCGGGGGGGGGGTATTGTGGAACCTGGCCTTGGGGCGGCAGGGGGAGTAAATCCGGCCCTGACTGCAGGTCTTATAGACCTCAGTGCTGAGGTCGCATCTCCATCCCTTGCTTGTCCTGGCCACAAAGCAGATGTCCCCAGGGAGCATTTTGTGAATGGCTAAACGAGGGGGACGGAAATGTGACTGCAACGCTGAAGTGCATGAGACCTGCAGTGCTAATGCTGGGGCAGGCAGCTCCCCCATGCACTCCGTCATCCCCATTACCTTACTAAGCACTGATCAGTTTTTTTTTGTTTGGCTTTTTAAAAGGGTGATCCCTTTCTATTCCATATCTGTAGGCCATGTGTGGCCTATATACAAAAACTTCTTGGTAGGTATTCCCCCACACGTTGGAGGTTAGAAATGCACCTCCAACACAATCAGAGCGAGCCATGTGGCTCATTTAGACACTGCACATGCAAAGTGTGTTTTCTTACCCTCTGTGGCACAATGCTGAGCTCAGCTGCTACAGAGGAAGAGAGAGCGCACTGTGCAGTCACAGTGTTTGAGTGAGCCAGTGTACTGGGGGCATGCTTCTATTTTCTGTTTTGCCTTTACATACACTTCCTACATTGAAACTTCTGGCACCTGGCCAGGTAGGGGATCTAAACACCTGGTCTTCAAGCGGTTAAAACAGTTGCACTAAAAAGATACACCTGCAGTAAATGTGTCTTAAATTACAGTAATTTAGTTCAGCTTTGAGAATCGACCAGGCCAGTGATTCTGGAAATATTCTGACCCCTGTGTCCTGAGATGGGTACCTGTGGATAGAGGGCAGCCAGTTGCGGGTGACCCATCTGTCAATTCCAGGTTTGTAGCTGGAGCTGTGAGGTGAGCTGAGAGACATACAGACTCCTTAAATCTAATTCTATGAAAGCTGCTTATAACATCAGAATATAAAGCAATTGCATTGCAAGCAGCCCACCCAGCTCAGATAGTTTCTGGAGGGCCAATGGACCTGATTGGAGCTCCCCCATGCACAGGGGACAGTAATGTGGATTGCTTTGACATGTGTGCGTGTCATGCCACAGTTAGCCTTGCTGAATGCATCCTTTAAGAAACATTTTCAGTAAAGCGAGAATGACAAAAACAACATCTTCATGTATCCTCCTAAATGCATGATCACTCTGCCATGCCAGAACTGGGTAAGTGTAAATCAGGGGACAGCTTGCCTTGGTGGGTGAGATGACTGACTGCTGTTCTTCTTGCCCCACTCGCTAAATATCAAAACAAAAGGCATGCACAGTGTTTGCAGAGTGGGACCCTTGCTCCCCCTGTGGAATGAGTGGAAAGTAAAACTCCCCATTGGGGTTACAGAAAAAAAGTATGACAACCGGACAGAAATTGTAAAGTGGACCTTTACCCCCTTTCACTAAAATTCACATCAGCATACAGCTCTGCATACTGATATGAAATCATTTTACATTCATTAGCTAAATAAATATATTTTTCTTTTACTTACAGCTATTGTTTTTCCACTTCCTGGTCATCTTAGGCATTACTGATGTAGCCCATGCCTAAGAGATGCAGTCACTGAGCATTGCTGGGAAATCTCATCTGCAAACGGCAAAATCTCATGTGATGTCAGGGGAAGGCATTTGCCTCCCCAGAGATGATGTACATTATCACATGTCCTAGTTACATGTGCCAAAGTACCAGGAAGTAAAGAGAGATATAGCAATCTGCCCTTAGTAAATATGACCACTGTCAGAAGACTGGGGAGTAAAAGAAAAATTAGGTATGCAAAGAATAAAAAGCCTGCAGCTATCTAGAAGTATGTGTTTGTAGATTTTCATCTCTATACATTTCTAAATGTGCCTTTGTTGTCATTTTTAAGATAAAGGTAAAGTTTCTTGTTAACTTTTCCTAACCTTATCAACACAAAAAAATGATGGTTACATAGGCTTTAAAGCACAATGAAATGGAAACGTGTGGACCAATTAAGGAAGGCTTAGAACCTCTGTCAAGTTTTTTGGGGTGCCTTTGCCACTTCCTGACAAAAAAAAGGAGTTGGGAAGGATTAAAGCCTCTCTCAGACTTTTATTGTTGCATGTGACGTCCTGTTCTGGTGTCTGACGTTCCTCTTTGTGCCCAGGTGTCACAGGGACATAAAGGAATGAGATCTCACCCTAATGAAAATTAAACTTTAACATAAGTTGTACCTTAATTCCAACCTAACCAAAGCTAAAAAAAGGTTTTGGCTGGAGATGGGGTGGATGGGGGTTGGAGTTTAGTATTACACCAAGGCTGTCAATAGGATTGTAATACCTGTTTTCAGTCACTGCCGTTGATAGTGGAGTACATATGGACTGAAGAGGACTACAGCTTGACCATAACAGTACATTAAACTGCCTTTAGTGGAGAAAAAAAAATTACATTTTTTATGGAGGTATTTACATGTGTATACAATTAAGATAAAATATTCCCTGTAATACGTCTATGTTGTCAATTTTGCTGAATTCCAAAATTTATTGCAACAATATTATGGATGTGTTTAATGTAAAATGTAAATGGAAGACCCATAAAATACAGCGGGTACCCTCTGCAGGTTGGCTAAGTGAGAGCTCTTTTCATGCATAATTTGCATAAGGCGCCACAGTTTGTAAGATCATTAATGATGGCGTGATAAAACTATGGGACATTATTTTCCCAATCTTTTATGAAACTTTCTCTCATCTCCTTGATTAAAAAATAATTGGTACACTCTCATCTAGCTGTGCCCTAATTGTTTTTTTCACTAATTGCCTGAATTGTATCATGGTAGGTGGAGACAGCTCTACTTAGCTTTGCGTTTTGTTTAGCGAGCAAACATCTTGGTGGTTATGTCGCCCCGTAAAAATTAAAAGTACGGTTGCGGTTTTTTTATGTGTGGGGTTTATTGGACGTCACGGAGATATATAAGCAGCAGGATGTCGACTTGGTTCGGAGTAGCGATTTTTATCACCACTCTTCTAGATTTGATGAGACGTCTGTTTTGTGTTGTTTAGGATGCAACCGGTTGACGAAGAAGGCAGGTGATGGAAATAAATTTACTAAGCAGAGAATCACAAAACAAACAACTTTGCAGACAGTTTTCTCTTTTGTGGAAGATTAGGTTATTTGCAAAGTTTCCAAAGGCAGCCAAGTGAATAACCAAGCTGAAGTGAAGTGAGCCGAACTAAGTTCGGCTATTCCCCCCGGCTCAGTGTTGCTGATTTCAGTCGTACATCAGCTGAAACCAACCGTACATCGGCTGCTCTTCGGTCAGCTCTTCGGTCAGAAGAACTTTGACTCAGCCCATCCAACATCTCTATCGGCTGAGACTAAGCTCCGGCAGTTCACTAGCTGCCGTTCGCCCCTACTATCATAGGGGACGAACGGCAGTGAGTGAACAGCCGAATGCCGCCGAGCAGCATTCGGCTTGGCTATTCTGCTAAATACCTCCGTTGTACCGAGCAGAATAGAAACTCAATGAAAAGAGTTTAAAAAAAAAAAAATATATTTTTTAAATGTAAATAAATATTACATTTAAAAAAATAAATACAGATACAAAAAACAATTGAGCAGAGCTAGCAGTGACAGCTGACTCCGCCCAACTGTTTCCTATTGGCCGGGACCTGTTAGAATTAATAAATTATACCGAGCCGAAGACATTTAATTCAGCTCGACTGAACGAAGTGTCAGCTGAAGTGGTGGTAAATGTTTTGCCAAAGGCGGTCTTTTGTCCCTCAAATGACAGCTGGGCAGAGCCAGCCAAATAACTTGGGAACGCTGAACTGTCATTAAACAATAACAACTGGGCGGAGCCGACCGTGAAGTCACGGCCGCCTCCGTCCAGTTGTTATTTATTGGCCGGGACCTGCTAGAAGACTCTAGCATTTGCTGGCCAATAGGAAACAGTTGGGCGGAGCTAGCTGTCACTGCTAGCTCCACCCCATTTAAAAAAAAAGATTATTATTTCTTTTTTTTTAATCTTTATTTATTTTTTAAGTTTTCAATTTATTTACATTTTAAAATAATTTTCCAACTTTTCTTTTTCTTTAAAATTAATTTCACTTATTTTCTATTCTGCTCGGTATCTTGGAGGTACCGAGCAGAATATCTCAGCGGAATGCCGCTCGGCGGCATTCAGTTATTCACTTACTGCCATTTGGCACCTATGAGAAAAGGGGCGGACGGCAGCAAATGAGCTGTCGGAGCTTTGCTCAGCTGATCCAGATGTTGGATCGGCTGAGTCGAAGTCCTTCTGCATGTTCGGCTGACCGAAGTGCAGCCTCAGGCAGCTGATGTACTGCTGATTTCAGCCGATGTACGGCTGAAGTCAGCCGTACTGAGCCATAGTAGAATCACTTCATTACGGCTCTGTTATTCACTCGGCTACCTTCGGCAGCTTTGTGAATAAACTCCCAGGTGTTTAAACCCCCTTCCCATCCAGGCCATTTTTCAGTATTCAGCGCTGACTGACATTTATTCCATCATGCAACGCTGTACTGAAATTAATTTTATACCATTCTTTGGGGGACAGATAGAGCTTTCTTCTGGTTTCTGGTATTTAATCACCACTACAGGGTTTTTATTTTTTGCTATATTAAGGAAAAATTATTGAAAATTTTGAAAAAAAAACAGTTTCCCCTATATTAAATTATGAAACATTTATTATGACATAATTTATTAAAATATAAAAGACGGGGTCACATCGGGTAAATAGTGACCAAACATGTCAAGCTTTAAAATCGCGCGCACTTGCATAATCGCAAAAAAATACCATACCCAAAATTGGCCATAGACGACGCTTTAAAAGCTTTTACTGCTCATCAGTTTAGTGTAATCAGCAAATATTGCCCCTAAAATTATTTCCCTCACTTTGACATTCGCAATGATATACAACATATGCGGTGTAATGGGCACACTCGTTGTTTTCGCATGCATGCGCACCCTTTGCATGTTTGCGCTTGTGTATGTGGGGCTGGGAACTTTAAAAATATTGTGTTTTTTAATTCTTTTTTATGTGTGACAAAAAAATTTGGGAACTTTATTTTTTTTTCCACTTTTTCACTCAACTTTATTGTTATCACGTAAGGGGCTAAGCATCTCCCTATGTGATAGCAAAGAGGATGTGACAGGCCCTCTTAATGGAGACATCAGGGGTCTTTAAGACCCCTGATGTCCCCTGGGGACCCCCAAAGTAGCTGATGAAGCAGAGATCTGCAGAGATACAATGATACTCTTAACTATGAACAAGACTATAGTGAACCATTCAGTTCATCAAGTGTATGTTATCACCACTGACCTCAGGCAGGAGATAGGGCAGTCACTATGGAGAGCTTACAGCCTGATACCCAGCCCAATATTGGAAAGAATACAAGTACTGTTATGACAATTGAAGAGTGGAGATTCAGAATATTACAAATACTACTGGGTGGCTGGTTCTCTCTTAACCTTAAACAGGGCTTGCTACTTGCTATGGTATCATAAGAAGAGACGGCAAATAAAGACTGACTGCAGTGGCAAGGCTCTTATTGTGTGCTGCCAAACCGTATGTTTATAAGATACAAGATGGGATAAACTTCATCTAACCTCTGTGTAAGATAATATTAGCTTTGGAAAGGTTACCTGCTTTCTAATGGAACCTTTCAATAAATGGAATATGACCTTTACAACATGTAAGTCAGTATGAAGCGCTCACAGTGTTTGCATTAGGTCAGAAGGGAGAGTGTCGCTAATCTCAGTGTTTCATGTTCCTGTCTCCATAACATGACCTGGGGCACCATTCTATCAGACCAAAGGAACCTGTTAACTTGCAAACTGGATTACAGGCCCTTGGCTGTCAGCCAACAGAGGCTAGTCTCCCTCTGCCCAAGTGTCTGATGACAGAACTGTCAATTGGGGATTTGAGTGTTATTGTATGGGGGATTGAAAGAAACTATTGTTCTCCATAGAAATTGAGTAGTGCGAAAACCCCACTGACCATAGAGCCTCAAGCTGGCCATACACTCTACAAATTACATAAAATTCAGCAGGAAGTAACTAAAATTTGAGCAGTTTATAGCCAGCTTTATTTATGTTGTTGCAGCAAGGGAAGTCTCCATCTTTCTGATTCAGTCTTGTTTAATTTGAGACACTTCAAGAATCTAAATGGTCCACAGCAAGCTGCCACTCTCTGTTTTCAATCCTTTCCCAGATTTGCAATAGAAATGAATCAAAACCATAGCAATGCCAATCAAAGGCCACTTTTCATTAATTTCCATCTCAGACTTGTTATTACAAATCCAAGAAATTATTAGAAACAAAAAAGTGGATGACAGAGGGTTAATTTTTTTGGAAATCACTTACTTTTTAATAAATGTTAATAGGAGGGTTCTAAAATTGCCAAACATGCAGTCAGCCATAGTTCTCTTTTCAGACACCTCCTATGGAGCCCTATGACACCAATCAATTGATGGGCAAATGTCCATGCACAGAGATGTCCATATCCAATCTGTCTTTAGGCAGTTTAGCAGGAGGGTGGGCGCAAATAGAACAGGACATAACACATATGCTGCTAAAGTAGTTCACAGCCCATTGGTTGGTGTGCACTCTGTACTGCATTGGGGGCTAAATAAGTTTATCCTGGCATTAATAGTGAGTCAATAAGCAAGCTCCTGCACTGACACATGGAGATATTATACGTTTATAGAAATGGCCATACCATTGATAAATAGCTAAATCATATGTATGTGACAAAAAAATATAAATAAATAAAACATATAACACACAGTCATTGTATAACGCAACTGGTAAGGCGATAACAAGCTCTTGGTGCATTTTGTGAACAATGTTCACTTTTTCAGGGGACTATGGATGAAAGTGGGTATTTGCAAAAATGATCAGCCATATTGTTAAAAAATTGTGCATCTCACTCATGGAGATCCATCTGTCTAGATGGGGGAACCAACAGGAGAAACATACTTGTCTATGACACAGTGCTGTTCCCTTGTGGTTCTTATACCAATGTGCTATTACACATGCAGCCACCTTGCCCTAAGCAGAGTGACTATTTAAATTTAACTGTGCTAGGACTGTATCCAGTCTAGCTGATTACATAGCCTGTACTCATTTGGCTTTCCCTAAAGGTGCCCATACACTGCACGATTCTCGTACGAGAATCGCGGGAAATCCCGCGATTGTACAAGAATCGTGCAGTGTGAATCAAGGCGTGCGACCGTTTCTACTGTACGGTCGCACGTCTTTTGTCTAAGGAGCATGCTAGAAAACCAGCTGAAAATCTTACGATTTTCGGCTGGTTTGAATGATGCTCGGGAGACAAATGTCGAACGGGCCGGTGTGCGCACGGGCACACTGCCCGTTCAGCATTTCAGTCATCGGAAGCCCGCCCCTTAGGGGGCCGGGCTTGCGATGATCGCAAGTACGATCTGCCTGTCCAAGATGGGCAGATCGTACGTTTTTTAAATTACTTTACAACCATCACAAGACTAAGGTCTTGAGATGGTTGTAAAGTGTATGGTCACCTTTAGAGTTCTGTTATTGAGTGAATCTGCCTGCTGCTGGGTGTGGCCTTGCCACAGAGGAGAACGACCAATAGTGAAATGTTATGGATGTCTGTGTGACTCCAGCGAATCACTAGGAGGTTCATGGCCAGTGGTGCATGCTAGGGAAGGGCGTAAATATGCCAGTCTGACCATTTGAGACTGTTTATCTCCTCTGGGCCTTCTGCCTTGGGGAGGGTGCCTGCAACCTGCAGGTGGTCAGGTCTGCACCCATTCGGGGGCTTTTCTGAAATTATTTCTGGGCTAGAGAACCAGGAAGGCATTTTATTTGACAGAGGTTCTGGAGAGGCCAGAATGGGCATGGACCTCAGAGAAAAGTCTGGGGTCCCACCCAGCGGAGCTCTCAGACATGTCTGCTGACCAGATATGGTCACCACATTTTCAGTTTAAAGGCACTCTATACTATGAAGCTGTAAAGTAGCCTGGGAGTTTTGTGTTGTCCGAGATATCTGCAGCCCTAACCCTCTCTCCCTGTTTTTGTCATACATGGAATAAAGCATTATACAATCCATAAAGTGATTGGCACCCAATTTTACTTTTACATCCAACATACCAGCTAAGGACTCCCGCCTACCCTCTGAAGTCAAGGGAGCGCTATACACACAATGCTATTTGAGTTACTAGTGAACCTATCTACCAAAATTACATAGGATGAATAGTAAACATTCAGCCTATGTATCAAGCCAAATTAAAGAAAATAAGTCCAAGATTTGGTCAAGATTCATTCAGTATCAATATAATTCCCTGACATTCAGCAACATCTGTTATTTAACAGGAAAAGGTATTTACTAGAATATTCAACCACATTCGTAAAAATACTGTTTATATAAGAGAGATGATATCACTTCACATGTGGGAGGACTTATATTAGGAGTCTATTTATGTATGTGCGATTTGTGTGAGGAGTGCTACATATGGATTGCTCATTTATTCATTGCTTGATCAAGCTTCATTCCGTTATTTAATGTATAAGCAGTGGTATATAAGCTGAGGGTGAACTAAGAGTATAGGTCAGAAATAGTTTAAACATTTAAGAATTGTAATGTGTTCCCTTAACCTATTGTTTACTAAACTCGCCTGGTTTGAGCTATTGAATAGTTATATTTTATACTTTAATATATTTTGTGTCCCCCCTTCATCTTCCCACCCACACCTAACTAGCATGGCACACAGGCTGGTATCCCCATATCAAGGGAGTGGAAAGCATGCCCACCCCCTTGCTATGTTGATACCACCCACATGCTCTTCAGCAATGGGTGGTGTTTTGAGAGGAGATCCCTCCCCATAAAAGGGATGTCCCCCTACTAAAGTACTACTGCCTGTTGCTGAAATACTGAATACAGAATAGCATAAAAACATTTGAAGTGAGGTAAACAGAGGAGTGATTATTGAAAGGCAATCTGGGATGAAGCAGAAGCAGAGGGTCCAACAGTCATAGCTGGTAAGATGAAGGTCAGCCGGCAGACTGCATGTACAGGATGGGGCTGGCTCAGAGATGGCAGCAGTCAGCATCTACCGTTGCCTGAATTGCCCTTGGGAGAGGAATTGCTTCTGGCAAAGTTATTAAGTAATGCCTACTGGGGCTTTACCACTTTCTCAAGCTTGGTTGGAGGACAGCAGGGGACTTCTTTAGCTACAAAATGCATAGTTTCTAAAAAAAAAGAAAAACAAACAATATAGTGTTCATTGGTCCTTAAGCTGACCATACACTGTAAGAATGATAGTATTGATTCTCTCCTCCACACTAAAGGGCACGAATAGAGGAATTTTCACTGCCTGCTATTGTATTGTGACAACCAGAACCCCCACCGATGGATGGAATTCTGGTCAGTTCAGTAGAAAATAGCCAACATTCAACTTGTGTATGGCCAACTTTAATGTTCTTTGAGATATTTGTTGAGGCAGAAAGTTGGCAGAAGAAAGGCAGAAGAAAAGTTACATTTGCATTTTTCCCCACATCAAAGCAAGCTGATCCAAGAGATGAAAACAGAAGCATATTTGAGATGAGAGGTGGAATATGTAATGTGATATAAACAGTTGGTGAGGTTGAGAAAGGACTTTAATTATTACATAATTCTCTACACAGCAGCTTCTGGGTCCTGAGTTCACATATTACAAACTATTAAAAGAGTGAAGAACAGCTGAAGAACAAACATACTCACAGCGGATATCACCCCAATAGGCAGATTGTAGGTCCATCCTTCCATACAGCCAACTTAAGGACGACAAAACTGACATATGGCCAGTAGCAGCAGCTTGTAATTTCATACATGTTACAGCTCAATATATAAACACACACACACACACACACACACACACACACACACACACACACTATATTGCCCAAAGTATTGGGACACCTGCCTTTACACGCACATGAACTTTAATGGCATCTCAGACTTAGCCCGTAGGGCTTCAACTGATCTAGGAAGGCGTCCACAAGGTTTAGGACTGTGTCTATGGAAATGTTTGACCACTCACCCAACAGCGCATTTGTGAGGTCAGGTACTGATGTTGGACGAGAATTCTGGGCTTGCAGTCTCCGCTCTAAGTCATCCCAACGGTGTTCTAACGGGTTGAGGTCAGGACTCTGTGCAGGCCAGTCAGGCCCGGCGCTACCGCAAGGCAAGTCAGGCGGCCGCCTTACTGCGCAAGTGCAGTGTAATAAATAGACATCAGCATATCTCAGTAGGCTTTGTCTTCTTATTCTGCAGTGGGACTGGGCATACAATTCACCTTTTTAAAATAAAGATAAATCCCTGAAGTGGAAATCCAGCCACATTGTAACATTAAGTCTGTAATAGGCTTCCATTAGCATATAATTGAGCGAGCCTCCCCAAGAATCTAAAGAGGAAAAAAAAAGGTGACCTAATCCTCCTGAATTGTTGAAGCGTGACCATCTAATTCAGTTTTAACTTTCCAAAACCCATAAATCATCCCTTAAACAGGCTGACAGCGCCTCTAATTTGTGAACTCCAATATTTGCTTGAATTATCATGAATTGTAAATTAAACCGGCATGACAACGTAGGAACATTCCCTCTCTCCAAGCTTGGGAAATACGAGTGGGCATTTTTTCAAGTCTTGGAATAAGCCGGGCTTATATTGAAACTGATGTCTTGTAATCAGATTAGTGACATTTCCATCTTGCAAACTCTCTGAAACAAGCACATATTGGCTAATTGCCACTGTAGGCTCGCGGGATGGAGAGCGCTGACTTTTTCTGCATTTGCTGCTGACATTTTTAACAGAGAGTTTCTAAATTCAACCCTTGTGTATATTAATGCGTTAAAGAGTACCAGTCACAACTGGGATTTCTAAAGTTTCTGAAACTCTTAAATATGCCATCAAAGCTCAAAATTATTATTTCACCCGGGCCATACTTTTTAAAGTTTTGGATAGAATGGGCGGAAAATATATTTATTTCCATTTGGGAGATTTTGCCTTGTGATGCCTATACAGGAAATATATACAGGAGGGAAGGGGAGTGGAGGGGCGCTGCTGCAAGACTCATACAGCAATACAAAAAAATGTGAAAATGTCTAACCATTGCTGAACCACAGTACTTTTTCTTTGCTGCTGTTACAATGAGGGCCGTCCCTATAATGATTATGTTGCCTCCAGCGGCATCTCTTTGGGTCACATGGGGGTGTGGCAGGCCTCTCTGTTGCACAATGCTTGCAGTGTTCCTGCTGCCCCCTTTCTGGCCAGAGCATCCCAGGTTGCTAGGGACCGGACTGGGAGATGAGGTTGTTTTGTGATTATGGTTGGATAGGCTATTAATAGCTGGTTTGGGGCTCATGGGGCATTGTCTGTTTTCACTTATTTACTGATGTTCCGTGCATGTTTTGACTGTAGTACCATTATTAAATGCCATTCTAATACTTTGCTGTCCTGGATTTTCCCTTTGCAAGCTTCTCTTCCAATATCCAAGTGACAGAAAACTATGTTTGTCCCCAAGGAAAGACCAGGGAAAGACTGAGCATTCCCCTCATTACCATTCAATTATTCTAGATCTTTAACCCTTTGCTAGGACAGTCAGTGTTCAAATCTAGATAATGAGATATCACATTATTCAGAAGTCATTATGTTATCATAACCCTGGCCTATTTATAAACAATTTTCAGGGTTGTGCCCCCTGCCAATGACTGTGAATGTTTGCTCTGTGTGAATATTTGCCAAAACTCACTTTTTTTAGTTACTCCTTTACAAGTAAAATTAATTTTCAACGGTGTTGATGTAATATTGCATTATGGCCAGTAGACAGAGCTAAGCTCTCGTTCACACCTGAACGTTTTGTAGCGCGTTCTACGCTTGACGAACGCTCTACAAAACGCTCAAAAATATAAATCCCATTGTATTCAATGGTCTCGTTCCCACCTTGGCGTATTTCCGCCCGTCCCTAACGCGCTACAAAACGGCCCACGCCTGAAAAGGTACAGGTACCACTTTGGGCTGTTTTGTTGCACATTTCCATTGGGATACAGCCAAGTAGCCTTCGGAAAGGGGCGACTTTTTTACCGAATCGCGGTAAAAACCGCGCGCCCGTCGCGCGACAGACGCACATATGCAATACGCCTAGGTGTGAACGAGACCTCAAGGAGAATAGGAAATAAGTAGTTATTTTCTATGCTAATCTACCATCTAGTGGCCATAATGCAATATTACATTAAACAAGAACTCCAGGATTTTCAAAAGTTAACCTTTGCATTGGGGTTACCCCCGCACTGCAAGGGTTAACTGCTTGTTTTGGTCTACGGATTTGAATAAAGAAGATATACTCACCCGAGCCTCAGGCCTGTGGTAGGCTGTGGTATGTCCATCGGTGTTAATAGGTCTGTTAGACATGCTGACATCATGGGTCCTTAGACTGCAGGAGCCCTGGGGAGAAAAGTCTGTGCGGACCGGTCTAGCACCAGGCAGAACCTAGGATCAGGTGAATATTTTTTTTTTATTTGTGATCCTAGACCAAAACGAGCAGTTGACCCTTGCAGTGCAGGGGTAGCCCCACTGCAAGGGTTGACTTTTGAAAAACCTGGACTTCCTCTTTAAATAAACATTCAAAAATACATTCCCTTGTATAGAGAAGTCTAAAGAATGTTCGTTTTGGGATATATATGTACACAGAACTAATTTTTACAGATATTGACATCGCCATCCGCTTTATCCAAAGCTACTGCATGTACATTCATTCTATGTGAAATAACACACTGTTGTGAGAATGGGGCAAATTGAATGCTTGAATGTTCTTCAAATAGCGTATTATGGCCACCAGATGGAGCTGAGTATCATATCATCTTAGTAACAAGAGATACAATATAACAATTCTAGAGAACACCGGAGAGAGACAATTCTAGAGAACACCGGGGTCAGCGCATGCTGAAGCGCACAGTGCACAGAGGTCGACAACTGTCTGCAGAGTCAATAGCTACAGACCTCCAAACTTGGTGTGGCCTTCAGATTGGCACAACAACAGTACGTAGAGAGCTAGATGGAATGGGTTGCCATGGCCGAGGAGCTGATCCCAAGCCTTACATCACCAAAGTGTAATGCAAAGTGTCGGATGCAGTGGTGTAAAGCATGCCGCCACTGGACTATAGATAAGTGGAGGCATGTTCTCCAGAGTGACCAATCACGCTTCTCTGTCTGGCATTCTGATGGACGTGTCTGAATTCTGTGGTTGCCAGGAGGACAGTACTTGCCTGACTGCATGGTGCCAAGTGTAAGGTTTGGTGAAGGGTGGATTATGGTGTGGGGTTGTTTTTCAGGGGTTGGGCTTGACCCCTTAGTTCCAGTGAAAGGAACACTTAAAGGAGAACTAAAGTGCTGTTCACTCACCTCATAGTTCTAGCCGACCTGTGACAATGAGACTGTAACAGGTCGGCTGAGTAGATCGGGAAGTGAGCAAACACATACCGGCGTTCGCTCACTTCTCGATCCTGTCACAGCTCTCTGCCATGACAGGGGAGGGGCTGGATTCCACAGCGCTGACTGGTGGAACGGACGAGGGAGGGGGCGGGTACAGTTGGCTCTGCCTCTAGATAGGCAGAGCCTGCTGCCACTCACGCATGCTGGGCGGATCCAGACATAATTGGCAGGATCCGCTTCAGCTGCGGCGTCTCAGTATACCGCGAGCAGTAGCTCGCGGTGTACTGAGCTTAGGGTGACGGGAGGACGCTAGTTTGTGTCCTCCCGTTACCCTAAGGAGAACTATGGGGAAAAGCCCTAACCCCATAGTTCTCCTTGAAGGCATCAGCATACCAAGACATTTTGGACAATTTCATGCTCCCAACTTTGTGGGAACAGTTTAGGGATGGCCCCTTCCTGTTCCAACTTGACTGTGCACAAAGCAAGGTCCCCAAAGACATGGATGAGTGAGTTTGGGGTGGAGGAAATGGACTGGCCTGCACAGAGTCCTGACCTCAACCCGACACCTTTGGGATGAACTAGAGCGGAGACTGCTAGCCCGACCTTCTCGTCCAACATCAGTACCTGACCTCACAAATGTGCTTCTGGAAGAATGGTCCAACATTCTCATAGACACACTCCTAAACCTTGTGGACGCCTTCCCAGAAGAGTTGAAGCTGTTATAGCGGTAAAGGGTGGGCCAACTCAATATTGAAACCTACGGACTAAGACTGGGATGCCATTAAAGTTCCTGTGCGTGTAAAGGCCGGCGTCCCAATACTTTTGGCAATATAGTGTATATATAAATAGACCCCTCCAAGTTGTCTGTGCTGACATTTGTGGATGTAAGCGATGATGCCCTGGGCATGCCTTGGGGCTAGGTTGACACACAAGTTTGTGAGGTATAAATAAAGTTTAAAATAAAAAAAAACATTTACTTACTGAATACCAACTTTACATGTGTTAACAGGATACTGTTGCTTGCTAGAATACAATATTTTTCATGGTAGCAGTTGAAATTCACATGTAAAGTCTAATATAAACTTTATAAAGTCTATGGATTTCCTTTAATTGTGGTGTTCAGCAATATCCACATTGTCTCTCCAATACACAGGGCAATGTTCTGCAGATCTCCAGAGGGGGTAGTAAAAGAATAATTTGCACCTTCTAGAGATTTATCTTCTTCAGCCCCGTGTCATTGTATGGAGCCAGGTTTTTATATGCCCGAGTTTATTTAGCAGTGTGATAAAACCTCTCCAGACCTCATCTACTTCTCTGAAGGTGATTTATTATTTAATGTATATGGGCTATGTGCACCAAGCAAGGCTAGATCATTAGTAAGGATGAACTGGAATGGTGGCATTGTTAATCATGTTCTTATATCTTAAAGGGGTTGTCTACCTTCACATGACATTACAGAAGCATTGAGGGCAAAAGAGAAAATGAAATCATAAATATGCAATGAGACTGTTTGCTGTCCTGTTTTTGGATGAATGAAATAAAGCTCTGTGTCCTTGTGGTTGGAAATGCAGTCTGTCTAAAGCTGGTCACAAACTTTACATTCTGATCTCTCAACAATCATCTTTTTTTTCTGACAGCCAATGTACTGTGAGGGCTCATCTTAAGGAACCATTCAGTTTATCAATCAGATAAGCCGTCGTACTGCATGACTGTTGGATTTGTCAATTCTGCCCCCCATCCTTGAGCTCCCAATAAAACACACAGACTACACAACATGGATTTCAGCGGCCACGGCCACCTTTTATTAAATCATATAACAAATAGGGATGCACCGATACCATTTTTTCCCGACCGAGTACAAGTGCCAATACTTTACCTCAAATACTCGCCGATACCAATTACTTTTTACCTTTTTTTAGTGTCATGTGATTGTTTTTCTAAAACAATACAGACAAATAATTTTAGGACAGTGGTAGAGCACCGGGGCCCAGTCACAGCTGCAACCACTGTGACCCTGGTAGTTCTGCCACTGACTCCAAGCTGTAGAGAGACTACAAATCCCAGCAATCCATTATACAGAAATGCAGAATACCAACAGCTATAGAAGACCACAAATCCCAGCAATACATTATACAGCAATGCAGAATATCGCCCAGGATAGAGGACTACAAATCCCAGCAATGCTGTATACTGTATAGCAATGCAGAATACCATCAGCTATATAGGACTACAAATCCCAGCAATCCATTATACAGCAATGCAGAATGATATGAAGCTACATACTCTGTGTTGCTCACCAGGGCTGAGTGGTGACTCAGGAGGCTGTGTGGGGTCTAACCATGGCTGTTATTAGGTCTCAGAAGGCTGTGCGGGTTCTGATCAGGACTGTGTATGGTCTCACCAAGGCTGTGCGCACGGTCCCACCAGGCTGGGCGCGGTCTCACCAGGACTGTGCGCGGTCTCACCAGGACTGTGCGCGGTCTCATCAGGACTGTGGGCGGTCTCACCAGGGCTGTGCAGGGTCTCAGGAGGATGTACATGGACTCACCAGGGCTGTGTGCAGTTTCACCAGAGCTGTATGGATCACGCCAAGGCTGTGTGGCCCGACCAGCACTGTCAAAGCTGCAAGGTTCCCAGCAGGCTGCCTGAGGTCCCCAGGAAGTGCAGGACCTCAAGCACCCGAATTGATTTAAACATTTCAAGTGACTGTATTGGCACTTAGTATCGGGGGACTTTCACGAGTATAAGTACACCATCGATACCACCAATACTAGTATCAGTATAGGTGCATCCCTATTGATATAGTGGGACTCAACTCCAGCTAAAATGTTTTTTCTAGTTTTGGATAGGCTGGTGAAGGGTTAGACTTTCTGATATTTGTTAAAGGAGAACTATGAGATGAGTGATTTCCACTCACCTCATAGTTCTAGCCGACCTGTGACAATGAGACTGTCACAGGTCGGCTCAGTAGATCGGGAGGTGAGCAAACACATACCAGGTTCGCTCACCTCTCGATCCTGTCACGGCTCTCTGCCGTGCCAGGGGGAGGGCTGGATTCCCCTCTCCCTGCTCCGATCTGCCAGCGCTGACTGGCAGAACGGACGGGGGAGGGGGCGGGTACAGCTGGCTCTGCCTCTAGATAGGCAGAGCCAGCTGTCACTCACGCAGCTGGGCGGATCCCGTCATCTACGTCGGGATCCGCTTCGGCTGGGGCGTGTCAGTATACCGGGAGCTGTAGCTCGCGGTATACTGAGCTTAGGGTAACGGAAGGACGCTAGTTTGTGTCCTACCATTACTCTAAGGAGAACTATGGGGAAAAACACTGACCCCATAGTTCTCCTTTAATACTGTCTGTGCACATGCTGAGGATATTTACCCTCACTTCCTGGCCTGGTGACACCATGTAAATCTCTGTCACCAACACAAGAAATAAAGAGACAGTTATTTTTTACATATAGCATAGTCCTCTCACTTTTTCTCTTTTGAGACTGTTGTGAGATGCGCTATGTAGTTACAATCAGGTTAGTAGTCCCCATGGAAAATATAATGAGGTATAAAGAGGAATGACAAAGGGACACAACAAAGTGATGAATAATGAAAAAGAGAAAATAATGATATATTATCACTGGGAAAGTGAAGAAGCAGAGTGAATGTCACTGTTGGAAAATGGAGGGTGTGGGGAGTGAACTTAGACTTTAATGATCAGATGTAGCTGGACCACAGCCCAGAGACAGCACAGGAGTTTTCTCTACAACATATCATTTTTGCCATTTATCTGTGTTAATATGAAATCTGAGACACAAGACTCTGCAGGATACTGAAAATAGGGGGTGATGCAAAGGGCCTCGGGTTCAGTAATATCTTACAAGAGGTCGCAAAGCCACCAAAGACTCTCTCATGTCCTATTCATCCTGTTCTTTTTCTGTGACAGGTCTCTCTAGCTACCGCCTGTTTCTGTCCGATTCCCTCTGATCTATAACCCTTCATGTCTTTGATGACTTCTCTGCCATTGTTTGGTGTGCAACAAAATGGACTTGTAGACTATATACTGGCGGGATTGCATACAGTGTGCATGTGTCACCTGGGTTTCTCACATACACAGTGAAGGGCTCCAAGGTTTACAACTGATGTGAAGAAAACAAACTTTTTGGCTTTTCAGAATCTTAAAAATTCCTGGTCTGGGCTCTGGAGCCTGCAGGGTTTGTGGAGCTTTGGGTGGGATTAAGCCTCCACTCCAAGGTCAACATCTTACTTGGTAGTCAGACCATATTATTAGTCTCAGCTGTTACATATAGTTACATAGTTACATAGTATTTGAGGTTGAATAAAGACCCTCATGACCCTAGCTTAATCTGAGAAGGTGCCATTTATCGATACTCTTTGTACACGTTCCTGTAGCCAGTTTTCTATTCATGTACACACTATTTCATCTATGCCCATAGACCTCAGCTTGTATAGTTACATTTATGTGGTACCGTGTCAAATGCTTTAGCAAAGTCCAAACATACCACATCCACTGGCCTCCCTCGGTCCAGATCTCTACTCACCCCTTTGTAAAAAGTTATCAGGTTAGTCTGACAGGAAAGTTTTTTCCTAAATCCATGCTGGTTGTCATTTATTATGCCATTATCCCGAACAAATTCTACTAAGTGGTCCTTAATCATGCCTTCTAACACTTTACAAACTACCGATGTAAGACTAACCGGTCTGTAGTTCCCCGGATGGCATCTGGACCCTTTTTTGAATATTGGAACTACCGTAGCCCTCCGCCAGTCGATTGGCACTCTGCCAGTCATTAAATAATCTTTAAAAATGATGAATAATGGAGCGGTCCACAGGCCTTTTTGTATGTGAGCTGACTGATGCTCAGGGCTTTCTCTATCTACTGCTGGGTGAAAAGGCTGAGTACTGACAAAACACTAAAAAGGTATACATGCCGCCTGTTTGTTTTAGGGAACCCATAGGTTTACCCATTGCTCGGACAAATGGATATTTTGTTTTTTGTATGCTATGGATTTGCAGTACAAAGCCCTCCTGCATTAAAACTGTGTTTGCTTACTGCCTTGCTGAATAAATGTGATGGGCAGACTACTTGGACTATTATGGGTGTCCCTGACTCATGCATGGTTTACCACTGCCAAAACCAATTGCATCTGTCCCTTTTACAACACATTACCAAAAGGTGGAACAACACCTGTCTACCTATCTACTTTATATCTAGCACTTCGTGACATCCACCAACAACCTGACAACTACATCCCCTCCTCTGTACGCCTATGGGCCCAATTGATAGGTAGCTCGCTGGAGGACACCTTTGACAGCATAGAAAGGGGGTGGCAACATGTCAGGAATCACATTATTAGTGAATCATGGAGATAGACCCAATTTAAATTGTTCCATAGTGCTTATTATGCTTTTAACTTTGCCCCGGCTTCCTCAGAGCCGGACTGGATACAACACTGCTCAAAATGTAACATCCACCATCCCGACTTTATGCATCTGATCTGGTCATGCCCACTGATACACACATTATGGTCCCAAGTAGTGCAATATATGAATTCCCTGTCGGGCATAACACGTGACACCCACCCTCTGCTATGCTTGCTACACGATACACCCCAGGGACCTACCTCTACAGCCCCTCACATCTCGTGCTGGGAACACATGTTAGCTTCTAAAAAAATAATTCTCACCAATTGGCTCCTTCCAAAAGCCCCTATGACAGGAGACTTGCGAACCACCCTCCACAAGCTTATGCTTCTCGACAAAGCTGACACCCACAAAGAGGAGAAACACATAACCTGTATCTTTTCCACATGGTCCCCCTTCCTCATGGCAATATATTCCCATGATGTTCTTCTACCTGCCTGTCTCCCTAGCATACCTGTAAGGCACCCCTTGACGTTCGACCTGTCCCTCAATAACAAGGTAGACTCCGATTGTTGACATATCTGCTACTGATGGTACTAGGAATTTTAATGGACATACTTATTCCTACTCCATACAGTGTTGATTTGTTTTTCTTTGATATGTTCTGTTAATAAGATCTTAATTTTATGTGTGCACTTATCACCATGGATATAGGCACGGATCAGTCATGTAAATCTGTTATGCTGCTTCATATATGTTTGAATGATCTGACTCTATGTATCAGGCCGTGTGATTAACATGTACTTCCATCAATACGGGATTATATCCCCCTATACTACTTTAATCACTCTTGATGTACATACATTGTAAATACAATAAAAAAGACATGCTTAAAAAAAAAACACCTGTCTATTCTGTAGGGTGTCCACCTACTTAATAAATACAGTGAAGGGTTTTAGACCATGTTCAGCAAAACTAACAAATTATACATATACATTAAAGAAAATACAGGTTATGGAATATACAGGGTTATGGGAATTGCTAGCAGCACACACACACTTGAACCTTGAACCATGTTGAATCTGATGAAACCTGATGGACCTGAGTCTTTATTCAACCTTACCTACTATGTAACTATATAAATTTGACATTGACTCTCTTTATTAAGTAAGTGAAAGTCAATTGATATTCTTAAAATATCACAAAGGTTCAGAATTTAAAGGGGCCCATAGAAGTAATTTCCATGAACTGTCCATGCGCATCAATTCATATTGAAAATGCACCCAAAAATAGCATCATAATGCTAACCCATAAGGGTGGAGCCAGCCATAATGTGTAGAGTTTCACCTCCTATCATCCCACTTTCCAATAAGAGAGCTTTGGTGACCAGTATGGGCTCTTTCATTGAACAGGGGGATAAAGGGTTGATTGGGCTTAGCCCTGAAGTCAAGGAAGCCACCCCATAAGTAAGAAAGTAAAAGTAGTTTAAGAGTGGCGTGTGATGGACTCCCTGATACCCTGACAGAATATCTCTGCCTTAAGGCTGTTCCCTGGGTGCTGGAACCAGAAGCCAGTGAATATAGCATGGACTTACCTCAAGAATCAAACAGCACTGACTTTGGAGTGGAAACATGAACTGGTTTTATGGAAAAAAGCACACAAAGTTTATACCTGACAGAATCAGATAAAAGTTCAGTGTGTTCATTAGATAAAAGTTCAGTGTGTTACATGGAACAATTCCCACCCCTAGACAGCCATTGGAATTCCTTAAACACAGACCCTCTTTGAAATCAATGTCCTTAATCAGATAAGAGCTTGATCACATCACCCTAAACAATGGCCACTCCAGACAGTCTGCTGCCTTCACAAAATTACGTTTAGCAGAGATGGTATCCAAACAAGATGGAAGTCCGGATGGTTCAAATCATGTCAAATAGTGAAAAGCTCTCTCTCTAGATAAAATATTAAACAGGAAAACACACACAGCAAACAAAGTTCTCCGGGGTAATAAATCTCTGCAGCCCTAGGTCCGTAGTCAGTAGGAAGGAGGCTAGCCCTCAGGCTCCTCCAGCAGCCCCAGTGACGGTTCAGTCCGTCACAGGGTGCACACAGCATGGAGTTCCAGTTAACAAAGATAAGGGCAGGCATCTCATTAATACCTTGGTAGCACTTTTACTTTTTTTTTGTTTTAAATGGCTGACAGGTTCACTTTTTAATCCACTTTGTTGTATTTTATTTCATATACGTAAAATTCTTGCATTCAAAAAAATTTTAATGTACCGTGTACATGAAAACATAAATTGTTGCTACATTGGAGATTCATGCAGGTCAAATCCTGTTTTCAGCGGCAGCACACAGGCTGTTCCAACGTTAGGAGAACCGTAAAAGCGCCATAAAAGTCACTAAAAGTGTAATTGATACACGTTAACAGGCGTTGGGGTCACCTTGTTGTTCTCTTTCAGACTGGAGAACCTCATTCTGCAAACCATCTGTTAAGTGATTTCTTGCCAAACATAAAACAAGCCTTTTTCTGCCGATTTTATATTGCCCGTTCAGTCAGGAAAAATGAGACGGATTTGTAGAGAGTTTTGATGCGTTGGCAATTTGCTTTCATTTTTGGTAATTGGTAGATGAAGCTTTGAACTGATTATTTTAAGATGTTAGAAGAGCAAGCTGAGGGTATAAAGCTCAGATAATTATCAAATCGAGTCTATTTCATTCCCCTAGTGCAGTGTGGCAGAATGGAAGAAAGACCCTGGCCCACATTCATCTGAAATATCACTTAAAAAGGTGATACAGAACATCACTGTGAGTTAAATCAAAATCGTACGAGAGTCAGGGGACAGAACATTTTTATGAATGTTTTCAGGGTGATTCTCGCAATCTTCACCTCGGATTCACACATTTTGTCTAATTAGATCTGTTGAATAAGTGTGAATTTTGGGTGAAAACATTTAAAATAGACCCATTAGAGTATATTTCAATGTTAATGTACCATGTACATGGACATATCTGTTGTTAACACATTGGAGATTCATGCATGTCAAATCATTTATAAATAGACCCCTTAGAGTATATTTAAAGCCAACACCACCCCCGCCCCCATTTTTCATAGTGTAGGGTAGGGTTACAGGTGAAAATTGTTGCCCTTTTTTTTTTTACTACCATCTGTGTCTGATTGGAGTGATTTTCCTTCATTTCCTCTCTAGTAGACATAGGTGGAAGAGAGTGAGAGTAAATCTTCTGAAAGTTGCAGAAACTCCCTCTTAGACAATTGGCACCAGAACACAAACTCCCCTTACCTCTTATTCTGGTGCAAACTCTGAATTTTGGGTTTTCTCTTAATTTTTAGTCCCAATGACCATGGCAGTACCCTCTCCTTCACTTACCAGAAGCCATCAGCGAGCTTCTACATTAAATGTCCACTGTTCAGTTATGATTACAGTGAAGTTTTATCTCTCAAGGAATGTCCTTATATACAGTATATTCCCTCTTGTGTTGGAGCAGCCTCACCAAGAATGTTTAATACTTCAAAAAGAATCACTCAAGTGTGGGATCCCACTCCCAAATGTGGGATTTCATAAGCAAGAACACCTAGCACCTTTTACACACCCATATTATTTTCAATTACAGTGCAGTCTTATGTCTCAGGGAAGGTCCCTTGTATAGTATGTTATTCCTTGTTTTCCAGAAGCCACCAACAAAAATCTAAAATGCCCACTGTATAATTACAATTACAATTTTATGGTTTGTTTTACTTTATTCCATATTTTACATATAGGGGTCTATTCACAAAGCTGCCGAAGGATCTGGCCGTAGGTTTCGGCCGATCCTTCGGCTAGCTTCGGCCCTAGGATCCCTTCGGTTCAGTAATTCACTGTTGAATTATGAGTGCAGTGCAGTCTTATCTCTCAAGAAAGGTCCTCTGTATGGTATGTTCTCCATCATTTACCAGAAGCCACCATTGAACATCTAAATTTCCACTGTTTAATTATGATTACATTGCAGTCTTATCTTTCAAGGAGAGTCCTTTGTATAGTATGCTCTCCCACACTTACCAGAAGCAACCAATAAACATTTATTGTGTGTTCTCCCTCAATAACCAGAAGCCACAAGCCACCAATAAACATCTAATGCCCACTGTTTAATTATGGTTGCAGTGCAGTCTTATCTTTCAAGGAATATTCTTTGTATAGTATGTTCTCCCTCATTTACCAGAAGCCACAAGCCACCAATAAACATTTAAATGTCCACTGTTTAATTATGATTACAGCACAGTCTTATCTTTCAAGGAAGGTATTTTTGTATAGTATGTTTTCCCTTTTACCAGAAGCCACCAATGAACATCTAAATGTCCACTGTTTAATCATGATTACAGTGCAGTCTTATCTTTCAAGGAAGGCCCATTGCACAGTATGCTCCCCCTTACTTACCAGAAGCAACAAATGAACATCTATAGTATGTTCTCCCTCATTGAACAGAAGCCACCAATAAACATCTAATGCCCACTGTATAATTATGGTTGTAGTGCAGTCTTATCATTCAAGGAAGGTTCTTTGTATAGTAGGTTCTCCCTCATTTACCAGAAGCCACCAATAAACATCTAAATATCCACTGTTTAATTATGATGGCAGCTCAGTCTAGTATGTCATTTACCAGAAGCACACCCTCGGTGTGGGCCCACAGGCTGTCTAACCTAACAACTAATTTCAGTGCTGACAACAGGTACTCATAAAACTGTCATTATGACACCATGCCATGCTATGGAAGGAAGAAATACAGCTTAATATTTGACACATACCTATCTCTGAGAGGGAAGGCTGAACTGCTATAACACTGTATAAATGGAGATTTAGTTTATTACAAAGGTCTATTTTTGACCCCTTCTATTTCAAGTGATGTGCAGCTTTATTACACAGAGGGTAGAACTGTGTATGAGATATAATGATGAAATGATAGCATATAAAATGTGATGATCACATGGAAATGTTACCTTTGTGGTTGAAGTAAGAATAGAAGTCCATGAATCTAACTTGGCAATAAGCAAACAAAAGGAATTGAGGCCCATTTACACCAGTGGACACATGTTATTCTCTATATAATGCACGCCTTCCGATGTGTGTTGCGTAGGGATGGTGCGATGTGTTGTTGAAATGCATTGCACCGTTTACTGTCTTCTTTTTTTAAATGTAACAAATACAGTACATTCAACTCTAGGCTCCACAGTGTTCTGCGATGCAGTTTGAGATGTTGCAACACATGTAAAAATGCAACCTGTCCTACTTTTTTCAGTGCAAACTAAAACAGCACTTTGATATTAACTGAAATGACAGGACATTCTTTGAATTGCCTTGCCTGTGGGGTCTTTTTAAAAAAAAATTGTAGAGCCATTCGCCATGCGGATCTCTGTGAACATTTGTTCTTTGCAAATAGAGGCAACAATAAATGTTCCTAGTATATTTTTTTCTGCTTGAATATAATATAATACCAATTATGGCCACTGGATGGGGCTAAGGAGCATAGGGTGCGTCACTGCAGTGGTGGTGAGCACATGAAGTCCGCACTGTTACAGTGGCAGCATTACTTCCTTAGCATTAGTAGGAAGTGATGAAGGATACAATGTCCTCATTCCCTGCGGGAACTACATCTGTTCTTTCTCATTATTTGACTTCTGAGGTGTGCAGCTATCAGACATCAAGCCAAGAGGTCATAGAAAATCCTAGGTCTTGGGAAACCTATTGAGAAAACCCCAAAACACAGGGGTGTATTTAAAAAAAAAAAAAAACATTTACAGAGCCATTTGTTCTTGAAAACTGCAGGCATGTTCCAATGTTGTCACCTGAGAAATACCATGCAGTCATCGCTGGAGTGGTTATGGGCAGAAAATGGCTGCAATGTAGTTTAATTATGTTCTGCTTTCTTGGCCCTACAGAACAAGATCATTCTGGACCCAATGACCTTCAGTGAGGCCCGTTTCCGCCCGTCTCTGGAAGAGCGGCTGGAAAGTATCATCAGTGGGGCGGCTCTGATGGCAGACTCCTCGTGCACACGGGACGACAGGAGGGAGAGAATCGTGGCCGAGTGCAACTCCGTGCGTCAAGCCCTTCAAGACCTGCTGAGCGAGTACATGAACAATGTAAGTGCGCTTCACCTCTTTAATACAATGACTGACGCAGGTTGACTCACACTGTGGTTGCATCGATAAAATACACAGTTTCTGTATGTATAGAACTGTATTTCTTATGTTAGAAGGGAGGAAGAGGTGAATCTTTGAAAACACATCAATAAGAATTGCGTAAAGTGAATCCTCCACTGGGACAGACATATGCGGTGGAAAGGAACTTATACGAGAATATTTTGAATACTTACCTCGTGGCAGGTCAAATTTTAAAACTCGCTTAAAGGGCTACAAATACCATATCCATGACTTGTGCCCGATAAGGTACCACCTGATGCACTGGTTCCTCCCGTTGATCAGGAAATAGTGGTGGCAAAGTGGCTGGTGGTGGAATCACAGTGCCTGGCATGTGACATGCTATGTGACACGTCTATAGGTGTAAGATAACAGTTGTGCTCATAGCAGCTTAAGAGAGCAAAGATGTAATGCCCTGCCCACTAAAAAAGTAAGTATCCATCCTCTTATTTACAGGTTCTTTCTGCTTGAGTTGTTTTATCATAGAAACATTGTTGCTTTAAACACTTGGTGTTGGCTCCCACCAGGTCTTTTAAGGGATTCTGAATGATGGGCGGCAGAGGCAGGCTTCTCAGGCATGTGATCGGCATGATTAGCTGTCCTTTATTTCGTTTTTCATAAACTTTTTTCTTTATGTCCTGACTGAAAATGAGAGAGGAAGCTGTAAATACACCACAGCCCTCTGTAACAAGCTCAATCTGGACCCAGGATGAGCGCTAATATTAATAAACCTCTTATGGAAATATGTGCCAATTATTATTTGGGATGCATCTGTTGCAGTTTTCCTTTTCTGTGAATTTTTAGCCTGTGTGTGGGGGACTGATAAATTAAACACTCAATTTTACCTCCAAAAATGTAATTTGTCCTTATCGTTTCAGAAATTCTGAGTTTTAGAGGTTAACCCATTGGTTTCAGAACACAATGGTTACAGCTTAGATAGCTAGACAGACAGACAGATACTAAGTAAATAGATATAGACAGACAGACAGATAGATAATAAATAGAGAGAGAGAGAGAGAGAGAGAGAGAGAGAGAGAGAGAGAGAGAGAGAAAAAATACATAGAAAAAAAGAGATAAAAAGAA
>NW_017306567.1:512067-520473 GCF_000935625.1 Nanorana parkeri
ATACTAAGTAGAGAGAGAGAGAGAGAGAGAGAGAGAGAGAGAGAGAGAGAGATACTAAGTAGATATACATAGAGATATAGATAGATACTAAGTAGATATACATAGAGATATAGATAGATACTGAGTAGATAGATTTAGAGATATAGATAGATACTAAGTAGATAGATTTAGAGATATAGATAGATACTAAGTAGATAGATATAGAGATATAGATAGATAGATAGATAGATAGATAGATAGATAGATAGATGCAAAATCACACTGTGTATATAAAAAGTTAATAATTAACCTTGCTGTGGGAAAGCAGCCTATCTGCTAGCTCATTCCTGACACCATAACCTTGCTTCGTTGTATCTTGGCTCACATATTTCCCGGTGTTGTATAAGGTGACAGTACACCTTGTACATACAATAGTCTGCAGAGACAGCCTCCTGTGCATTGGAGACGCTCATATTTATTTTCCTGTCTCAGTATTAGTTAGAAGAACCTGATATATGATAAGTGATATATAACATATGCGGAGGGTGCGGAGTAGCCATACACGGGAGGTAAAATGAAATCGCAATAATAGATTAAACAGTGATGTTTTACCCAAGCTTTGTATTTTATTTCCTGAAGCAGCAATATGAATGTAACGCGCTGACATTTCTGACGAAAGGATTTCTGTGTAAGAAAATCATAACGATGATTCCTTAGAATGTACTTGTTGTATGAGGACCACACCATCTCTCTGCAACAGTGACGCACAGACCTTGATATTATACCGGAGAGTATTTGATATAGTTGAATGTATTTTGTTTCCCTTTCATTTCTTATGTGATTGTAGGTTGCAAAATATAAACCTTCAGAATTTCCAGCGGCTTAGTGCTTAACGCTTCTGTAACCAAGCAAGGTCTGTTCCAGGGCCTACTACTACTACTTACTTATGTCACCAGGGATCTAAAGTCTCCCTGATGTTCAGGGAGTCTCCCGCTATTAGATAGCGGCTCCCTGACGTCCGAGGGAGAGGCGTTTTCTCCCTGAAAGGATTACTCTGAGTAAACCTTTCCGGTAAGATATCAGTGGGTAAAGGTTCAGAGTGAGGCTTGCCTCCTGGAGGAAGGTCATGTGATCTCTATAGTAGCTTTAGAAGGAAGAAGCTACTTGCTGCACAGAGAGGGCGGACATAGACTATGATTGAGAGCAGGTACATGCACTGCTGCAGGGTTGAGAGAGTGCTGTTAACCCTTTGTGGATAATATAGAATCAATTATATGTGTTGGTTGCCTAGTTATAGAGAACATTTATTTCAATTGCTGACCATAGCAGCTAGTCAACTGTGTATCAGGGACTTTACTCCTCAGCATTTTTTTAAGAAAGCACCTCCCTGAAATAAAGTTTGGCAGGTTGGGATGTCTGTGTCACTTACAGCAAACCAAAAATCTACCCTTGCAGTGGGGCTATCCATGGTTCCATCCTCCAACCACTAGTATCCTACATGGCTGATGCACTGATTCACTGTAAAGGTTGTTATACCTAACTGTCCCACATCCTAACCTCCTAGGACAGCCTGAGGACTGCCTGGGGGAAATATGCTGTGGATTGTCTAATCCTCCTAAGAGGGTGACCATGTGCTAGGCCTGTGTGTCGGGCCTAGTACATGAAGCCTAGAGATATAAATGCCATGGAGAAACTTTAGCCTGTATATGGAGCCTGAGGAGCTGGGTAGAAGCTTGGTCCTTGCCTGAAGTATGGTGATTTCTACCTATTGTATTGGTATCTGCTACATCCAGTATCATACAGTCAGAATCTGAACTCACAGTCTGCCGGTTCAGCTTAAAGTTTCTTTATATGTGAAGGTGGTAAGTACTTTTGTCATCCTTTTTCAGTTCGCAAGACCATGTGGGTGTCCTGTGTCCTAACCCTCTCTACCAAAGTTATTAAATACATTCTCTGCAAGCAATAGATCAACAGCGTGGATGTCAATTGGTCACCACTGGCAAGTCGGTGAGTGCTCTGGGGCACCTATGGGACTGGGTACCCTAGAGCGCACACTTAATCCAGCGACTCCTTAGGGGGTGAGCACTACACTTGAAATGTTCCAAAAGTAAACCACCCTTGCCTTTCTTTATTAGAACATTTGTTACACATTTTTAAAAGTATGCTTTAACCCCTTCCCGACCGATGACAGGATTATACCGTCACGATCATTCAGTTCATTAACTTCCCATCATGCGGTACAAGGTGCTCTGGTCCCTGAAAGGGCCTAGCACTCATTAAATTACTGCTGTTGATGGGTCCCTCGTGGTCCGAGGCAGACCCTCAACAGCAGAATAGGTGGTCACAGCACTGTGATCACAGCGATAGCTGATCACTGTGATCGCAGCTCACTGTGTTGTGGAGCTGTGAGCCGGCTCAGTGTGTTACAAACTAATAAAAAGTATCTCTGAGGAGAATACGGCATTCTCCTCAGAGATACTAAGTATCTAAGCCCCTGTAAATAAAAAATAACTCCTTATTTGTAAATATAATACAATTTACAAATAAAAAAAATAAGTTTTTTAAAATGTAAAAAAATTTAAAATACAGTTTTTAAAATGTAAAAAATAAAATATACAGTTTTTAAAATTTAAAAACATTAAAAAAGGGAAAAAGTTTTAAAAAGTCTGAAAAGTTTTAAAAAGAATATGTTTAATAAAAATAATTATAAGGAAATATAGTGCAGAGGAGGCTATTAAATATAGGAGACAGACATACCACATTCAAACTAAAATTGTATTTTGCGACCTGTAACTCCCAAAATAAACTGAAATCCCAGACATATGATATACCCTATAAATCAGGACAAATAACATAATATATTATACATTACTTTCTTTTAGCGCTACACACATTTTTTTGTATTTTATATATATTTAAAAAAATAAGAATGTATCTGTGCATATGTCCCATCAAATTAAAACCCATTTTGTCCTTTAAAACACTGTATATAATATGTGTAGGTGTAATGAATGATAAAGATGGCAATTATGGTTAAGCAAAAATGGCAAAATTGCTCCGGTCCCCAGGAACGACAACATTTTCTGAAGCTGTGTCACTAACGGGTTAAATGAGACCCCCTGAATCTTCAGTGGGAAAAGGTATTGCATATTGCAGTCTGTAAGCTGCCTCTTAATAATAGTTGGGTGTTTCAGTGTTTTTGCACAGCATGATGCAGAACTATGGAAGGAAAATCATTTTAAATGCGTTTATGAGTCCCAACAGGCAGAAAACCCATCACAAAGTAAATTTCAAGTAGTGCCGCAATTTGCACAGAGACGATCGCGAGGCGCAGCCACAGGTAGAGCCGTTTTGATGAAGTTAATTTTCGCATTTGCTTTGTGATTCTGGCCGAGAATTTTCCCGTCTGTATTCCGCCGCCTAGGCAATGCAGAGCGCCGGAAACCTCCTGACCTCGATATCTGCCAGTAAAACGCACCGTATATATCGCCCCCGACACAGAACAAGCACATATAATCTCTGTGTAATATCTCAATTTTGCACACTCAGCCCGAAAGAGCCAGGGAAAAAAAAGGAAATTAAGAATCCACAATACGCAGCTATAATTTACTTCATTTTTACAGATTTTTTTTTTTTTCATTTAGGAAATATATCAATTTTCTTTTAAATAGCCCCGGGAGGATTGGAAGACAATCAGCGGCTGTATGCTGCAGAGATCAAAACACATAAAACACCCCACGGTATGCATATTTAAAGGCCCCCTGAGTCTCCCGTACCTTTAACTACTCTGGGGCCATGAAAAGCGTTGTGTCTTCAGTGAGGCTATTATTTATTAAAGAGCCCAGGAGGAGTGATGTACTATATGTAATTTATGGAATATTCTTTGAAAGGTTTATAAAAAAAAAGGAAGATTTAAGGGGACTGTTTTTTTTTTTAAGCCAAAAATGCTAAAATGAATGTAGCGCTCACCTCCGAAGGAGCAGCTGGAATAACCCGGGTCATCACTAGTTTGTCTAAGGATTTAGGTAACCGGCCCGAGTAGTATTAAAGGAGAACTATGAGGTGAGTGCTTTTCACTCACCTCATAGTTCTAGCCGAACTGTGACAATGAGACTGTCACAGGTCGGCTCAGTAGATCGGGAAGTGAGTGAACACATACCGGCGTTCGCTCACTTCTCGATCCTGTCACGGCTCTCTGCCGTGACAGGGGAGGGGCCCCACTCTGATCCTCCAGCGCTGACTGGCGGAACGGACAGGGAGGGGGCGTGTACTCTAGATAGGCAGGGCCAGCTGTCAATCACGCAGCTGGGCGGATCCAGACATAATTGTTGGGATCCGCTTCAGCTGCGGCGTCTCAGTATACTGCGAGCTGTAGCTCGCGGTATACTGGGCTTAGGGTGACGGGAGGACACTAGTTTGTGTCCTCCCGTTACCCTAAGGAGAACTATGGGGAAAAGCCCTAACCCCATAGTTCTCCTTTAACTGCCCTCTTCTAGTGCCCACAGAGGTGACATCCACGCTAAAATTATGATGCTGAACATATTCTCTCTGGGAGAGAAGGTATAGGGATCATAGAGATCCTGGGTAGAACAGAAACAGACTCACCAGTCACCTTTTAGTAATTCAGTGTAGATCCATTTGTAGCACAGTGAATAGGTATTTGAGCAGCAGCTGAGCCGTGATGAGCACAGATCCTCAGCAGGAGAGGCACTAGACTTGCTGCTGAGGTCCTCTCTATTCCAGGCACCTCCAGCAGCCATCAGTTTCCCTGCTTCTCCTCCTCCAGTAATAGCAGAGGCCTCCTGCAGAATTGAGGCCTAGCAGAGCCTTTCCCGCACTCCAGTATTTCCACCCCCTGGCCTCAGGCCTAGCCTGGAGGCAGGCTGTAAAGCACCCCAACCTGGCCTAACCCATTGCTGGTGCCAGAAAATTCCATATTCAAATTCGTTATTATTCAATTTTTTTGTTTTGGGTTTGGATCGTTTCAAATGTTGGGGTTTTTTCTCCGTTTGGATCAATCCAAAGTTTTTGTTTTCAGTTCAGATCTACTCAGATGAGGTTCTTTAATTTTTGGTGGTTTTTTTGGTCATCTTATTTTATACTGGTCATTTTATTTTTGTACTGGTGATCTTATTCCGTACTGGTCATCTTAATCAATACTAGTCATTTTAGTCCATACTGGTCATCTTATTCTGTACTGGTCATCTTAGTCCGTACTGGTCATCTTAGTCCGTACTGGTCATCTTAGTCCGTACTGGTCATCTTAGTCTGTACTGGTCATCTTTGTCTGTACTGGTCATCTTAGTCTGTACTGGTCATCTTATTCTGTACTGGTCATCTTAGTCTGTACTGGACATCTTAGTCCGTACTGGTCATCTTTGTCTGTACTGGTCATCTTTGTCTGTACTGGTCATCTTTGTCTGTACTGGTCATCTTTGTCTGTACTGGTCATCTTTGTCTGTACTGGTCATCTTTGTCTGTACTGGTCATCTTTGTACATACTTTTCATTAGAATAGGAAATTCAGAAACTCAGATGAAGCTCTGAAAATATAAATTTGGATTTTTTCAAATTCAGATGCATTGGAATTCAGAATATTCAGTCTTTTATTACAATTAAAGCTGTGCAGGGTTACTAATAAAAGATTTCTATTTATCTGATTTTGCTTTACTTACTTTGAGTGTGACTCTTCAGTTTGTAAATTGGAGGTCAGAGGTCACAGTGGCTGTGACAGCCATAGAGATATGTGCCAATATGGGTGGGTACAATAAAAGTGCCGTGCCAAGATTTTCTGTGCAGCAAGTATTCATGCATCATGTCTTTGTATTATCTCTGCAAAAAGTTCCTGCTGTACAAAATGTTCTAGTTGTGTTTTTGTCCATGTATAAATTTACTGACCTAGTGTTACTGGTTTTTTTTTCCCCATTTGTTAACACTCTGTTCACCCCTCCGTCCCTCATTCCCTCTGTAATCTTCTGTGTGCTAGCAATACATTAAGTCACACAGATAATACATTACTTTCCATAGTAAATGTTCAGTAAGTATTTCAGGGTCATCTCAAGCATGGCTGTGCACAAGGTGGGAGATGGAACTGTGTTCACACGAGGTTTAACATGTTATCTAGACAACAAAAAAAGCTGTTATCCAGGATCAGCAATGGCCACTGATGGCTGAATGATGTTTATTGCTCCATCCAGAACTCCAAAGCATCGCTCACATAAATTTGTTTACACTGCCATCTAAAAACAAACATTGCATACCCATCTCATACTCATCTTCCTGCCCTCCCCTGGCACCACAATCCTACTAACCAAATACCTGGTACGTCCACGTATATGGCAACAAAAGACTGTCCCTTTGCCTGCAAATGCATGTATGGGGAGGTAAGGGGGGGACTTGCTCAACCTGATACATTTTACATAGGTGGCTTAGACAGCCGGTTGGTGAATCAAGCTGGGGGGGTAGCACTGGAAAGAAGGGATGCTCCAAAAAGTTTGGCTGCCAAAACATTTTGGCTCCTCCCCACTAGGCATCGGTCTATGTCCACCCCTGACACCTACTGCTCTCCCCTGCTTGTCTTGAGTCCGTACTGGGGTCATCTTTGTCTGTACTGGTCATCTTTGTCTGTACTGGTCATCTTTGTCTGTACTGGTCATCTTTGTCTGTACTGGTCATCTTAGTCCGTACTGGTCATCTTAGTCCGTACTGGTCATCTTTGTCTGTACTGGTCATCTTTGTCTGTACTGGTCATCTTTGTCTGTACTGGTCATCTTTGTCTGTACTGGTCATCTTTGTACATACTTTTCATTAGAATAGGAAATTCAGAAACTCAGATGAAGCTCTGAAAATATAAATTTGGATTTTTTCAAATTCAGATGCATTGGAATTCAGAATATTCAGTCTTTTATTACAATTAAAGCTGTGCAGGGTTACTAATAAAAGATTTCTATTTATCTGATTTTGCTTTACTTACTTTGAGTGTGACTCTTCAGTTTGTAAATTGGAGGTCAGAGGTCACAGTGGCTGTGACAGCCATAGAGATATGTGCCAATATGGGTGGGTACAATAAAAGTGCCGTGCCAAGATTTTCTGTGCAGCAAGTATTCATGCATCATGTCTTTGTATTATCTCTGCAAAAAGTTCCTGCTGTACAAAATGTTCTAGTTGTGTTTTTGTCCATGTATAAATTTACTGACCTAGTGTTACTGGTTTTTTTTTCCCCATTTGTTAACACTCTGTTCACCCCTCCGTCCCTCATTCCCTCTGTAATCTTCTGTGTGCTAGCAATACATTAAGTCACACAGATAATACATTACTTTCCATAGTAAATGTTCAGTAAGTATTTCAGGGTCATCTCAAGCATGGCTGTGCACAAGGTGGGAGATGGAACTGTGTTCACACGAGGTTTAACATGTTATCTAGACAACAAAAAAAGCTGTTATCCAGGATCAGCAATGGCCACTGATGGCTGAATGATGTTTATTGCTCCATCCAGAACTCCAAAGCATCGCTCACATAAATTTGTTTACACTGCCATCTAAAAACAAACATTGCATACCCATCTCATACTCATCTTCCTGCCCTCCCCTGGCACCACAATCCTACTAACCAAATACCTGGTACGTCCACGTATATGGCAACAAAAGACTGTCCCTTTGCCTGCAAATGCATGTATGGGGAGGTAAGGGGGGGACTTGCTCAACCTGATACATTTTACATAGGTGGCTTAGACAGCCGGTTGGTGAATCAAGCTGGGGGGGTAGCACTGGAAAGAAGGGATGCTCCAAAAAGTTTGGCTGCCAAAACATTTTGGCTCCTCCCCACTAGGCATCGGTCTATGTCCACCCCTGACACCTACTGCTCTCCCCTGCTTGTCTTGGCAGAGGCAGCGGGGATCCGAGGGGACACAGACCGGTCCCCAGCCGTGAGGAGAGAAGGTTTTAGGAGACCAAGTGGGTAGGAGCTCGGTCCCTGTGATAGACGGAGAGTCAGGATGGAGAGCGGTGTGGGGGAGGAGTGAGCTGTCAGGAGGCCGAGCATAGTTTGCTTACGCCATCCCCAGTTATGAATGAATAGGAAGTGCTCTAAATCACTTCCTGTTCATTCATGATTGTGGACATAGTAACTCCACAGTTTATGAACTCAGTATAGAGGCTTCCTGCTCATTCCTAACAGGTGTTGCAGAATAAGAGATTGAGGTGGACTCTTTTTAATCTGCAGCTTTTATTACATTAATACCTGGGGTACCTTCCATGAAGGTCCTTGTTCAGGCACTTCCTGCTATAGGGTGACAGTGGGATGGGATGGGTTAGAGGATGATAACTTCACTAATACAGAGTTTGCTTTTGTGAATCACATCTAAAAACTGGAAAAAATAAATTAGAATTGCAGCCAAAGCAAACAAAATCAAGCTGTCTAGGTCAAAAAA
>NW_017306567.1:520592-551754 GCF_000935625.1 Nanorana parkeri
GGGTTGAGAAAGGAGAACAAGATATAAGAAGTGTATTAATGTGTTGATGATTGATGCTATGTAAATGTGGACATGCAATGCCTGTATTCTATATATGGATTTTTTTTGTTTGTTTAATAAAATTTAGAATATTAAAAAAAAACAAGCTTTTTTTTGTAGTGCAAGTTAGAGAATTGAAGGCTGATCATTGTTTGCTATGGGGAACACCGGCACTTTCATACCCTAACATATGTGGGTTCCTTTGATTCTACAGGAATTTGTAATTCTCCGTCTGATTAATTAAAACATTTTAAAAAATGCCTACCTACCGGGAGACGTATATGTTGGCATTTTACTTTTTTGCTTCCTTTATGTTGTTTCTGATTGCACTTTTGTGAGAATATTGTGCAGTGAATGACTATTTTCCTGAGGTTTTCAGAATGCTGTTCTATTACAACCTTGCATTTGCATCGCTGAATTACATTAATGGGCTTTCACTGGCAAATTCATGAATAGAAAGATTTTTTTTTAGTAAGAAGAAATATAATAATAATAATCATAATAATAATAATAATGATAAGGGTTAACAATTTGGAGGTCTTGCCCTTTGGTTTACATAAATACAAGAAGTTGCTTCTAGTTTGTTGCTCCCTGGCACTTAAAATAGAGGTGACACAAAGCCTTTATCTTTCTATAAAATATGGATGATGCCAATTTGCAGTAAAAGCCAGGTAGGCGTGCACTTGTATTATCTACTGTGCTAGACCACAAATTGTCATAGATTCAGTGCTATTGCTTATTAATTATTTATATATTATTAACATACTGCACGTTGGCTTGCTGGCTAGTCCATGGCTTTATATTTCTGGTTGAAGACCTGTTAGCCATGCTCGGTTGACTTACCTAATTAACTCATGTATGCAGGTGTTTTTTCGTTGGTAGATCTCATTGAGCTCGTCATTTGAAAAGTAGATCTCCAGACGAAAAATAGTGGGCGCCCCTGCTGTACAGTATATGTAAATGTGTGAACATGACATTCGTGCAGTGCAAAGGAAGAAGTTCACTTTCCATTCGCTCCCCCTACTCTCTTCGCAGCTGAGGAGAGTTAAAATAAATCCCTATGACATACTTAGGCATGTGACTCACTCCCCTCTCTCACATGACAGTGCTGGTGCTTTCTGATTGGATGCTCAGAAACCCGGTTCTATTACAAGGGGGGTGGTAAGAAAGTCTTTGTAAAGGTGCCCATACACTGCACGATTCTCGTACGAGAATCGCGTGAAATCCCGCGATCGTACGAGAATCGTGCAGTGTATGGAAGGCATGCGACCGTTTCTACTGTACGGTCGCACGTCTTCCGTCAAACCAGCATGCTAGAAAACCCGCCGGGAATCGTACGATTCTCGGCGAGTTAGTGGCCTGCTGGTTCGACAACTGCCAAACGGGCCGTACACTGCCCGTTTGCAGTCATCGTAAGCCCACCCCTCATTACAGTCATCGTAAGCCCGCCCCTCAGGGGGGCGGGCTTGCGATGATCGAGAGTACGATCTGCCTGTACAAGATGGGCAGATCGTACATTTTTTTAAGTACTTTACAACCATCGCAAGACTAAGGTCTTGCGATGGTTGTAAAGTGTATGTCCACCTTTAGGAAGTCATGACTTTGAACTTAAACAGGGCTTCCTCTTTATACTCCTGATGGTAGAAAAAAAATGGCAGGGGAGAGAGAAGAAGGTGAATGTGAAGCTGGGTAGTTAAAAAAGAACTCAGAATATACATACCTGATCCTCAGTCCGGTGGTGACCACTCACCTCTCACCAACCTGCTCTGGTGGTGGAATGCCCCTTGGCATCCTCATGTCTAATGCAGCTTGCATTAGACACAATGACAACATGGGTCCATAGACTAGCAGCCAGGCAAGACCGAGGATCAGGTGAATATATTTTCTTTATTTTAGCCTCTAGACCAAAACAAGTGGTTAACCCTTGCAGTGCCAGGGTAGTCCCACTACAAGGGTTATTTTTTTTGATTGCCTGGAGTTTTTCTCTAAGTGAACCTGTTGCTTAACCCTACATAGAAAAAGCACAGGATCACTTTAAAATCCTAGTAAAGACATACCAGGAAGAGGAAGAGATTGTTAGGGCTCGCTCAGCCGAAATATTTAAACAAGTAGTAAATATATAAACAGCGATGTTACTATTCATCTCATGCTGCTACAAAGAGATGCCGAAATAGCAATTTCTAAAGCTCCCTTTCTCTTTTTCTGTTTCTTGCGGTGACTGACAATTTATCATCACTGGGATTATTAAGACAGCGCTCGACAAGCCTGTGTCTAGTGAACAATATCGCTATGACATCTTTCTGGCTGGCCCCAAGCACTCTCTCCAAGCTTTAAACGAAAGTGAAATTGTCAGGCAGACACTACAGGTGTACAGAGTTCCGTAGGAATGTCTTTCTAGTCTCTAGACCTTCAAGCAAGAAGGCTGCTAAGGACACCATTGGCTGCCCACCTAGGTACATTCTCTATAGCCTACTTGGCTCAGCCAGATGCATGGGATCCAGATTGAAGCTGAATATAGTGGTGGCCTGGTACAAATGTGAGCAAGCATTGCAGAGGCATGTTACTAGTAAGGCTGTGTTAACAGGGCCTGAAGTCTAAAGGTCTGATTTCTGGAGACCAAGAAGGACAATTTGTGTAAATTAGGCTGTCCGATGCCAAACAGAATGGCGGGAGTGAGTCTTTGTACCCTGGAATGGTGAAATACACATATGAAGTCCTAAATGAGCTTGTTGCACGGTTGCGACAGGCATCCTCTGTAAAGTTCCATAGATTTAAAACCTAGTATAAAAATTTACTTTACAAAAAAAATATTTGTATGGTAGAAGAGTAAAGGAAAATGTCAGCATGCAATTTGGATATCAGCCAGAATGAACGAACTCCAACGCATGCACAGGCGTTATGTAGTCCAGGTGTGGTCAATCAAGATGGTTGTTCTCACATCCAAAAGGCCAAATGAAGATGTTGCCATCAGTGAGGGAGCTTATGGTTCTCACAACGCCGGAGTGGAGAACACTTAAAGGGAAACAGCAACTCCCAGTAAATGTGCTGCTGAATGCTGCTCTGCTGTTGAGAAACCTTCCTCTGACTTCTGCTGATAAACCAACACTTTTTCTGAGAGTGTCAATCTTCTTGTCCCCCCACTCTATTCAATGGTCACTCCCGCCAACCTCTACATCACTACTGTGTCTTGTTGAGAGTAAGCACTGAGCATAGCGGGGGACCAGAAGGTTGACTCTCCTGAAAGTATTGGTTTCTCAGCAGGCATTAGAAGATTTTTCTTCAGTAGAGCAGCATTCAATAGCCTAGGCCTAGGGTAGGTATTGATCATCTTTATTTGGAGAAACATCTTTTTGGAAATACATGTTGTATCAGCAACATAAAATTATGATTTTTTTCTGGGAGAGAGCACAGCAGAAATGTTTTGTCCATCGACTCTCCCTCTCTGAGAGAAAGACAGAGGTGGCGCAAAAGATCAGATTATGATAGCACAGAAATCATTGTGGAAGGAGCCAGGAGAACCACCTTCTGGTTGAATGAGAAAATACAACATTTTCATATTGAAGTGACAATTAAAAAATAAATGATATTTTGAATCTTGACCATAATAATAAAAAAAGAACTCCAGGAAATTTAAAAAAATAACCCTTGTATTGGGGATACCCTCACACTGCAAGTGTTAGATGTTCCTAGTGGTCTAGGAGCTAAAATAAAGAAAATATACTCACCTGATCCTCACTCCTGCCTTGCTGCTGGGCTGGTCTCCCCAACCTATTTTCTCCCAGGCTGTGGCAGTATAAGGAACCATGATATAATTACATCTAGTGCAGCTGCATTAGACGTGAGGACGCCGACGGACATTCCAACGCCAGAGCAGTCAGCAGCCTGTTCCCCTTTCTCCCCCAGGGTGAAATGTCCCTCAGAGTTACTCAACATGTCTGAGATATGCATGTTGAACAAATGTGACTGCAGCAATAAATAGAAAAAAATAAGAAAACATAAACATTTTTTATTGAACTCTACTGGGCATTGATCATAAAGTCTTGCCTTCTACCTCTTTTTCATGTGGGCAGTGCATCCTATTGAGATGTCCTCTTTTCCAATACAACCAGTATTCAGGATATGCTTTCCATCTCTTTGTGTGGCTCCCAGGTGTCTTCCTAGTGGTGTGGTGCCAACATACTGTAGAAACACCATCATGCGGAAAGCACTGGATCTCATCCACACAGGCTTCCTCCAAGTGGATGCCAGAGCAGACAATAACACATGCCTTTTCTACAGGCTAGAGGTATGAGTATATGATCACCACCCCAGATAGCAAGCAACTGAGCTGCAAGTTTGAAAATGACTTGCTAAACTATTGCAGACTTGCCAAGCTTCACAATTTTGCTGCACAATTACAGCAAGTCTGCATTGCAAGTCTCCAGATCAATGTGCTTTGCAAAAAGTGATGTACACTTGCAGAGCTCTTGCTAAGACCTGCAGGACTCTTGCTGTAGACTTGCCAAGCAAATTTGCTACAATTTCAAGAAGTGTCAACTAGATCTTGTGCTGCAAGTGTCCTGCAAGTCTACAACTTGCAAGGAATGTGTGCAGCAAGTTAACAAGAATTAAAATGTAACCATGCCACACGTTTGTGGCAAGTTATTCTTGCTATCTGGCACTGCCTCACCATAATATGCTGAGCATACAGAAGAGGAGGAAAGACTGTATGAAGGGTGGACGTGATGCCCAGTGGGAGCCCAATGTAGGGTAATACCAAGTGACCATCAGGGGTAAATTCAAGCCCCCCTCTGCTGCGACAGCATGCAGAATGACATAATCTGAGACGCACTCAACAATGTTCATATGTAACGGCAACAATGTAATTATTAACACCATTATACCTTTTCAGCTTTGGAAGGACATTTAGCATGAGCAAATGCTCAAAATGTAATTTATGAAATGCTTATATGTATGGGAGATAATGGCATCAGCATCCTTTCTGAACAACTGTTGTAAGAAAATTTGTTGCAGGGTTATCCAGAGTAATCACAGTGCTGCTTAGCACAAAGCACATTCATACAAGCACACGTAATTAAAAACTATAAATAGAAACAAAGGATATAAACTGCTTAGATATGCTGATAACAAGTCTACATTAAGATGAGCTTTCAAAAGACCTGTATGTAATGGCTGCGCTGGTTATTTGGAACAGAGTTGTTTTAAAAAATTATGTAATAGTGTCATCACTAGATCCATATTTGTTGTAACACTGTTATATGGTGTTACAGAAAGTGTTACCTGCTGGCTTTTTAAGCAGATGTCTGAAAGGGAATGTACAGCTTTTCCCTGAGCGTAAAACACATGTCAGGTTTGATTCAAGAGTTCCTGGTAAATGTATTTTAAATAAAGAATGTTATGCCCTGAAGTCAGCGGGATGCAGATTAAAAACAAAAGAAGTCTCAGATGTTATTATTTAGGAAAACAGCATTGTCTCAGGTTAAAGGGTCCAAAATAAAAGTAACTATGTTATCCAAAGATAATGATTGAATACCTGCAAAACAAAGTAAGGTGCCCATATCAAAACGTGGCTCCTATCTGGGCCAGGATAGCCACTCCTTTCTCCTTTCCTCTCTCCTTTTCAATTCTTTTCTCCCTCTCCTCTCATTTCATTTAGTTTCCTTTCTATGAATCTCCCCTAATCCTTTCCTTTCCATGTTTCCTTTTGTTTGCTTTTATTTTTTTTTACCTCCCCCCTTTCATTCTTATCTTCTCAACCTTTTGTTTCCTATCTTTTCCTTTCCATTTCCACTTTCTTTTTTTATTTTTCCTTTCCCCTTTCCTTTACACTTTCCTTTCCCCTTTCCTTTACACTTTCCTTTTTCCTTTCCCCTCTCCTTTACACTTTCCTTTTTCCTTTCCCCTCTCCTTTACACTTTCCTTTCCCCTTTCCCTTCCATGTTCCTTTCCTTTTTCCCTTCCCCCTTTCCTTTTTCCTTTCCACTTTCCTTTCCCCTTTCCGTTTTCCTTTCCCCCTTTCCTTTTTCCTTTCCCCATTCCTTTTTCCTTTCCCCTTTCCTTTTACCTTTATACTTTAATTTTTCCTTTATACTTTCCTTTCTCTTTTTCCTTTCCCCTTTCCTTTCCTTGTCCCTTTCCTCTCCTTTTTTTTTCCTTCGCTTTTCTTTTTGCATTCCTCTGTTTTCCTTTTGTTTGCATTTTCTGTTTCTTTTCTTTTTCTGTGTGTCTGTGTAACCTCTGTGAGCTGCCTCTTTATAAAGAAATAGCATTTGTCTTGCTACCTCGGGATACTAGTAGCTAAAGCAAACAGAAGAAATGAAAGGAGGTGGAGTTTACAGGATGTTGTGAGGAGTCACAAGATTCATTATAACTCTTTAAGGAAGAGTTCAGCGGCATTCGGCTATTTACTCTCTGCTGTTCGGCATCTATAAGAATAGACAGAACAGCAGCAAGTAGCCTGCCAGAGGTTCGGCTTAGCCGATCCAGATGTTGGATCAGCTAAGCTGGACTCCTTCTGCACTTCAGGTCGGCCGAACATGGTGAGCATGTTCGGCCGACCAGAAGCCACCCGATGTACTGCTGATTTTGGCCGATATACGGCTGAAATCAGCCGTACAAACCTGAAGTGAATAGCCGAACAGCGTTCGGCTCACTTCACTTCAGGTCAGTCGTTCACTCGGCTGCCTACAGCAGCTTAGTGAATAGACCCCTTTGTCTTTGTAAAAGTGGCAAGGATGCCAGCATAGCTGGTGCCGATAGCAGAGCTGTGGGAGGGACCCAGCAGGCTCCACCCATTACAGGCTGCTTGCAGAAGAGTACAGGAAGGGGCAGAGACGAGACCAGTCACCCTACATAAGGAGAGAGAGCAGATGTCACTGGCTCCATTTATTTACATTGAGTTAAACCACGGATCTGGAAGAAATACACCAAGCTCACCAAGATTCAAGGAAGACTATAAATGCGTCTTGTATTTAGACAACATTTCCATATGCTGGAGTTCAGTTTACATTTTTTGGAGGGTGTTTAAAATACTCATGTAATCACATCCTCTATTATACAGATAACCACTAGGGGAAGCATTTACAAATCTCTATATAGAATATTATTATGAAAGTTGGGAGCAGCAAGTATGTAAAAAAAAAAAACATGAAAGTTGCACCGAAATGTATTTTCAGGTAAAGGTGACAATCATAACTCAAATCAATTATTCCCTGAAAATACACCATAGTTTTCCTTTAATTAGCTGCGTATATTCTCCCTTTTTATCTTGTGTCTTTTTATAGAGTGTGGCTATCTGTCACTAGTTTATTACACCTCTGTAAAATTGGAAAATAAGGAAAGGGTTCGAGAGAGTGAATAGTAATAAAAGCGGAATCTGCTTTACATTTTCATAAGTCAGATGGGAATTCAAAGAGGTTATGTTAGGCGGTTTATTGCTAGCAAAATTGGAATTTTATAATGTTGACTGTATTTATGACCAGCCTATGCACCGTTTATTTCACAGTATAAACCAGTAACATCGTAAAATTACATGTCGCTTTAACAACTAGTTAAATTACTAAAGGGCAGGAAGATCGTTTGCCAATATAAAAAAAAGAAAATCAGAAATGTTATCGGTAAAAATGATTTTATTTGCAGTACTTTATGTTCATTTGAAACACAAAAGCATAGACGCTGGACAAATACAAGAGAGTTTATTAAATATATATTTTCGTTAACAAGTTATCTGATGACCTTTTTAGTAATATATACTTTTTTTTATAAAAAGGAAGAACTGGTTCCCGAAATTGTGTGTAGATGTGCCTACCATATTCCACATTCCATCCAGAGTAATTCTCATCAGCATCTGCAGTGATGGAAGTTACTAAATCGAGCTGTGACTTTAAATTACAATAGCTCTGGGTTACATGGTCTGCAAAAGTTACATTGTGGTTGTACGTTTAGTGTAACCCTTTCGCTGCCGAGGCCTTTTGTTAGTTTTTTGCACACATTATAATCCACATTTTTGGCCTGAAAATTACTGTATTTTGTGCTCCATAAGGCGCACCGGACCATGGGACGCAGGGGTTCTGTGACAGCAGCTGCAGTTAGTGACAGCTGGGACAGGTGGCGCTGTGATTACAGCGCCACCTGTCTCTGTGATCACACAGAGCAGGTGAAGAACGGACGTTCTTCGTCTGCTCTATGGGCTCGGGGGGGCCCGGACACAGTCGCCAATCGGGCGGCCCCACACTGTACATTTAGCTCTGCTTGTGCAGAGCAGGGCTAAATGTACAAAAAAACTACTTGCCCGGCGCTGCATGTCCCGGGCGTCGGGCGATAGGGATTCACTCCATAAGACGCACAGACATTTTTAAGTACTATCCTTGTCGCACTCCTTACCGATATGTCCCTTGTAATGGGGGGTGCTCGCAGTGACCACGGATGGCGCCGCAAAATTGTAGAAATGTCACCAGCACACCAATCCTTTTAAGATAGCAAAAGCTTCATTTATTGAAGTTTTTTGTCATATGACCAAACAAGCGCTAACGGGACCGCACAGGGTCCCTTCATCAGGCTTCAGCTAAAGCCTGATGAAGGGACCCTGCGCAGTCCCGTAAGCGCTTGTTTGGTCATATGACAAAAAACTTCAATAAATGAAGCTTTTGCTATCTTAAAAGGATTGGTGTGCTGGTGACATTTCTACAATTTTTCACAGACATTTTTGCCCCCCTTTTTGGGGGAAAAAAGTGTGTCTTATGGAGCGAAAAATACTGTACTTCAAACCCCCAAACATGATATATTTTCTGAAAAGCCAATACCCTGTAGAATAAAGTGGTGGCAGTTGCAAATTTGTATGTGGCACGATAATAGCGCAACTCTTTATCAAACCCAAAAATTTCATGCAAAATGCACTTACATTAATAAAACACAATGAAATACTCATTTGTTTTGTAAAATATAAAAGATGAGTAAATACATACCCCAGGTAAAAAACTGTGCGCGTCCGTCAAACGGTGACAAAATTCAATACCACAAACACTCCATAGATGACACTTTAAAAGCTCTTTTTCCTGCAAAAAAATTGGCCCTAAAATTATTGCTGTGTTGGGTTGCTGTGCAGTATACAGTATATTGTGTTATTCATTATATATTCCACATTGCTGTGCTGTACATTACATATGGAAAGCTGCTCAGTTGTATAAACTGTGTTGTTAATTTCATACCCCACAGATTTTGGAAAACAGTGTTTCAGACTATCACTGTTGCCCCACTATCTCTGATGGGTCGGGAAACTGGCCCATCAGGAAGCTGGGCGCCATGTAAAGAGGCAGCGCCCGGCAATCTGATTGGCCAGGAAGCCGGCTTCATGCTCCCTCGTCATCCCATGATGAGAGAGCATGGAGCCGGTCTCCTGGCCAATCAGGAAGCAGGGCGCCGCATCATTACACGGCGCCCGGCTTCCATGATTGTCCAGCAAGCCGGCTCCATGCTTTCTCGTCACATAGTGACAAGAAGCATGGGATGGCTTTCTTGTTAATCGGGAAGTCGGGTGGCTAGTCTTTACACACTGCCCGGCTTCCCTGCTAATCAGGAAGCCAGGTGGTGAGTCATTACACGCCACCTGGCTTCCTGAATGGGACTTCCGGTACTCGGTAATTGGTATCGGCGAGTACCAAAAAAAAAATATTGGTACTCGTACTCGGTACCAAAATACCGGTACTGGTGCATCCCTAGTTAATCCATTAACAAAAAGCAGCCACACAGGCCAAATTGATTTCAGTTTCCCCCCTTTTTTTTTTGCTTGTACTTTTCATGGAATTCATGTCCTGTACATGTTCTTTAAACATCAACAAAGCAAACAATGACAGGCCTTCTAAAAGCTCAACATGTTCCTGAAAGTTTTACAGACATATAATTCTGTATTCACAGATGAATAAAGGCTTTCTGAATTTAGCCGCACTTTAAAAACTTCAACAAAGTCTTTCGCCTCTTCAGACATGAGAGTGCGAGTAAGTGATCACGCGCCACCTCTTGAGGAGCGAGAGCGCCTGGCGTTAAGAAGGCATCAAAAAGAGTGTACACGGGGTCATCTATAGTTGCGCCATGAAAAAGGGGTATTATAGAGGCATAAATGCAATAAAAACCCAAAAGAGCAAGACAAGGTTATACCAATATGTATTAGAGGCCGGTAATGTAGCTCCACACAAGCTGCACTCAATGCCTTGACGGCAAATTATGCTTGTGGCGCATACAGGCTGAGCATCACATAAAGCACTCTCGGCTATTAGGGACTTTGTCTTCTTATACGTGGCTACTTTTTATTCTGCGCTCTTTTATGTGTGATTTATGTCTGCAATCTGATCAGAAGCAGGCTGAAAAATAGGCTCCTAATTAGTCATGTCTTATGATGTCATGCAGTTCCATTAACAGCCAATTAACCCTTTCATGACAGGATGAAGAACCGTAACGTTAATGTATTACAGGACCTTATTTAAGTAACCCATCAATGACAAGCAGAGGATTGCACTGTTATAAAGAAGGTCATATTGTTAGAATTCATATATTTTATACCCGTATACAATATTTTTAGAACCACCAGAGAAAATAAGACACCGCACCCCTGTATTCCATATAGACAAACAAAACAAATGAAATGGGGCTTTTAAGGTGTCATATGCGGATTGTACGGGACACAGGCGTTCATCACATCACAAAACAGCACGTATGTTTATAAATATTTATTATACCGAAAACATGTAAAAATGCTACACATAAAACATTATCAATCATTATTATTAAACAGGATTTATATGGCGCCAGCAGTTTGCGCAGCGCTTTACAATACAAGGAAGACATTACAATCACAATACAATTCAAGGCAAGATGGCAAGGAGGGCTTACAATCCCCTGAGGGCTTACAATCTAAAAGGGGAGGGAGAAGTGATACAAGAGGAGGTAGCTGTTTGGAGATGAATTGTTTGAGAACGTGATGGTTGAGTGGTTAGGTTGAAGTGGGATAGGCTTCCCAATCACAGCTCACATTGCCTCTTTCTGTCTCCCGGGTGATGGGGAATATTTCCTGGATATGCGGACTGACTCACCACTAAGTTCTCAAAACGGATGCCTCCTATCTTCTTGAAGAAGATTCGGCGAAACGTGTAGAAGGCTGGACCCACTGCATATTGATGCACAATTTGAAGATAAATATTATGATTATGAGACACTTTGGGGGCAATTTATCACAACTGGAGCAGACAAAAGCAATGGCAACCAATCAGCTTCTTTCTTCAGTTTGTTCAGTTAAGATTTGAAAATGAGAGAAAGAAGCTGCTTGGTTGACATGGGCAACTGCTCCAGGCTTTGTCTGCTCCAGTTTTGATAAATTCCCCTCAAAGTGTTTCATAATCATAATATTTACCCAAGAATTTCATATGTGTGCTTCTGTATGCTTTTAGCCATCCAGCTGTTATAGTTACACAACAAAAACCCGCTGTCATTTTGACAGCCGGTAATTGCCAGCAAATACAGAGAGAGGAGGAGAGGACCGGCAGTGTGAAAGAAGAATGGCACATACTACACACACCCTGTGTATTGACATTACATTTTTTTGGGAGCATATAGCTTGACAGCCGACAATTGCTAGAAAATACAAGGAGAGAAGCGGAAGCATGGAAGTGGCGCAGGGCATAATACAAACACCCTGTGTATGGACAATACATTTTTTAGGAGCATATAGCTTGACAGACGGCAATTGCTATCAAAAGAAGAGGAGCGACAGCATGGAAGAAGGATGGGGCCTAGCACACACATCATGTGTATGGACAATACATTATTTGGGAGCGTATAACACGCCCAACTGGCCAAAGGGCCAGTCCTCCCAGAAGTCATATTTTGCTTCTAGTCAGAGCCTGGTAGGCAGAGTCCACCCACCTCCTCATATATTTTGGATATTCCAATCTAATACCATCATTCCTGAATGTCCTTCCTTGTGGGACATCTGGGTGTCTCTTTCATCTTTGTTGTGATCCAGCTCATCCTATTACATTCCCTTTTATATAAAATACTTGTCTGCAGAGGGTCTAGTGACTTCAGTTCTCAATTCACCAACAGGTGTGTCAATGCAAGCATTTTCTGTGTATATGTCCTATAGGCTACACAATTTGTGCATGAGCATTACTACTAGCCTCAGGTAATTTGCCCAGTGACAGTCACGACATTTGTGACAAGACGCTATTTAGTCTAGCACATGAGAAAAAATAATACAGAGTACGGCGACAAAACTTTCAGGAAATCTCTTTTTAAAATGTTCTTGTTCCTCTCTGGCCCCATAGGATAACATTGTGTCATGATATGTGATGACAACCAGGATCCCTTCTCAATATTTCTTGTCACACTCTGTTGCCTTAGGCACATGTCTCAAAAATATGTCTCTGCACCTATATAGCTTTTAAAATCCTCAACGGTTTTGGTTGTGCAGAGGTTTGAACATGTATCACCCGACTGCTGATTTTCCTCCACTTCTATATACGTTTTTTTTTCTTAAATTTGATCCTGCAGTAAGCGATCAAGAAACTTACCAGGTAAGCATTCTGGGAAGAATAAATTCTATTATTCTGACATCAAAGGACATCAAAGGAAAACAGTCATAACGTTTTCTGGTGGACAAAAAAGGGACATGCTGTCATATTGTTGCTTCTAGTGCTGTGATCCGGTCATGAATGCATGCGCACCTTTATCAGACATTTACTGCTCGCATTTCTTGGAATGCATCTGCAGTTATTTCACAAGTTTAGAAAACCTGAGAGAGAGAGGGAAAGAGAGAGAGGTGAAAATAAACCCCCATTTTGGAATATTAGGCATTCACCCCAAGGCTGATTTACTAAAATAATTATCCAATCATGCCAGAAGAAAATCCCTGTTTACTTTTGCCCATTGGATAATTTAAGTGGAAATTTACCTAATTTTCTGTGTGACAGTCACAGATCCTTTAATAATGAAATCCAAAATGTTAGCGTTGTCATGACAGCATAAGGTGAGGGGAAATCTTCTAATGTTACGTTGACAACTGCCAAAGATGGTAATTCCTCTCACTTGAAATCTCCTGTCACTTCTGGCAGCAGATCCAGCAGGAACCAGACAGAAAGATAACCTTGTAACAAAAAAACAGCACTGAGTACTTAACTAACGCCTGATATGCAAAAGTGAAAACTTTAAAGTACAGAGAGATGCATAATAACCCTTAACAGTTTGGAAACACAGTGATCCCCTTTCTCAAGGTGAAAGAATGGGTCTGTCAACTAGTGATAGGGGCCACTGTGTTTCTAAAATGATGGTTTTAATTAGGGATGTCCAGATACCAGTGCCGATACTTGGCATTTTCATGAGAACTACCAGAGTTGCAGCTGGGACCTGGCTCTGGGGCTCCACCAACTTCCTGAAATCATTAGTCATGTAATGTATTGTTTTAGAAAAACTGTCACATGACAATAAACAAAAATGTATCAGTACTTGTATATGTGAGTACTTGTGCAAGTATCAGTACTTGTACTTGGAAAAATGGCATCAGTGCATCCCTTATATATATTTATTTAGAAAAAAAATAATGCATTAAAATAGGGATTCACAAATCCCAGGAGCTCCGGGTGCTCCTTAAAAATGACAGCCGCCTCTTAACTTTTGAATTTCTTTCTAGTCTAGTCCTGGAGGTGGAAAAATATCCATACAAACTACTTGTACCGAGTACGGTACTTGGTATCTGAACATCCCTAGTTTTAATATAGATCTCTCTGTATTTTGTATATAGCTCTCCTTTTCTGCATATATGACTACTGTAAAATATTGAGTTTCAGCTTTTGTAGTCCTGGATCTTTATTACAAATTTAGCATGGCATTACCATTAGCTGAGCATTCCACACAAGGTGGTTAAGGTATAGGTGCAAGATGGATTTACTCCAAGTAAAAATATTAACCTGACAGTGGTTGAAACCCTTCCCAGTGCAAACTAAAAAAGAAAAGATTATGGCTGTACACAGGCTTTGAAGCCCAACATCTATGTAACTATGTAACTGTGTAACTATGTAACTATATGTAACTATGTAACTATCTAATTTGTTACAAAATGTCCCACTGAACGTCCTAACAGGAAGACAACAGCTGGCTTTCCATTCTCCCATGCTAAACAGCATGGCTAGAGGAATCCTCCCTGCCAGCCATTATATTCTGACAGCCTCTTTGGTTTTCTTCACTAGGCCTTTTTTGACTTCTCTCTGGGAGTCCTGGACCTGGTTTTCTGTTCAGACATTTTCTAAGTTTTACATGGACAATGTATCTGCTTCTGCAGATGCCAATTTCGGCCAAAATTTTCTGCAAGCAGGTGTGTTACTCTCTTGTTTTTTTCCCTGCTTTGTGTTTTCCTTGTTTGTGTTGTTTTCGGTGAACCTGCCCCTCAATCTGGACTCCTTTTGGACATCCCTTGGTTGCTTATTGCTAGAAATCCATCCCCCTAATGCACAATAGAGAGAATAGGATTTTTCTACTCATCATAAAATCCTTTTCTCTGAGTCTATTGAGGGATACAGCTCCCTCCCTTCATATGCTATGTTTCCTCTTAGTACTGCTTGCTACTACTGAGCAGGTGTGATGTAGAAGGGGTGATAGCCTCTAGGTGAAAGGCCTTCAGTTTATATGTTCCTAGTGTCCATTTCTCCTGTAGGCAGCAGTATAACCTTATTAACATAATGCCTTGTCCATCAATGGACTTTGAACAAAGGCTTATACATTGAGTAGAAAAATCCTCTTCTTTTAATTTTGCTTTAGTTTTAAAAAAACTTCTAATAAGTTTGTCCTGCCAGAACCTAGTTTTCTTGCATTAACAATGTTATAAATGAAAAGTAAAAAAAAAACGTAATAACCGTAATAATTGTCAAGCAAAATGGAATGCAAATGAGCTTTTCCAGAAATATATTTGCATAGATTATCGTAATTAAGCTTTAATTTTTTTTCTTCCTTCCTCCTGTCTTCACGATGATAACTGTTGCTGGGTTCTTGCAGTTCCATGAATGCTCTCCCATGTGTTGACGGGGGTAGATGTGATATACAGTATGTACTGCTTTTGCTGAATATTATTTATGCATTATACAATGTCATCCTTATTTTTTTTAGCTACAATTAACTATTAAACACAGTAACAGCAATTAAACTGCAATAGTAACAGATAATGTTTTGTGATCCCAACCAGCACATCAAAGCGATGCATCTGTCTTGTTTCTTCCTAAACGGATAACGATCTGTCTCATTTACCAGATTAAATCACACAGGTGTGATAGGGATTTTGTTACATTTATAATCTGCTTTGCTGTAGAGGGAATATGGCACCAGTTTCAGAATAAAGATAATATGCAATGTGTTTCTTTGTTCTGTAACATTTTGATTATGTCCCGCCATACAGTTCATCCTTATGAATTTGGCACAAAAGAGTCATACCATCCGGTATTCACAAACGCCAGCTGAAGACAGATTTCGATTTCGTGCTCATTTTTGTTCTCATCTCCAGCTTTCTAGAAAATATTAAAGGATTTAGAGATTTCTTCCATTTCTCTTCAGCCACTTTTGGTGTTATCTTATAGGCCAAAAGAAAAGAACTGCACACCCCTGGCATCACCTTAAATCTTGACATTCAACATTGTGTCCCCAACCAACGACTGCCCACCTCTGATCCACTACACCCTGACGGGCTTAAAGGAGAACTATGGGGTTAGGGCTTTTCCCCATAGTTCTCCTTAGGGTAACGGGAGGACACAAACTAGCGTCCTCCCGTCACCCTAAGCTCAGTATACCGCGAGCTGCAGCTCGCAGTATACTGAGACGCCGCAGCTGAAGCTGATCCTGACAATTATGTCTGGATCCACCCAGCTGCGTGAGAGACAGCTGGCTCTGCCTATCAGGAGGCAGAGCCAGCTGTACCCGCCCCCTCCCGTTCCACCAGTCAGCACTGGAGGTTCGGAGCTGGGAGGGGGGAATCCAGTCCCTCCCCTGTCACGGCAGAGAGCTGTGGCAGGATCAAGAAGTGAGCGAACGACGGTATGTGTTCGCTCACTTCCCGATCTACTGAGCCGACCTGTGACAGTTTCATTGTCACAGGTCGGCTAGAACTATGAGGATGAGTGAAAAGCACTCGCCTCATAGTTCTCCTTTAATCCTAGAGGCATGAAATACCTCAGAGCTCACATTGTGATCACCCCCTTTGGGGAGGTATTCTGGATTTTTTAATTTTATACACATATGGCCATCCTTATAATCAGGAAGCCTGAGGTGGTTGCCTCATGCGGCATCTTGTTGGGTCATGGGGGGGGGGGCACACACTTGCTGCCCTATTTCTGGCCAAAGCATCCCAGGTTGCTAAGAGCTTTGACTGGCAACCTGTCCAGCCCCTGCCAACCAGTGATGTTAGTGAGCTGAGTGGGATGCCGGACAGAGGTACCGTACCCTGCCACCATGACCTGCTAGCAACCCCCCCCCCCATTAAGGGGGGCGCCCCTGGGTACACGCATACCTAAAAAGATGAATTTTGAATGGGATGTGATTAGGAATTACGAATATTGAAAAGGTACATAAATAGATTTTCTCTGGTTTAGTAAAAATATGCTTTTAGGTAGGGATGCATCAATACCATTTTTAAGACTAATTACGAGTATTGATACTTTTCATCATGTACTCGCTGATGACCAGGGATGTGCGCGGTTTCACCAGGGCTGTGCACGGTCTCAACAGCACTATGCAGGGTCTCGGGAGGATATTTGGGGTCTCACCAAGGCTGCATGCAGTCACACCAGGGCTGCGCTGGCTCCCCAGGGCTGTGTGCAGGTCTCACCAGGACTGTGCAGGTCACACCAGGGCATTGCGGTCTCACCAGGGCTGTGTGTGGGTCTCCCCCAGGCTGTGTGGCCTTACCAGGCTGTGGGTGGTCTCACCAGGGCTGTGCGGGCACACCAGGGCTGTGCAGTCTCACCGGGCCTGTGTGCGGTCTCACCAGGGCTGTTTGGTCTCACCAGGGCTGCATGCGGGTTTAACCAGGCCTGCGTGTGGTTTTAACCAGGGCTGCATGTGGGTCTCACCATGGTTGCATGTGGGTCTCACCAGGGCTGCATGTGGGTCTCACCAGGGCTGCATGTGGGTCTCACCAGGGCTGCGTGATGGTCTCACCAGGTTTGCGTGTAGGTCTCACCAGGGCTGCATGTGGGTATCACCAGGACTGCATGTGGGTCTCACCAGGCCTGCATTCAGATCTCAGGGCTGCATGTGGGTCTCTCCAGGGCTGCATTCGGATCTCCCCATGGCTGTGTGCGGCATCTCACCAGGGCTGCATGCGGGTCTAATCAGGGCTGTGTGCGGTGTCTTCCCATGTCTGTGTGTGGCATCTCACCTGGGCTGCATTTGAGTCTCACTATGGCTGTACCAGGGCTCTGAGGGCGGCAGGAAGGAGGAGGCGGCAATATGGCCAGACCGGCACTGTAAAAGACACAGCAGTGGTCCCTAGCAGGCTACCGAGGTCCACAGCAAGCGTGGGACCTTACGGCAGCCGCTCCTTTAAAAAAAACCTAAGGGTCGGTATTGGCCTTTAGTATCGGCGCATTTTCACGAGAACAAGTACTTGTGCAATTACCCAGTATCGGCACCAATACCGATGCTAGTATCAGTACATCCCTACTTCTAGGGATTTGGTTTTAAACCAACTATGTTTTTTATTGACACATTACGTTGAAATATGTGTGGTCTAAATGTTATATAACTTAATGTTGGATTTAATGGAGGAATGTGATAGTAATGGGTGAATTTTTTTAAATAAGAAATTGAGTCACATGTAGGAGAATTTTCATAACATATATCGGCTATAGGTCTTATGAATGTGGCGTGATGCATTGTAATATGATTTTGTTGAAAATCATTGCCATTGTATCATGACATAGTACAGCAGGAATGCATAAGAGAGCATATTCTATTCTATTCTGTTTCACTAAGTGAAGAAGTGGATTTCTGGATGCTGTTGTACCACTCTAGTGTATGATGTTATTGTCGCGACCGGATGCAGACTGTCAGGATCCAGAGCACCCCCAGGTGGCGCTGGAGCCAGGTCCTGCAGTTCCAGTGCTTGCCTGCGGGTGTCTCCAGCAGCCAGGGACTGTAAGGAACCTGCAGTTCCAGTACTCACCTGCGGGTGTGCCCCAGCTGTGAGTGATCATCCCATCACCCGGTGCTTCCTGGGAGGGTATTTAGGCCCTACCTGCAGTCAGGAAGCTGGCTCAGTATTTGCGTCGCCTGCACTTGACTGATTCCTGAACCCAGCTTCCTGAACCCAGCTTCCTGAACCCAGCTACCTGAACCCTGCTTCCTAGCTGCAGACCTGTCACCGACCCGGCTTGTTACCCGACCACTCTTCTTGGATCCTGTTTCTGTACCGTGCTGCCCTCCTGTTAACGACCTGGCTTGTACCTGACCATTCTTCCTAAATCCTGTACTGTGCTGCCCTCCTGTTAACCCTCCTTGTTACTTCACTGCTAAACCTGTGGGGGGTTGAGGGGGTTAGTAGTTTTGTTTGATGGTAACAAATAAACTGTGCATAGAAGCCTATCCTGTGTGGGCATATTAATTTGGTCATCCTGCGTGGGTACCTGCATGTGGTGTGAGGACGCCTGTGCATGGTACCCTGACACAGACACTTTAGTCAGAGTGTATAGTGGTCAGATGCTTCACCTCTAGCAGCCGTCTTTTCCATAAGGTATAATATGCCTACTGGTACTCGGATGTCCCCAGGTCTGAGACTAAACACTCTGGCTATAAATGTCGCAAGTGGCCCCCAGGCACAGAGAAATACTGGTACAAGACATAAAAAGAACGCTGGATAAAAGACAGAAACAGGATACAAATACAAGACAGGAACTGGTTGCAAGATAAAAACAGGATACACCTCTTATACAGGATACTAGAAACAAGATAGGTACAGGATTAAAGATCTGAGACAAGAATAGGATTTAAGATCAACACTGGACTACCTTACAAGATAGATACAAGATCAAGATAAGTACAAGGCAAGATAACAGCTTGTGCAGACAGGACTGGACTGAACTAGACCAAACTATCACAAGCCCTGAGCCCTGGGCTTGTGATGCTTAAATAAAGTGCCACTAACCAACCTCCAGCCTAAGAGGGGCATGTAGCCAGGCTGATTAGCCTGATCAGTCTGTAGCTGACTGAGGGTATATGGCCACAAGCAACCACTAGAGGGAACTGAGGGGATGGGACAGACATAGGAGCATTTTACAAGCTCCTAACAGTTATGAACAATATGGCATGTAAAAGACATGTGGACAAAGTTGTTAGTTTAAGAGGTTCCACCCGTGATTAATGTATGTGTGCATAAGGATCCCTCCCGGGAAAGCCTATGTCTCTACTATAAACAGAGCCAGATTTACTCTCTCTGCTGCACCAATGCCAGGTTCCTCAAGCCGGCCCCTTGTATGCAGGCTGCATACAAGTGATCTCAGCAACATCGCTAAGATCACTTGCACAAAAAAAGCAATAGCTTCCCCGCCGTACATTTTTTTTTTTTTTTCTTGCCCAAAGCAGGGCTAAAAGTAGAAAACAACTACCCGCCCGTTGCCCAGAACTGCATGTCCCGGGCGTCGGGAGATAGGAATTCCACACCCCTGCTGCCCCGAGACCGGGCCTTGGTTGTCCTTGTGGGAGATCCGGCCCTGACTATTAACACTGTCAGGGTGAAATGCATCAGTAGGGGGAGGTCATTGGGTGGGGAAGGGATCTTGTTGCCTCTCAACCTGCAATAAAGCTTTAGGGTGACATCAACAGTGTGCAGTGCTTCCTTCTTGGCCTGCAGTTTTCAACAAAGCATGGACGGCTCCCTGGCCAGCACTCGCAGTACATTCGGACAGTGATTCCATAAGTGGAGGGAAGGAGTGTCTTGTCAAGTAAATGTATAGTTATAATTGGTTGCTCGCAGTTTTGTTGTTTTTTGCAAATGTCTGGCCAAGGTTCAAGGACACTATTGGGGACATGTAGTATGCTGTTGGTCACAATGCTTTGTGGCCGTGCCATCTTTTGGAGTTCTTTTTTTAAACGTGGCACTTGACCAAGTTTTGCAAACACAAATTTTGTAAATTCACCTCAGTTTGAGAAAACTTCTAATAAGTTTGTCCTGTTAGAACTAATTTTGTTGTATTAGCAATGTTATAAATGAAAAGCAAAAAAAAAAAATCCTAATAACCGTAATAATTGTCAAGCAAAATGGCATGCAAATGAGCTTTTCCAGAAATATATTTGCATAGATTATCGTAATTAAGCTTTCATTTTTTTCTCCTTTCTCCTGTCTTCACGATGATGAGTATTGCTCGGTTTTTAGCAGTTCCATGCTCCCGTGTGTTGCCAGGGGTAGATGTGATATATATATATTGCTTGTGCTGCTTTTGCTGTATATTGTTTATGCATTGTACAATTTCATCCTTTTTTAACCTACAATTAGCTACTGAACACAGAAACAGCAATTAAATTGCATTAGTAACAGATAATGTTTTGTGATCCAAACAGGCACATCAAAGCGACACATCTGTCTTGTTTCTTTCTAAACGGATAACGATCTGTCTCATTTACCGGATTAAAGCACACAGGTGTGATAGGGATTTTGTTACATCTATAATCAGTTTTACTGCAGGCAGAATACGGCACCAGTTTCAGAATAAAGATAATACACATTGTGTCTTTTTCTACCATAAGATTTTGGTTTTGTGGCACTCTTTCTCTTGGGGTGATGACGGATGATCCCTTCGTCACCCCAGTAGTGTGGCAGGGTAACATTTTCGTCTCAAGGTATTGGTTTAGGGCAGGTTCACACCATTTTTCAGACCAGATCCGGTCTAGATCTGGTTCGGAAAATGGTGTGAACCTGTCCACAGATCCAGTGCATTCCAGATCAGACAAAATGAGACATGCAGTATTTTTCTGTTCTGGTCTGGAACAGACTGCGCTGGTGTGAACAGAGGCCAGAAATAGCATAGGAATACATTAGAATGCATTTTGGGTCTGGAAACAATCGGGCCTGGTCTGGAGATGATCTGGATGTGGTGTGAACCTGCCCTTAGAGTGGAGGGAAAATATGTTGGCGCCAGTCACTGTAGTCTTTTTAAACAGTTACTGCTGAACACCTAATTCAAGGAGAGTGGGTTTAGGGATGTAGGATGCACTAAAATAGCACAACAGATAGGAAATTAATTCTGAAAGTAGCAGTAGGCTGCCTTTAGGTAATTGCGGGTCCTGTGAGAGCATCCCGGCAGATCTATGGCTCTATAAGAGCAGTCACAGTCTTCTTAAATAGTAGTGGATCGCTCTCCAGTAAATCTTGACTCATTAGTAGCAGTTAAATGTACTTTAGTCTGTGGGAAATTAATCCTTCCTACAACATCCAGCAGTAGCCTCTACCCAGCTCGTGTGCAACACTCTTCAAGAAGAAGAATCTTTGGAAGCTCAGCTGCCTCCAGATATCCACTCCATGGGCCTGTAGAACCTGTCCCAGTCAAGGCCCAAGCAGAGATCTTTCTAGACATACATTTTCTACAGGCAAAAGCACAGTAGATTGAGAAGCCTCTAGAATAGAGCCCCAAATGTTTATCATCTCCCAAACCACACTGCTGAACAAGCACCTGAGGGATTGGTTCAGTCAGATACATGTTCATAACTTTGTGATTTTCCTTCCCATTATAATTGCTGGGAATCCCTTCACAGTAAGAGGCAGAAGGAATCAGAGCTCGGAGATTAGGAGAGCCAGCAAACTAAGCATCAGAACACACTAAGTTTAATAAGGGGCACAACAGCATAGGGCAGAATCCCTACACTTATCTCCAGACATACAGTTGAATACTTACATAAATACATGAGTGTATGATACCGTTAGGAAACATAGTGGAGTAATAAAGTAAGGTAAACATGGCTACATAGATTCAATTAACCCTAGTTAAATGTGACCACTGAGAGAGTGTATGGAGTGATTTGGAGGGATGGGTCCATCTTTTTTTATAATCTTAAGAGTAGGTACACTCAGGTTCGGACAAGGTCCAAATAACTTCCATCCAATCAGCTGCAGGCTTGGCATTCCCTGCCCCACAACTGCATGTAAACAAAGTGGCTGGGATTCTTGTACTGATGTTATTTCCCTTTATGCGCACATAGTCCAGCTGCAGACAATATGTGCACGGGTGGAAATCTGCCTTGGGTGGCCGTCATTCCCTATGAGACAGCCAAGCCTACCCAGTGGTGTGATTCAGAAATACATAGGCAGCGGGCAGTGACATTCAAACACACACACACACACACACACACACACATATATATATACTTTTACCCTTCTTAGTGCCTGCCCTGTTTTATTAAGGGTTGTTTACCATGTACACTGCATTCACATGAAAACCAGACAAAGGGCAACTAACAGCAACTCTGTAACTTCGAATTGCCTGAGTTGGAAAGCCCAACTTTAGCTAAACCTTTTTTGTTTTGGGTAGAGTAGAGAAGGTTTTTTATGACAATCTTTGTCCCCAACTGGGAGAGATTTCCAATGAAGTTACTATACTAGTGACAGGGGGTCACAGAAATATAAAGTGATTGGTAATCTATCCAATAGGGACACAAACAGCATCAAAAAAAGTAGAGAAGGAAAAAGGATAGAACCCCATGGCATCAAAACTATGTTAAAGGCTCTGAAATGCAAACGGTACACCAGGATAGATTTTTACATTTCACCAGCTGCAAAAATGTTCCAGATCAATGACTCTCAAGGCAGTGTAAGCTAGGATTAGAATGGAAGCTCTGGTGTCTGGACATTTAAATAAAATTCAGCAGTGGCAGCTCCCATATGTGTGTTCTCATAGATTCACTTTAAAATAGTAGCTCAGCCGTCCAATTCATGCAGCTGTTAGTGGGATTAATGGTCTCGCGTAGTTACTATACCACATAATATCACTGTACGGTAAAGGTACATTGAGAAGAATGGTTCATACCCTGTTCACCCTTGGCCTGTTTGCTGTGGAAGGAACAGCTAATGAAAAGCCGAATAGCTGTAGCGGTAAATTGGTGATATACAATAATGCAGAAGAATATGACATAAAGAAGTGCCATGTAAATGGTAGATGCAAGAATTAATTAACTTTTGTCTGCTTGTCTGCTTGCTTAAAGTGAACTGTGGAGTAGTCAGAGAATTGCAGATATCCTGGAGGTCAACAGGCATAGAGTATGAAACCTATATTGTGAATTCTAATTATTTCCTAGTTCTGTTTTTAGAAAATAAAACTTGAGGTCTGTTTGAACAATCTGTTACATATTAGCATTTTAGGAAGCTGTTTTTCAGATTCCTGCCAACTTTTGAGATGTTGCAAATAGGGACCAGCCCAAGTTCAGTTCGAACCTGGTCTTAACCTGAGCTCCTCAGAACTGTGAAGGAGTCCCTCCGTACATAGAAGGAAGCTTCTTCCATGCCACTCATTCAGCTGTTGGTGGGGAATTCCCCCTTCGCAGCATGATGCAAGCAATGGGGTGGGATGCACTGACATAGTTGACCTTGCGCATATTTGATGAAGGATGTTTCCCTAATATAGCTGTGTGGCCATATTAGGTAAAATACAATCTACTAGATCGTAAGCTCTACCAAGCAGGGCCATTCCAACCTCCTGTACTGAAATTGTATTGTTAATTGTCTAACTTAGTTTTGTAACGCGCTGTTCAAACTGTTGGTGCTATATAAATCCTGTATAATAATAATAATAATAATAATAATGAAGTATATCAGCACAAGCTCCCCACCATTTTTTTACATGCATTTGTGGGTTGGGAAATGTCAGCAATGCAGCTGATTGGGCAGGGGGCTTACAGAATTTCCTTGTTCATAGGAGCTCAAGTTCGGATCAGGCTTGGTCCAAAACTGAGCTCATTCCTGATTACAAACACCCATATTCTATGGACCAGTACATTTTTCAGGATGAGAGGTTCCACAGGAAGAATGAGGTTGGTACAAAACAGGGGCATTGCTAGACCCTGGCACCGAGGGCACATGTCACAGGTCTTCTACTGAGGCTCCTTTAAGATATGGAAATGATACATTTCATGCAGTTTTAGAACATTGTGTAATATATCTACTTTTTGATTAATCAAAATATTTTTTTTTATAAGCAATGATAATACATTTGATTTTTATTTTAATAATTTCCTCATATTGTGTCATTCTAGTTTTTAGACCAATTATTTTTTGTTTCATTAAAAAGGTTACCTTGCTAAAAAAAAAATCGGTCATCATAGTATCCTACCAGTCTATTAACATTTTAATCTATGTGCCCAGGGGTGCCTCTGGTCTTTGAGGGCCATAAAAACACATCTGGTGCAAAACTGGACAATCAAAGTAGCCAACCAGCTGCAAGTCTTTTTTTTTTTCTGACCGATGACTTATCTGCCCAGAACAGGTAGCAAGAGAAGATGTTTGTGTGCAGCCTTCAAGGAGATTTGTTTCCAGTCGAGTGAAAATCAATTTGATAAGAGTTTTTTGTTTAGCTGGCAGGAAATTTGACCTAAAACAGCACAAAAACACTCCAGAATCACTAGATACCTTTACATGGAGATTTAAACACATGTCAGTTGTGCTTTTTCTTTTGCTACAAAAAAGATGGACTTACACTTTCAGATCTAGACAGGAACAATATAAGTGTGTAAGAATCCTATGTATGACTGTATAGTTCAGGATCTGGTAACAGCTTGCTATGAAGGATCTCACTGCAGTACTGTTGAGAATGATGTGCCTCTTTAGAGAAATCGCTTTACCTCTGGAGGTAAGAGAGCTGGAGTCCCTACAAAAACAATTGCTACAACTAATAGAAGTGAATACTATATTCAGATCAGAGGTGTATCTACAACAAAATTGTGCCCTTGGTGTCCCGCCCAGCTCCTGGCAACCGATGATGTCACTGGTTGCTAGGAGCTGGGCAGGATGCCAGCCAGAGCATCCCAGATTGCTAAGAGCTGGGCGAGGAGATGTGTATGGCCCTTAAACATTTCTCTGCCCAACTCTTAGCAAAGCAGGATTCTCTGGCCAGCGTCCCGCCCAGCTCCTGGCAACCAGTGACATCACTGGTTGCTGGGAGCTGGGCGGGATGCCAGCCAGAGCATCCAAAATTGCTAAGAGCTGGGCGGTGAGATATGTATGGCCCTTACACATCTTCCCACCCAACTCTTAGCAAGTCAGGATGCATGGCCAGCGTCCCACCTGGCTCCTGGCAACCAGTGATGTCACTGGTTGCCAGAAGCTGGGCGGTACACCCGCTAGAGTATCCCTAGTTGCTAAAAGCTGGATAGATAGATGTCAGCGGTCTCTGTGGGTTGGCAAACTTTTTATGACCCAAGGAGCGGCACCCCCCCCTTCAAGTGGCGCCCAGAGCATGTGCCATACCCTGGATTCGAAACTGATTCAGATGTCTTGTCTGATTTGCCCTCTTCATCCCCATGAAGTGAACTGGTTAAGAGTCCCTTTGAGCCCCTTCTGGTTCCATAGCCTGCTCTTGAAATGCATGTTTGAATAGCTATGTGTACGGGATCCTCATATGCAGTCAGAGAGGAACAAATGGGGATTTCCTCACTCACACTGACATGGAGTAAAAGAGTAAAGAGCTAAATTGGGATTTCCTATTCATATACTGAGCGCTCAGTGTAATGGCATTATGTGGCAAGATTTCCCTCCCCGCTCTCATTTATTATTACACCATTTCCCCAAAAGGAAAGTAATTTGCTTCCTTTCTGGAACTTTACTGATGCCCTCCTGGGGAAAGTATATAATAATAGCAATTAATAATTACTGAATAACAACTTTGTGATTATGTCCCTCACCCATAAAAACTGAACTCTAGGCAGATATAAAAGGCACACATGAATGCAGCTGTGTAATTATTTCATATATTTTAAAAAGCCAAGCAGTGTGAGTATCTAAATTTGATCAGGGAACCAACCTCTTGCAGGCCCCCCGTAGAGCAGGGCGCGATTGTGACAGCAGTACAAGGAGCCAATCAGTTCATGTGCTGACAAGAAGCATGAATAGATTTTCACAAATGTGACCTGGCATCAGCCTCTTGCAGTCCCTGTATAGCAAAACTGGAGAGGAAGAAGAAGTGCAATGACTCATGTGCTGACAAGGAGCATACTGATAGAAGGAGGAAGTAGAGTGAGAGATGAGCTCATCACTGTGCTGCTTCTTCTTTCACTGTCCAGTCAAAGGCTGTGGCAGGTCCAGGAAGACCTGAGCCAGAGGAAGTGGGTTACATAGTTACATAGTATTTGTGGTTAAATAAAGACACAGGTACATCAAGTTCAACCTTTGTGTGTCTGTGTGAAGAGGCAATATATTAATTTATATTTTACACCTACTTTCTTACGGATACCACTTTTTTGTCTAAGAAAGTTCCATAATGTAACCACTCTGACTGAAAAGAAACCCCTACACCCCTTGTGGTTAAATCTTTTCTCCACCAATTTTAGGTGGTGGCCTCTAGTCTTTTTTAGGGAGTTTACAGTAAAATGTTTATTGCTGATGTTGCCATTACCACTAAACATTTTGTGCATCTTAATCTCCTCACTTCCAACGTGAACAAGTTTAAATTTAGCAACCTTTTCTCATAGCTTAGGTCCTCCAGACCCGTAATTAGTTCTGCTGCCCTTCTCTGGGCTCTCTCTAGCTCAAGGACATCCATCCTGTGGATTAGTGACCAAAACTAAACCGCATACTCCAGATGAGGCCGAACCAGTGATCTATAAAGTGGCAAAATGATTGCTTTGTCTTTACAGTACATTCTCCTTTTTATACAAGACAGCATTCTGCTCGCTTTGTTTGCCGCGGCCTGGCGTTGCAAGCTATTATTCAATCTGTAGTCGACTATGACCCCCAAATCTTTCTCCATTTCTGACTTCCCTAGTGGAGTTCCCATTAATGTGTATTCTGATTGCTTATTTTTAAACCCAAAGTGCATTACTTTACATTTGTCAACATCAAACCTCATCTGCCATGTAATTGCCCACTCCCCTATTTTCTCCAGGTCCCTCTGCAATGTTATAATGTCTAAGTCCGTGTCCATTACCCTCCCAATTTTAGTATCATAAGAAAACACAGAAACATGGCTATTAACACCTTCCCCAATATCATTAATAAACAGGTTAAATAGTATTGGGTTGAATGATGCTGGTCATCTGAATAAAGACATCTAGTGGCAGAAAAAAGTACTGCAGGGAAAAGCTCTCGAATGCAGCTGAATATTGCAGCGAATTTGCAGTTTTAAAATGTAATAAGCTAGTTATATTTATCTTGTTATTATTGCCTGCATCAGAACTGCTTCTCTTCCCATTCAAGTCAGTAAAAGCAGCTTGAAGCAGGTCAAATGCAAGTCAGAAGGAGGCCAACTGCAGGTCAAATGCACAACTCAATGAGCTATAAGGCCAGGTTCAGACTTGGGCGATCCATGACTGCGTGGCAATCGTACACAGTCACGGAATCATCGTGCCGGCGGTGCCATTAATTTCGAATGGCATCCCAGTCTCGCCAGGAAGATTCCACCCATGCAATCGCGCACAATCGTGGTTGAAAAAAACGTGCGGTGTGTTTCTAACAAGAAAATATACATGTACCTTTTTTCAGCGATTGCTGCGCAAACCACTGTGTGCAACAGCACGATCGTGCGGTCCCCGGATGTGCGTCCGGGGATCAAACAAGTCTGCACCAGCCATGAATGATTTCATGTGTCTCAAACTGTCAGATGCAAGCGGAATGTAACTGAAATCAAGCTGCATGGACACAGAGGCGTCACCATGCCGGCAGGGCCAGATTAAGAGCATCATGGGCCTGGTGCTGGTTGGACAGGAAGCAGTAGAGGCTGCTCTCTAATTAGGCAGCTGCTTACTCCTTGATGGGGCCCCCCAAGGCCCCAGTGAACGGCCACCTAATATACCTGATTAGAGAGCTGCCTGCGCCTCTGCCTGATTGTTTTCAGCCTGGCCGGCCCCGACTGGCATTGGGCATATTGAGGCAATCCGGGCTGGCTTGGGCCTATATTCAGTGGTGGGCCTGGGGCTGGTGCTCCAGTAGCCCCTATGTTAATCCAGCCGTGCATGCCGGGTGTCACCTGGGGCGGCCACCGAGTGTCACCCAGTGGTGCATCATTGTGCGCTTGCGTGACGTTATTAGGTGTGCATATAAAAACGTCACACGCACTGAACTTAAAGAGAGAAGGGGACGTTCACAAGGCAAGATAAGGTATGCCGTTGGGTTCCCTTCTCTCGGAAGCAGCTGTTGTTTGTGCTGCTTTTCAAAGGACGTGGCCCCTAAAATGTCTGCCAGTCATTTTGGTGTCCCTCCTCACCCCCTTTTGACTCATACGCAAAGTTCATCCACCCAGGCCCTTAACATTATTATTTACAGTAAGGAATAAATGTGTGAAAATCAGGAAAATGTGTTTAAAATTCTACAGATGACACCCACAATAAATAATCCTTGAAGAACTGCTATTTTATTTTATGACCACACAGTTTCTGCTCAGCAGTCTCCTGAAATACTCCAAAATGTATCTGTCAATGAAGAAAATAAAATAAAAAAATCTCCTTTTTATTAAATATAAATATATGCCTATAGACTCTACACGTGGCAACATTTCACAGTGAGGAATACTAACTTTATTTTTTCTCAAATATATTTCAATAACACGACACGCATCTCCGTTCAAATCAGAATGTCATCTCCGGTAGACAATTCTATAAAATTTGGTTTGACGACAATTTAAAGGAAAAAAAAAAAACATCCAGCAGAGGGCAGCCTTGTATACCTCAAGATTCAGCCGAACCCCCCAAATCTGCATTCCGGAGGAGGATTCCGCTGCCGTAAAATTGGACAGCTTCTATAATAATGCACAAAATGGGTTAGGTTTTATTTTTATTTGTTACAGAATATTTAATAAGTCACCTGAGTCAAATTATTTGTAATTGTAACATTTTTTTCCTCTTTGGAGATCACTGCATAAATTACTGAACAACGAGGTTCACGAGGAATGAGGAGGAAGCAGGCTCTGAGCGTAGCGGGAACCGATGCTCGGAGCAGGAAAGGGACCAGTACATGTGGATGTTGTGTATTGCAGAAAATAAGAATTGGCATGAATTATTAAACTTAACCCTCGCAGTGGGACCCTCCAAATCCCAACATGCCTCTGCCTCTGGGAATCATGCCTGTAACTGTCAGTCTTGCAATGCCTCATGGGACTTAGTTCCAAAACAGCTGTAGGGCAAGAGTTGTCCACCCCTGCCCTAAATGTATGTTTAAAGAAGAACTCCGGGATTTATTAAAATTAACACTTGCAGTGGGGCTACCCCAGCACTGCAAGGGTTAAGTGCTTATTTTGGTCAAGGGATGACAATAAAGAAGATATATCCACCTGATCCTCAGTCCTGTAGCAGTGACCACTCACCTCCCTCCTCCTCCACTACAGCTGTAGTATGTCACATCTAATGGTGCCCATGTCTAATGATTGGGGACTCACCTGATCCCAATACAGCCCGTGTACCCATCGCACTCAGAACTGCTCCATGAGATAAAAAGTGGGTGCAGCAGGTGTCAATGGGTGAATGATGGACACCGGCACTCCAAAGCAAATCCAGTACGTCTATTTATTCACGTACAGCTGAAATTGCTTTTTTCAGGTTGGGATCCCTGGTAACCCCTGGGGAGAGCAATCTTCCCCACTCACCTGTCACAGTAGTTCCAGCACAGTGCTGTGCTAGAACTCCTGTCTTGGAGGTGACATGGTCAATAAAGAGAGCCTGTCACTTCCAAATGCTATCACACAGGAGCTTGTTAGCTCCTGTGTGATAGCGCTAAAGTTAAAGGAGAACTATGGGGTTAAGGCTTTTCCCCATAGTTCTAATCCGCCAGTCAGCGCTGGCGGAGTGGAGCGGGGAGAGGGGAATCCAGCCCCTCCCCTGTCACGGCAGAAAGCTGTGACAGGATCGAGAAGTGAGCGAACGCCGTTATGTGTTCGCTCACTTCCCGATCTACTGAGCCCACCTGTGACAGTCTCATTGTCACAGGTCGGCTAGAACTATGAGGTGAGTGAAGAGCACTCACCTCATAGTTCTCCTTTAAGTGGAAAAAAAATTGATAAAAAAATAAATACATAAAAAAAAGTAAAAAATAATAACAAAAAAAATGATTAAATTAAACAAATAAAAAGGTGATTAAAAAGTAAAAAATATAATGGCCCACTTGCCATGATAACCAGTTGCCAACAGGAGCCTGCCAATCAGCTTGTTACTATTCCCTGGGTGATATTTGGGGGCGTACAGGGACAATGATGACATGCTGGAACTTGTAGTTCCATGGGTAACATTTTGGGGGGGTGTAGAAGGACAATGTGGGTATGCTACGGCCTGTAGTTCAATTACGATATCTCCCAGCATGCTCTCATTTTACCTTTACACCCCCACATATCACGGGGGGCGCAACATTTTGTTCTGCCCCGGGCGCCCGTTACTCTGGTTACGCCACTGCCTTAAATGATGTCTCTTAATCCGATCTTCGTCTTTCCTGTCGTTTTCATCTGTCCCTGCTGCGGGTCTCCCATCCAGCGCTGACTCCTCTATCCTTGCTGGCACTTCCTGTCCCACGGTGTCTGCATGCCGGTGCACACGTCCATAGACTTACCTTGTGTCTCTCCTCGTCTCCCGGCCGAAAATGTGATCTGTACATGCGCCCGCCCCAAGATGCTTTGCGGCCGCCCGAGGATCTTCAAATTTTCGGACGGGAGTGTGCAGGGAAGACACAGGTAAGTATTAACCTCTGGTAAAGCGGGGTTTTTTGTTTTTTACACTTTTTGCATAGATCTACTGCTTGCTAGCAGTAGATCTATGGAAAAAAAAACGGAGGCTTTAATTATCCTTTAAGTTGGGTACACATACTGTACATATATTTTCTTAATTTAACCTGCAGGTTGAATGAAGAAAATATCACAAAATCCTTCATCCAAGCTTACGAGTGTTGATTAAGGAATCTCCTGCTGTTTCCTTTGTATTATGACAC